>NC_141236.1:8462500-9015000 GCF_054856515.1 Filicampus tigris | reverse complement strand
GGCGCGCGTTGCGCGCCCACTATAAAGTGTCAAATGTGTAAAAAGTCAAAAATGTGTCATTTTTGGGTGACTTTTTCCCTATATAGTGGGCGCGCAACGCGCGCCCACTATAAAGTGTCAAATGTGTAAAGAGTCAAAAATGTGTCATTTTTGGGTGACTTTTTCCCTATATAGTGGGCGTGCCCACTATAAAGTGTCAAATGTGTAAAAAGTCAAAAATGTGTCTTATTTGGGTGACTTTTTCCCTATATAGTGGGCGCGCCCACTATAAAGTGTCAAATGTGTAAGGTCAAAAATGTCTCTTTTTTGGGTGACTTTTTCCCTATATAGTGGGCGTGCCCACTATAAAGTGTCAAATGTGTAAAAAGTAAAAAAATGTGTCATTTTAGGGTGAGTATTTCCCTATATAGTGGGCGCGCGTTGCGCGCCCACTATAAAGTGTCAAATGTGTAAAAAGTCAAAAATGTGTCTTATTTGGGTGACTTTTTCTCTATATAGTGGGCGCGCGTTGCGCGCCCACTATAAAGTGTCAAATGTGTAAAAAGTCAAAAATGTGTCATTTTTGGGTGACTTTTTCCCTATATAGTGGGCGCGCGTTGCGCGCCCACTATAAAGTGTCAAATGTGTAAAGAGTCAAAAATGTGTCATTTTTGGGTGACTTTTTCCCTATATAGTGGGCGTGCCCACTATAAAGTGTCAAATGTGTAAAAAGTAAAAAAATGTGTCATTTTAGGGTGAGTATTTCCCTATATAGTGGGCGCGCAACGCGCGCCCACTATAAAGTGTCAAATGTGTAAAAAGTCAAAAATGTGTCATTTTTGGGTGACTTTTTCCCTATATAGTGGGCGCGCGTTGCGCGCCCACTATAAAGTGTCAAATGTGTAAAAAGTCAAAAATGTGTCTTATTTGGGTGACTTTTTCTCTATATAGTGGGCGCGCAACGCTAAAGTGTCAAATGTGTAAAAAGTCAAAAATGTGTCATTTTTGGGTGACTTTTTCCCTATATAGTGGGCGCGCGTTGCGCGCCCACTTTAGTGTCAAATGTGTAAAAAGTCAAAAATGTGTCTTATTTGGGTGACTTTTTCTCTATATAGTGGGCGTGCCCACTATAAAGTGTCAAATGTGTAAAGAGTCAAAAATGTGTCATTTTTGGGTGACGTTTTCCCTATATAGTGGGCGTGCCCACTATAAAGTGTCAAATGTGTAAAAAGTAAAAAAATGTGTCATTTTAGGGTGAGTATTTCCCTATATAGTGGGCGCGCGTTGCGCGCCCACTATAAAGTGTCAAATGTGTAAAAAGTCAAAAATGTGTCATTTTTGGGTGACTTTTTCCCTATATAGTGGGCGCGCGTTGCGCGCCCACTTTAAAGTGTCAAATGTGTAAAAAGTCAAAAATGTGTCTTATTTGGGTGACTTTTTCTCTATATAGTGGGCGCGCGTTGCGCGCCCACTATAAAGTGTCAAATGTGTAAAGAGTCAAAAATGTGTCATTTTTGGGTGACTTTTTCCCTATATAGTGGGCGTGCCCACTATAAAGTGTCAAATGTGTAAAAAGTAAAAAAATGTGTCATTTTAGGGTGAGTATTTCCCTATATAGTGGGCGCGCGTTGCGCGCCCACTATAAAGTGTCAAATGTGTAAAAAGTCAAAAATGTGTCATTTTTGGGTGACTTTTTCCCTATATAGTGGGCGCGCAACGCGCGCCCACTATAAAGTGTCAAATGTGTAAAGAGTCAAAAATGTGTCATTTTTGGGTGACTTTTTCCCTATATAGTGGGCGTGCCCACTATAAAGTGTCAAATGTGTAAAAAGTCAAAAATGTGTCTTATTTGGGTGACTTTTTCCCTATATAGTGGGCGCGCCCACTATAAAGTGTCAAATGTGTAAAGTCAAAAATGTCTCTTTTTTGGGTGACTTTTTCCCTATATAGTGGGCGTGCCCACTATAAAGTGTCAAATGTGTAAAAAGTAAAAAAATGTGTCATTTTAGGGTGAGTATTTCCCTATATAGTGGGCGCGCGTTGCGCGCCCACTATAAAGTGTCAAATGTGTAAAAAGTCAAAAATGTGTCTTATTTGGGTGACTTTTTCTCTATATAGTGGGCGCGCGTTGCGCGCCCACTATAAAGTGTCAAATGTGTAAAAAGTCAAAAATGTGTCATTTTTGGGTGACTTTTTCCCTATATAGTGGGCGCGCCCACTATAAAGTGTCAAATGTGTAAAAAGTCAAAAATGTGTCATTTTTGGGTGACTTTTTCCCTATATAGTGGGCGCGCGTTGCGCGCCCACTATAAAGTGTCAAATGTGTAAAGAGTCAAAAATGTGTCATTTTTGGGTGACTTTTTCCCTATATAGTGGGCGTGCCCACTATAAAGTGTCAAATGTGTAAAAAGTCAAAAATGTGTCATTTTTGGGTGACTTTTTCCCTATATAGTGGGCGCGCGTTGCGCGCCCACTATAAAGTGTCAAATGTGTAAAAAGTCAAAAATGTGTCTTATTTGGGTGACTTTTTCTCTATATAGTGGGCGCGCGTTGCGCGCCCACTATAAAGTGTCAAATGTGTAAAAAGTCAAAAATGTGTCATTTTTGGGTGACTTTTTCCATATATAGTGGGCGTGCCCACTATAAAGTGTCAAATGTGTAAAAAGTCAAAAATGTGTCATTTTTGGGTGACTTTTTCCCTATATAGTGGGCGTGCCCACTATAAAGTGTCAAATGTGTAAAAAGTAAAAAAATGTGTCATTTTAGGGTGAGTATTTCCCTATATAGTGGGCGCGCAACGCGCGCCCACTATAAAGTGTCAAATGTGTAAAAAGTCAAAAATGTGTCATTTTTGGGTGACTTTTTCCCTATATAGTGGGCGCGCCCACTATAAAGTGTCAAATGTGTAAAGTCAAAAATGTCTCTTTTTTGGGTGACTTTTTCCCTATATAGTGGGCGCGCACTATATATATATTTATTTATTTCTGGACACAAATGATTGCACATACTACGTTCATGTTTTGTTTATTCCAAAAGGCAAAAAAACAACAACAACAGATGGGGCATTACATGCCAAATCACCCAGTGGGTTTAACCAATTGGATTTTGATTCTAATGAAACTTGCTGTATTTGTACGAGAGTGATAGCAAAACAGTAAATATCAATTTTTATGTCAAGTAGAGTAGGGGTTTGGGAGCTGTGGTCCAATGAACTTTAATTAGTTTGTCAAAAAGGGGCGTGGCTGCTTTTCTTCGAACCCTTATATATAAGGAACTACTGGGTAAATCACAAAACAGTTACTGTTGTCGGGACTCCAAGAAGAATGTAAAGACTGACCTAATAGTTGCTGAGATATAAGGGTTCAAAGGAAAGCAGTCACGCCCCCTTGTGCCGAACTAATTAATATTCGTTGGACCATGGCTCCCAAACATCTGCTACGATTGACCTAAAAGTTGAGATTTAGTGTTTTGCCATCACTATCAACAAGTACAGCAAATTTCATTCAGATTAACATCAGCGTGGTTTAAAGTTTTTGGGGCATGGAATGACCCAGCAGACAAAAAAATAAATATTGCACACGTTTCTATGCGTAGTACACAAATCGAAGGTAAAAACAGGCAGATTCAGTGCAAATTCAAAGTGTCATCAGTGAACAGCAGAATTGCAAACACAAATAAACAACAGGTCGAGTACAGGCAAGTGCAGTTAGGGGAAAGAAATGCCACCAGATTTGAGAGGCCAACTTTTATCTTTCAAGATTATTACTCCGAGACCTATTTTAGCTCTCCAGTCGTGAACTTTATACTGAGGTGTCTCAACACCGCGCTGAATGTTGATGTGGAGCTCGACACAACGTCATGCTAACATGCGACCTGTTTGTTTGTCAGTGATGCATGCACTCTGACATAGAAGCAAACACTTGCGTACAAAGTAAAAAAAGAAGTTCATTCTATACAATTCTTCAATCTGTCTGACTCCAACGACTGCCTTATCAGAGCATATCATATGAAATATCATCTTGTTTTTATTTCCTTAGCAAAATAGACATCTTTTTCATGATTATTTTAGACTCGTACAAAGAATGCAACAGCTACACTCGGTACAAAATACTAGAGCGGAAAGTCGACATTTCCATGCAATCACCTGACTGCCGTACGCCTGTACAACTAAATAAATGCTTGGCCATCAAAAATGGAATGGTTAAAAAGCATTGTCCAGACTTTTCAAACTGGGGTGGCCTAAGATTCTTTTGCTCTGTGCTATACGACGACAAAGCCAATATATTTAGCATTTTGTTTGCTCTCGTTACAGACAATATGTAATAACTGGACCTCAACTTAACGCTTCACTGGCCTGTAAGATGGAACGTAGACTCCACTTTTGTGCTCTGTAATTTTGATGAAGCAGCCAGGACGCCTCTTATTGTGTTGACACTCGAATCAGTGATGTAAGGAAACAACTATCTGAAGAGAATGGAGATTTTACCTATTTTACTCGGAGTTAGGGCAGCGTTAGCCTCTCGCCGCAATTTGCTCCCTTCCTGTGGTTGAGGCTGATAGAGAGAGCGGTGTAAAAACTGAGCCGGCGCCTTCAGCTGCCCACGCCCGCTTGCCGTTGCCCTTTAGGCCCCGAGCAGCTTCTTGACGAGGTAGCCCGGCATACTGTACAGGAAGAGGCCCAGCATGATGAACAGGAGCAGGATCAGCACGATCTTGATGATGAGCCACTTGTAGCGGTTGCACACCAGGTAGCGGATGGCTTTCAGCGGGCTCAGGAACCACAGGAAGGTGGTGTCTGGCCGACTTGATGGGGAGACACAAGAGAGTGCGCTAATCAGCAGTGGTGGGAAGTTGAAGAACGTCTTTACTGTGCTGACGTACATTTTCAGGCATCTGTGCTTTACTTGAGTTCACTGAAGACTCTAAATTGTCCTTAGTTGTGATTGTAAGTGCGAGCGGTTTGTTTGTCTACAGCAGGGCTGCCCAAGTGCTGATCATTTGAATCAGGTGTGTCGGAGGAGAGAGATCGAAAACAGGCTGGATCGAGGCTCTCGATCACCGGACTTAGGCAGCCCTGGTCTACAGTATAGGTCCCTTGTGATTGTCTAGCTGCTAATGTGGACAAATGCTACGGAAATGTTACTTGAAGAGCAAGTCAACGCAAACATTGTTTTTCCCCAAGAATATGTTCTATGCGAGCCCACTAGTTAAAACAGGGCATTCTGATGAATATTGCGTTTGTGGAATAAGTGTTAATCCACTTGTTTTTAGCCATCTGTGGGGGCAGCCATTTTGTCGAGTGAAAATGACATCACAACTGCTCAGATTCAGAAAACAGGTCAGCCGCGATTGGTCGTTGTGATGTCATTTTCAGTCAACGGAAGACAAAATGGCCGCCCCCGGAGATGGCTAAAAACAAGTTCCAATCACTTATTCCACAAACGCAATATTTATCAGAATGCCCTGTTTCAACTAGTGGGCCTGCTGGGAACATATTCTTGAAAAAAAAAAAAAAAAAAAGCTTGGGTTGTCCGAAGCGGTGCTGTGCTTTCATGCGGTTACAGACACTCAAACCATGCGGGGAAAGAGACACTAGGGTGTGCAAAGGCTTGAAAAAGCACAACAACCGAAACACCAGGGGAACAAAAGATATTTTGCAAGGACAGAAAGAGGAAGCACAGAAGAGGAAGAGGCGTCGTAGGACGAAGACTACCGGCTCATCAGACACCCAGCATCTTCTTGACCACGTAGCCAGGGATGGAGTAGAGGAAGAGGCCCAGCATGAGCAGCAGCAGAATGAGGCCCAGCACCTTCAGGATCAGCCAGCGGTAGTTGTGCCACAAGAAGTAGCGAATGGACTTGAGAGGACCCAGGAACCACATGAAGCTTGTATCCGGGCGACTTTGGGGGGGGGGGAGGCGCGGGTCGAAAAGGGCGAGAGCGAGCGCGCAGACGGAAGAAGAGGACGGAGGAGGGCATGGCGGGGCGGAAGAAGAAATGGAAGAGAAAGCATCAAGCGAGGAAAGCAGTGGCAGTCATACTTCACGTATTGCACTGCTTTCCTCACTGAGAGAAGGAATCCTGAGCAGCAAACTTTCGAGTGTTCAATCCGACATGCAAGTCTACAAGTGTGCGTGTCCCATTGGGGAACCCAGTTGGTTCTTATCTTACTTTGGTTTCTCCAGTGGATCGGGCTCGTTTCGTCCGAGTCCCACCGGACTTTTCTCTGCCTCTTCTGCGGTCACCAGCTGGAGTTCAGCCTCCACTTTGCCCTGTAGAGGCAGCAGAGAGTCAGCCTCGCAACGGAGAAGGAGGACATTTCGCCCATCGGGCTTACCGTCAGTTCCATCTCGTCGTTCTCGTCGCGGGCCACGAACGGCCACCAGCCCTTCACCCTCTTTTGCTTGAAGATGGAAATGGAGGGAAGTTCCTGCTCGTTTCGGATCATGTCGATGGAGCACTGCTTGGATGTCTTGGCGCCGCGAGGGAAGCGATTCAGGTCCAGCTCGATGGCGCCTGGAGGCAGTAAAATGCTCGCGCATGCGCATTCAAATGGACAACAAAGTGTCTTCATGCATCCTTCAAACCTTCTGCGACCTACCCAGGAAGTCATCGGCCGAAAAGTGGTCGGCGTCCCACACCTGCAGCGTGAGGCGGGCCGGGATCTTGTACTCCGTCTCGTCCCAGGAGAACATGGACTCTTTCTTGGAGATGACGATTTTCTCCTCCGCCATGAGGTAGTCGAAGGGGAAGACGAAGCGCCAGTTGAAGTTTCCCTCCCCGGTCAGCGAGTGGTAGTGCACGTCTGTGTCCTGCCGGTCTTCCTGCTGCCCCTTCAGCCACCTGTGTCGGCCAAGACCGCGCACGTGTCAGTCCCGGTCGGCTGTGCTTTCGGCAAGTCCGAGGACCCGTGACCGGTGGGACTCCCTCGTGCTCTTAACGGCAATCAAGCATACTGAGCATGCGCAGCCCTGAATGCCGGAGGAATTCAAACGTTTTTAATCGAGAGAGGATTAAAACACGGATGCTCTTTGGCTTTCAATTTTGGGTTTCGGCACCTCACTGTTAGGTCAAATCACTGCATGGCTGCTGCACATGCCAACGCTGTTAGTGCAGGCATGCACGGTCTGCGCTTGCGGACGTGCATGCAGCAGGCGCAACATGTCAGTTCAAGCCCTTTTTGGATCAGGCGCTGCAGTGAAGGACCAAACCGCGAGACTTAAGAGTCTCTCCATGCACAGTCATAAACATGCTCGGGGCATAAAATGCAACGAGCATGATTTTAGTCTCATCAAGATTGAAAGTCCGATTTTTATTTTTATTTTTTTTCGACAATATTGAGTGGAAATAGGTCAAATACGTAGCATCGCATTACAGCAATATGTAAATGTTTTGTTAACATCTCAAACCCGGGGGGTACAATTCCACGGATGGGCTAACAGTATAGACGTGGTTTGGTCCTGACTGTTTTTATTATGCTTGATGTTTGAGGGGTTATAGACAAGGAAGTTCCGTGCCTGATGGGAATTCAAAACAGGAAGTAGCATAGCATGGAAAGGGGATGAAGTCGTTGGAGGCATGCGATGGAATCTTGTGTTGTTGTTTTGTTTTTTTTACCCCCTGACATAGATGTCAGACATCTTCTCTCCTGTCAGGAAAGCATCGTCCTCTAGAATTACGTCATCAGTGTTCCAAATAATAACACGTAGCTCAAAGCTGCACACAAGCAGAGACACGCCACAAACACCAAAGACGGACACGCACGCGACAAATGGAAACAAAACAAAAAGTAGTTAACTGCAAACAAAAGAGTCCACGCCACACACAGCTCGGGATGCGGCCGGCCGGCGCCACTCGTTTGCCTGCATCCCGCTGTACGTACCCCCTGACAAATATGTCACTGGACTTTTCCCCAGTGAAGTAATCATCGTCCTCCAGTATTACTTCGTCTGTATTCCAAATAATCACTCTGAGCTCATATCTGGTAAAGGGAGGAGGAAGGAACACATACACACATATACAGTATATACACTGCAAATGGTGCAAATGGGGAGCTTAACTGTAGGAAACCCAAAACAATTATTTTTCAGCTCGGAAAAAAATAGAAATTACCATTAGTACCGACATTAAAAAAAAAAGGATTATGTGATTTTAACATTTCAAATTTAAGTACAAATATTTTTAATGAGTTTGTATGTATTTATCTAATGTATCAATTGAATCATATATTATTTATTTGATTTTGTTGTTTTCATCTATTATTTTTTGTTTTATTTCCACATACGTGTAGGATTTTCAGAAGATAAATAAAAATAAAACTAGTGATAGTGGCGTCATCCATCCTACCACCAACCCAAGTCAACTCAGACTTCAGTTTAGTATCTAGCGTTACTGAAAATGCTTTTTAATGACTTTAATGTAAAAAAAAAAAATAAAGAAACACACCCTTAACATAAGAGCATAAAATCTCGCCATATTTTACGGTCATAATATGCCATTTTTTTCATGAATGTTGTCATATGACATTAGCCACATGAAATGAAGCTCGTAAGCGTTTCATTAGAATGCAAATATAGTATTCCGATAAACATAAAACTTTGGTACAATACCTCGTCGTTGGCAACGGTGACGCCAAAAATGATCCCACGCTGTCAGACTATATATCTTTTTGTTAGTTTTATTCAGCGATGCGTCAGGCGTCACACACGCTGCGTGGAAAACACACACACCGGCCTTACCTTTTAGGCTTCCGCGGCGAAATCTCAACAGCGGGTCCAGGAGCCGGCGTGTCCATCGGAAACATGTCCACCCACATCTCGATACGACCCTTTGACACACGGGTGACGTGGGCGGAACTGAGCGTGCGCTTTTCAAGAGTTCACCGATTCTTTACCTGCTCGATGCCCGGTTTATCCGGGTTGAGCAACGGCCTGGTCTCCACGTGTTCCGGAACGAGCCGGCAGCCCACTCGGGGGATCTCCTCCCAGTGGTTTAGCACCGTCAGTGCCAAATGCTCCTCGGTCTGCTTCTTCAGACCTTTCAGTCGGAGCACGGCCGATAGCATTAGAAATACTTCAAAAAGGACACAACGGTTAGGTCTGCACTTCCCTACTCTCCTACCGTTTTCATCCTCGATCTCTGTTGGTCCCGCGAAGATGCGGTTGGACACCTTGACTTTCCCCCCTGGGCCATACTGAGGGGCGTCAATCTTGCCTTCCTTACACAGCTTTGCCAGGATCTGGCTGGGCTTCAAAGGATCCCGCCAAATATTGTACCCATGGCTAATGTGGACAAACAGAGATTTGTTTTCAAAATATGTATCGTAAAACTTACAAAGACTGACAACTATGTAAGACTCAAGGGATATAAAGCATTAAGCTGATTTTTTTTTTTGTGGCTAAAATGGAGTCTCAGTCGACAAAGTAGCTGAAGCACAGACAAACGAGCGCTTACAGAGAGTAAGCGGATGAGATGCCACAGGTGGCTCTGTATTTGCTGTAAAAGCGATTCTCCAAGTCGATCTTGGTCTCGCCGATCAGGTCATCCGTGCCCACCAGATCCCAGTCGTATACGCACACCGTAAGCATGGACTCCATGGGGAATGTCGCTTCAATGTCAAAGGACCTGCAAGCAGGGATGGGGAAAGACGCGTTCATGTAATACGGGGAGGGACAGACGTCCGCAGAGGGGTCGGACATTAGGAAATGTCATGATCAACAAATGTGATTGCTGAAGACATTTTAGAAAAGCAGCATACCGAGGCTCGGAGCAAAGTTTCTTTCATTTCACAACCTGACTGTATCAAAAATAAATAAACGAGTGTGTATTGATTAGAGCATGGCGACAAGTGAAAGGAATCTATGAACAAGATAGCAATGTATTGATGCGCTAATTTAACCAGTCTCGGAAACCTCGCTCGTCACTTTTCACGAGTCTACTCAGGAGGTGACACATGATATATGTGATGTGTCATTTTTATTTTTGGTCTGTGTGTATGTATATTACAACAATATTGCCTCCATTGTGTTTACGTTTTGTTTTGTTTCCTCCAGCAACCCGTCGAGGCTGCAAAATGTCGAGAATTAAGCACTCCGGATTATGGATTTAGGTTTCACACAATCTGAATTGTCCTATCACAAAGTGTACATCGAGCTAGAGTAATTCCACATGATCAAGCGATGTAGTGCCCCAAATCCAAATCTGGAGTGACTCACTTGCCAAACACAGGATTGAGCTGCTTGGAGATGTAATTCTCTTTGTCCTTGACTTCAGATTTCCCCAGCTTGATGACGACATACGGGTCCGCCTTGCCGTTGATGTCCGCGGGATGAAGATCCGTGGCCTGAAGACCAGGACAATAAGACCATATGAGACGACGAAAGTGTCGACACCAATTTCGATTGTCAGTGGCGGGCAACGTGAACGCACCCTGACCACATACACCCGGACGAGCACGTTGATGGGGTCGTTGTGAGGAATGCTCTGGAACATGCCCATGTTTGGATCGAATCCCACATCTCTGGTGATCTCCTCGGACAACGGTAGCTTGTACATGCACAAGGATCCCTGAATAGGGAACATCAGATTACAAAATGAACTCTCTCTGATCCACAACTTCTTAAAAATGGCAAGAAAAAAAACCAACAAACCACCTTAAATCGTCCAACGATGCGGTCATCGTCCAGGGCGTGTTCATCGTCGTCCCCAGCTTTCCCTCTGTACAGGTTGAAAGTATGCAGCCAGTCTTCAAAGTCACCGTATTCAGTCTCCAGTTCCTTGTTGTACACCTGTACACAGCCGACAAGATGGTCTGAGTATCTATCTATGGAAATAGCTTTAACTTGATGAACCTATTGCGGTTTGCCAGTAAAATCTGCTAAATGTATGTCACACAGTGCAAAATAATTAAAGGGCGTTCCCCAAGGCTCTGTTGTGAAACCGTCGTTACGTACCACCAACTCATCCACTTTGGATTTCACCGTCCGTTTCTCGGCGGCGTCCACAACGTGACCCTTCTTCTTGTCCTTGCCACTCCTCTTCTCCTTGTTCCTCTCCCTCATCCTGGAGCCTTTCCGAACAAGGTCGTCACATTTGAAATCTGAGCGGAGAGTCGAGTGGAGGTGGAAGTGGACAAGGTGTTCTCGTGAGGTGAAGGAGTACTGAATGAGACTCTTTTTGAATGTCAATTGGCACGAGAAAGGGACAAAGCCTTTTTTTATTTTTTCAATCTAATACTGAACTCCAAACGGTATACAAGACTGTTACTGTAATGCTTATGAGTATGGCATGTGAATGAAATGACATGGAGGCTGGATCTGCTTTAACAAACACAATTTCAGTCAAGGCTGAATTTACTCTGCATGGTTCAAGTGACACAATTCCATTTTTCTTTTTTTTTTTTAAGAGTTAAATACGGTCAGAATATATTAGCTAATAGTGACAGCTGATAATAGCTGGCAGTCAACGTAGTAATTATTATCATCATTTTTTTTTTTTTTAAATTAAGTTACTAAATTAGTAAATTAAATTAGCAACTAAATGCTAGTTAATGTTACGTTTACCTCAATGTTATACTATTTACATATACATGTTCTGTGAAAGTTAACACTGCCAATAAAATGGGTGTCACCTGAAATGCACATAGAAAAAAAAAACCCCCATCTGATATAGACATTTAATTGGAAGTGAGCACTTGGTCCTGCGGTGTAAATCCAGCCTGAGACTGCTACGTTGTACACAAATTACATGGCGGCCCTCGTTTGCATTTTGCGCTTCGTGTTGCCGATGGGCCAACACAAGCCTGTAATATTTGTCCAACAGTAATGATACTGTAAGCTCATCCATATCACGTAACAGATCATGTCCGTCCCATACCTGCTGCCTCGGCTGCAATTTCCAGGTCTTCTCGCTCCTCTGCTTCGGCCTGAGCTGCTTCCTGAGCTCGGAGGGTCTAAAGAGACATTTGCTTTAAAATCCCTACGCGGGTGTAAAGCCAAAATCAGATCGCACACTCTTGCACAAACCTCTTTCAGCGTCTCTATGGAAGCAAAATATTTGGACCACCAATCCAGTACGCTCTCGTCTGTCTCGCCCTCGTCGTCCGCTGTTCCCTTCTTTTTCTTTTTTTTCTTCTTTTTCTCTTTGTCACTCTCTTCTTCAATCTGTTCACACAGACCACAAATTTGAGTCACTCATCTTTTTACCACCGTATGTCCACATCATACACAGTGTGATGATGTTTTATGGTCACGTAGCAACAAGGGCTCACCATGTCAACTTTTACGACAGCGTCAGATGTCTGCAAATCGGGGGTTTTGACGTACAAAAACAGAGGTTAGTATTGCGTGAAAGGAAATTTCATTTGTCCCATGACCACGGCAATTTCCCACTTGCACTTACAGCATCTAACTTGACACACGTGTCCATTTTCCGGATGGCCGGTTCCATGGAGTCCATGTTGACGACGATTTCGCCTGCGGAGCGAGAGAGAGCGCGCGAGGAAATGCTGGGTGAGAAGCCATGCTGGGAGCCGCCGTTGGTCAGGACCATGTAGCCATTCATTAATTTAGCTGTTCAGATGGAGCCAGGAACCACGCCACCCCCACCCCCACGAAAAAGCAGGTAAAGACAGCACACGGTGGCAGGGGGACACAAGAGGACAGTCGACGCAATGTGAGAGAGAAAAAGACAAGCAAAGGTGAAAGCGTTAAACATTAGGAAGCCCAACAGCCCACAGCAAGCAGTGAAAAAAGTTAGTCAAGCGTTTTTTTTTTTTGGTATTTTTTAACAATGTCAGAACAAGTTTTAGCTTCCATATTTTTTCTCACAACTGCATATATATAGTATAGTGTGTACATAATGCGCTAAATCATCCGAACATATGAACAGAAAGTCATCTTTGTTTCACTTCAGTGCATGTGATCCTCCGTACCTGCGCTGCCCCAGTTACTGGACGTCTTGTCAGGAGCAGAGTAGAGGAAACGCCTCAGAGAGGTGACCGCGTGTGAGCCAACAAGGGTGTAGCGTCCGAATGCCCTGCAGTCCACCACCCTGATGTTGAGCGGAGGATGGAGGAGCTCATTTTCAGGAAGGTCCTGAGGAAAACATTTAAACAAAGATCAGGTACAGCCCCCTTTTTTTTTTTTTTTTTTTTTAAAAAATCATCATTATTGTTGTCCTACCGAACTAATCGCTGCCTGTTTACAGAATGTTTCCATCTTTGGAGAACAGCGACACTCACCACCTCAAACCATTTGACCAATGTGCTGAAATTTGGGTTCTTCTTGTAGTTCTGGATGAGGACGGACTGAACACCTCTGCCGGCACACTCGATGTCCACACGAGGGCGATCCACCTGGGCCAGGTTAACCCTCTTCAGGTCCCTCAAGCCCCAAAACAAGACCTGGAGCGGATGAAAGCAATCTCTTCATATGCTGAAATAGAATCCGAGGTGTTTGATAGCCCTCACCTCGATGCGGTAGCGACTCAGCACCGGTCGGATCCCCAGCGGAACAGGGATGATTGGGCCTCGCTCGGAGTCTGTTGCTCCTTCGAGGGGGGGAAGATCGGCCGGCCCTCCTTGACCAATCTTAACAAGGGTACAGAGAAGATATTTAGTTTAAAGAGGGTTCAATTCTTTTTGATTTGTGTGTGTGTGTGTGTGTGAGAGAGACATCACAGACCAGTCGGTTCTTATAGAATACAAGAATTTTGGCGAGCATGTCGAATTTGAGCCGTGCAAGCCCTTGTTGCCGCCCTTTTGAAGTAAAAACGAACTTTTAATGGCACGTAAAATAGTTGGTTCTCAGGACTGACGGCCCACCCATAAAGTGAAATTGAACAACCAAGCTCGCTCCGTAGTTCGGAAATGTATCAGTGAGTGAGCCGAATTGCGGTGTCACAATTTCTAATTTCGCATAATGACGAGTTTATCCACTCGTGACTCGGAAGCTAGGCTAGGTGTAGATCCGTCACTTTCAAGCCACATCCAGACGATATGGTCTAAAAATTTTTGGCAAAGCTAAAAAGTAGGCAGACCTATATTGAGATTTTAAAAAAATATGTACTAATTAATGTTAACTAATAACATTGTCTTCTGTTAAGTGGCGTACAGTGTTTGATTGTAGAGTGAAGTTGGTAATGTGGTGCGGGTTTAGATGTTTCCTCCGCATGAGGAAAAAGATCTCCTTTAAGTGACTGGTTGAAAGTTACGGAAGTAAGGTTGAAAAGAGCACCTTTATCTGAGGAACAGCAAAGTTATGGACAGCGATCAGAGCTCGTCTAACCTCCTCGCCATCGAAAGGTATCTGGAGGGAGGAACGGGTGATTTCACAAGAGAGGGAAAGAGTGGAGGGACACCCAGAAGTTTATTTCGAATGGAAAAATGGATCTTTGAAAGAGGCGAGTTCTATTTGGAAATAAGTATGGGGGGAAAAAAAATTGAAGGTAGAAAACGGAAAGCCGCACGTCGTCTCCGAAATCATCTCCGGCTGTGATTTACCTGAAGGAGCTCAAAGGCAGCCAGCAGTTCCCCGGCAGTGCAGTTCCCTCTGTAAATCTGAAAGTACTCCAGCTGCGGCGGAAACCTCGGCGGGCCGTAGTGCTCGTCGCACATCTTGATGGTGGGCTTGGCGAATGTCCGACCTATGAACTCCGCCTTGCCCTGCACACAGCATCATGGCGATGGGCGGTGGGAGACGGTCACAAGGGATAAGCCAAGGGAGCTAGGTGAGGATGTGAGGCGGGTGCAGTTGCCACGGTGACTCCCCGGAGGGCAGTGTTGGTTAGACGCACATGGAAAGTGAGGGGGGGGGGGGGGGTCTTGCAGAAAAATGTGCATTAGTTTGAAAATTGCAAAATTTTCACTCTTCCCATGGGAATCAACAGGAATTTGGGAGAATTTACTCAGACAATTTTTTTTAGGGAAATTCTTCACTTTTGGGACGTACTGCCAAAATGCAAAGTGTAACATTTAGAACATTCCCCAAATTCCCCAATATTCTCATGACAAAGATCAAATGTGAATGTTACATGATCAATGTGGAATTCTACTAAAACTTTTTTTTTTTTTTTTTTACAGGTGCAAGTCATGCGACGTCGGTTGTATGTCAGAGCCCGATTCAAATGAGTGTGACGAGCTGCCACTCTATTTGAGCATGGAACAGGATGTAGCAGTGAGGCGCACAGAAGGTCGGAACACGGATGGAAAGGCAAAGGGCTTTCGTGAGCACAACGAGTTGACCCTCGTTTCTCTCCGTCCGATTGTCACTTGAGCGCAAATCCTACCACCGTGTCCTGGTCGTAAATTTCCACCACGATGATGGGCGGGTCGTCCCGAAGCTCGCCGGCTTCCCCAAACAGCTCCACGTCGTCGAAAACCAGCAGCTGGTCCCAAGTGGGGCACAGGGTCTCGCTCAGAACCTGCAGCGCGTGTTGAAAATGCCTTAGAAAGCACTTCATGAACTGCATGCGCGCCAAATGAATACGCGGCCGCGAAATTGAACATGGCTATTGGCGCGCTTGGGATTCGGTTGGCAATTCACTACACGGCGCAAGGCTTTTTTTTTTTACCTCAGTGACCTGACTATTGGTGGAGAAGAAGACTCTGGCAAAGGGGTCGGAGAGGCCGCTGCTGTCGGCGGCGAACAGGCTTCGCGCTTGGTACATGTGCGCTCTCAGCTGGAAGACCTGTTTCACTGTCGGGCGCCGCAAAAAAAAACAACAAAAAAAAAACATCAGCTAGAAAGCGGCGTATATCGAAAACCCGGGTGTGCGCTTACTGTTATACACGAGGCTGACGGGTGGCACCGGGTGAAGGTAAGGGGAGGTTTTCGCAGCTTTAACCTCCTCAAAGCCGTTGGGAAGGCCACTCAGGAATTCTTTCTTTTGCTTATTGAGACCGAGCCACAAGTACAACTCCAGCTTGGCCTGAACGGTCCAACCGGCTGGGCCGAAACCCTTTTTCCCCGGCAGCTGCGGACAAACACAGGTGGGAACTAAGTCATTTGGAAATCAAATGCATTGTCCCTTTTTTTTATCCCTTCCCGCACACTCACAAAGCACGCGGGTGAGCGACGACATACCTTAAGAAAGACAGCTTTGACTTTGCCGCAGTCTTTCCCCGTCTCGTCATCCACGACAGAGTAGAGGATGTCTTTGGATGCGATGCGGGCATACGCGATACGTTTGTTGTTGCTCATCATCCACACGAAAACGTCCGGGATGCTGTGTTGTGGCTGGACAAGAATCATATCATGACTTGGATGACGTACGAACGTCATTGGTGGGACACTTTGAAATTGAACACATGGCCACGGTTGTGTTTGACTTTGAATGTTCATGTGTTGTTTGGAAAAAAAAAAAAAAAAGTGTCAAATCAAAACGGAGCATTCTTATCATTGTCAAAGCTGAATCGTGACCAAATGTATTGGTTTTATAGGATGTTCTGACTTGTGAGTATGCTTTGTAGATTACCGGTGAGTTGGCTGAATATTTGTGTTCTGCCATCAAATGTGTACCTCATCAGCGAGGAAGCGAAGCCTCTGCAGGAAGTTTTGCACCAGCTTCAACTTTTCTTTCACTGTGTTTTTCTTGACTTGTGTCCTCATCTGTTTGGCCTGCTGGCCCATGTTGTCCTGCAGAACAAGAGTGCGCGACCAAGATATCTTAATATAGACTGCTGACCAATGTCCCCTTCTAAGTTATGCGTGTGAGCAATTGCTCACTGCTCTCTCCTCAGCACACACTGTGAAAGCACGTTCATGCAATACATAATTCTTTTATTTTTATTTATTTTTTTTACTTGTGATACGTCATGTCATTAATGAAAGTCTGACCATATATCATGTCATTAAAAATATCCTAAAAACACGTCTATTTTTCTTTTGTGTCTTATCATATATCATGTGATTAAATAAAACTGAAAAACGAGTCTTACAACCATTCACACTCACAGTCATACCTAGGGACAATCGAGAGTGCTCAATATACATACATTGATACATGTATGTATATTGATGTATATATACATGTTCATTTTTTTTCACAAAAAACACCTTACTATACCCTTACTATACATGGTTGTTCTTTTTTTTTTTTTTTTTTTTAAACGCCTTACTACACCCTTACTTTACATGGTTGTTTTTTTTCACAAAAAACACCTTACTATACCCTTACTATACATGGTCGTTTTTTTTCCACAAAAAACACCTTACTATAGCCTTACTTTACATGGTTGTTTTTTTCACAAAAAACACCTTACTATACCCTTACTATACATGGTTGTTCTTTTTTTTTTTTTTTTTTTTTAAACGCCTTACTACACCCTTACTTTACATGGTTGTTTTTTTCACAAAAAACACCTTACTATACCCTTACTATACATGGTTGTTCTTTTTTTTTTTTTTTTTTTTTTTTTTAAAAACGCCTTACTACACCCTTACTTTACATGGTTGTTTTTTTCACAAAAAACACCTTACTATACCCTTACTATACATGGTCGGGTTTTTTTTTTCACAAAAAACGCCTTATTATACCCTTACTATATATGGTCGACTTTTTTTCACAAAAAACGCCTTACTATACATGGTTGTTGTTTTTCTTTAAAAAACGCCTTACTACACCCTTACTTTACATGGTTGTTTTATTCACAAAAAACACCTTACTATACCCTTACTATATATGGTTGTTTTTTTTTTCACAAAAAACGCCTTACTATACCCTTACTATACATGGTTGTTTTTTTTTTGTTTTTTTTAAAAAACGCCTTACTACACCCTTACTATACATGGTCGTTTTTTTCACAAAAAACACCTTACTA
Source organism: Filicampus tigris (assembly GCF_054856515.1). NCBI lineage: Eukaryota > Metazoa > Chordata > Actinopteri > Syngnathiformes > Syngnathidae > Filicampus > Filicampus tigris. The sequence continues at coordinate 8,997,203 of NC_141236.1, read as the reverse complement.
TACCCTTACTATATATGGTTGTTTTTTTTTTCCACAAAAAACGCCTTGCTATACCCTTACTATACATGGTTGTTTTTTTTTGTTTTTTTTAAAAAACGCCTTACTACACCCTTACTATACATGGTCGTTTTTTTCACAAAAAACACCTTACTATAAATGGTTGTATTTTTTCACAAAAAACGCCTTACTATACCCTTACTATACATGGTCGTTTTTTTTCTCACAAAAAACGCCTTACTATACCATTACTATACATAGTCGTTTTTTTACTAACGAAAAACGGCTTACGGTTGTTTTTTTCCCCACAAAAAATGCCTTACTATAAGCCGTTTTTTGGGGAAAAAAGACCATTTATAGTAAGACGTTTTTTTTTTTTTTTTTAAATAACGACCATGTATAGTAAGGTTTTTTTTGGTGAAAAAAAATGACCATGTATAGTGTACTGTATTGGGGGGAAAAAATGTATAACCAACAATAGATCAAGCCATTTTTAGTCTTACCATACATTGTAATGAAAAAAAAAACTCTTTTAAGTCCTTTAAAGTCCTTTAAAAAGTAAGTCTTGTTCTAAATCATGTCATTTTTAAAAATAAGGCTTTTTATACATACACCCTTTTTAAAATATGTCTTGTTATTCATCATGCCCTTTTTAAAAATAACTCTTACTACACATACCACCCTTTAAAAAAAACAAAAAACAAAACATCATTACCATTTCTCTCATGCAGGACTTGAGTCTTTCCCGATCCAGTTTGGTTCTACCCGCCTGGTTTAAGTCCTTGTTTGCCAAACTCACAAAGCGACTGGGAAAAAAGCAAAACATGTACAGTGAGTGTTTAAAAACATGACTCTTTGTCTCTTTGCAGTTCAGATACAAGATAGCAGAGGCGCCAAAAGTACTCTCAATGGCCTCGCAAAAAATGAAACTTCAAACCGATCACATTTGGCGTTATAGTAACATTCCAATACGGATAAGGTGCTTTTATGGGGTAACAAGATCAATTGCAAACTCCTCCTTAAGTACACTAACATGCTATTTTTACATCATTACATGCTGACCTGCAGCCAAGGCTCAGTTCCTCTAGAACGCCCCTGAGTCGGCGCTCCGGAAAGGCCTTCTCTGTCTTTATGATCTCCTGAACATCGTTGACGCCCTCCTCCTGCGCACACACAAAACAGAGAGTAGCAGATGTGACACGAGTTCTTTTTCTCTACAGCGTCAAGTTGATTACCATGAAAGGACGAGAAGTGGTCCAAAAGTACCACGACCCCGGGTCACAGGCTGAATTATGGGCTCTCACTGTTATTTCTGGCCCACCGTGATGTCTGAGTGAGCTAATGGGCATCCATCATTCTGATCACATATCGGTATATAGAGATGGGGATATGTTGTTTGGCAAAATGGAATACTGACCAGCTTGTCAGCAATTTTGTCCATCATGTTGGAGTTGTACAGTCGTCGTCTCTGGTCCTGCCACCAGCTCTTGATGTACACACATGGTTTCTTCTCAAAGTAGGGAAGGTGAAAGTAATTCCTGCCAGGTTCAGAAAAAAAATATATATGTTGACAGTCACTTGTCACATTAATTAACCTTATGTCTGCCAAGCAAGAGAGTGAGCGGTATTATTTGATTGCTGCTTGTTGATTAGTAAGGGGGGGGGGGGTACTGGTAAAGTAATTCTTTTGTTCTTGTCAACCAAGAATGTTCCCCCTAAATCTCTCACATCACTCTTAATTTTCGATTTTTTTTTTTTTTTACATTTTTTCCTTGGGATTAATTTGATCTTTCATTCATTTGGATCACAATGGAAATAATTCCACAACCTAAAATCAAAAATGGTGCAGTTTGTCTTCTTACGTCATTTCCCACAAAACAGGGAGTAGTTTGCTTGCTAGCAAACAGACAAAAGACAACAAAAGACAACTTTCACTCTTGTAAGCAGTTTTTGCCATTATAGTCACGATAGAACCATTCAGCCATGTTTTTCTAGCATCTTACATCATTCTCTATGAATTAGTGTGCTAGCTTGCAAATGGACAACCAAAGAACCACAAATAGAGTACTTACTTTTTTTTTTCTTTACTTTAGTTTGAGGTATCTATTTTCTCTTTTGTCCATTTCATGATTAAAAAAAAAAAATCACTCAACACCAAACACTCTTTTGACACTTGCACTTCGAACTCTTTGGGGGACTTTTCTCTTGTAAAAGGTACAAACTCATCGTGGAGTCTAACATTTGTCCTTCTAGGACATGTGAACAAAGAGTTGCTTGATCTGACCTATCTGTGATGACGGGCTTCATGAGGGGCGTGCAGGAGACCGACTCCAAGTCGCCTTCTTCATCAGCCTCGTCTTCGCTGGAGTTTTGGATGAGCTCGCTGTCCTCGTCGTCGTTTCCGTTATCCTTCTTCTTCTTCCTCGACAATGACGGCTTGCTCATGCCATCTATCTGGTTGCCATAGTTACCTTTGTTGGGGGCGCATTATCACATTGCTTTTAGGGTCACCCTTCATAGTTCTTTAGCTTCAACAAGAAGAAAGAAAGCCACTGCTTTACCAATCGTGATCTCAAAAGTAATCGGCTTGTCACCAATCTTTCGGTCAATCATTGTGGCCTCCAGGAAGGCTCCGAAGAGGAAGAACTCTTCCATCTTGCCCGTGGCGCTCTGATAGGGAGAAGGAAACAGGGGCAATAAAGAAGGGCAATAAAAAGAAACGTCACATTTTTAGAATTGTTTTTATTGCAGCGCTGTGCCACTAGTAGAAAAATGAAATGTACAATCCTTAAAATTGAAAATTAAAACTTAAAAAATCTCATCACCTTTATTTATAATGTTGCAACATATGATATGAAAAAACAGTTATCATAGCTATGTCCAAAAAATGTAGCTCGCAGTTATTAGCTTGTGTGGCTAGTTCCTGAGATCTAAAGCATCACAGTATGTATGTACTGTATCTCGACATTTTAAAAAGGGTATCTATTTGCTTTTGCATTTTTGGGATAAAAATGATCTAAATAATAATAAAAACAAAAAAATAGTACATGTCAAACGTAGCCATGTTTTGATATACCGGTACATATATTTTTTGCATTTATTTATTTTACAGTTTTTTCTTTTAATGTCACTGGACCTGTGTTGAGTGCCTTCTTATAGGGAAACAAATGAACCATCTCTTAAGAGAGGAAAGAGACATTTGACTTCAACGGCCTAGTAGCGGCCAAATCATTTGCCTCAAGCGAATGTCGCGTCTAATATTTCGGACCCATCTGGGCCGTTAACCGCGGCGATATAGCAGTGGGCTGTGGATTATTAAGAAGGTTCCCGTGGGCTTTTGAATGTTAATTAAATTGCTCTAGTCTCACCTCCGAGATGTTGGATACGGAATCCATCTGCACCTCGGCGGAGCTGAGGATCTCCGGAGAGGCCGTGTCCAGGATCTCCACGGCGATGGACAGCAATAGACGGGCTCGGAAGGAGACGCCCTCGCCCAGTCCATCGTTCAGGTCCTGGTGCTCGTCCATCAGGGTGTACTGGCGTGTAGACCCGTACATGTTGGCCCAGGCCGGACCCAAAGTAGGCAAGAACCCTAGATTACATACAAGAGCACGTGCAAGGAATTACATATGTACACATACACATGTATATTTCCATTTCTTCATGCATGAGGTCAGACAAATCGATGTTATTTCCTCCAGTCATCCGATGAATTAATTCATTTGGCAATCCCCCATTGACATCCAATTGACCGCCAGACCTTTTATTAGTCCTCCACTGACTTCATTATTGTTCCGCAATGGGGATCAGGTGGCTTATGCTGGCACTACTTAGCACATATTAACAGGATAGGAATTTGGAGCAAAAACAACATGATTAATGAGTGAAAATTGGCAGCCAATCAATGCCAATTTGCAATTCATATTTTTCGGCTGACCGCCCTCTGTTTGACCTACCTTTGTCACCATCATTGGATATTTTGCGCAGGTCAATGAAGTGGGTTCCTATGGCAACGTCATTCACTTTATCTGAGTCGCGGATTTGGACCTTCACGCGTTTGCAGAGTGGAGGAAAGAGCTCGGTGAAGACGATTTGCTCGTTCCAGATGGGTTCATAACTGCTTTTCTGCACTGAGGTCTTCCCCTGCGGACAGTTCATGCTTTGAAATCCAAGGCGGAGTCTCCATCAGAATCAGCATTGTTGAGGCAAACGCACTCGGACAAAAGCAGTGGGACACCTGGCTTTTTCCACTAGATGGATATGGATGAAAATTGTTTGAAAAGCATGAGGTTGGGCAGGGCTATGGGCCAGTAGAATAGTCCAAAGTTTTCTGTAAAATAAAGACTTAAGATCCAGGTGGTCCAACCCAAATCTTGATTGATTAGCAACTGATCAAAGGCTCTGTCCCAATACTTTTGTCAAGCAAGCAGTGAGCCCAATTACGGAGGTCATTTACTTTCTGCCCAGAAAAGTGCACTTGAACGTAAGGGTCCACCAGGTCTCGATTTTCTCCTATGAAGGCCTTCTTCACGTTGGCCATTATGTTGGTGTTCATCTTCGGAAGGCCCTCGGCGCGGTAGACTTTGACGTAGAATCTCGCCCACTGACGCTCCGCGGGAATTCCTTCCGGGAGTAGCAGGTTGCTGAAAGACAGAAAGTTAAGAAATGCAAACTTGAGAAGCTAGAAGTTTGGATGGAACCCAATTTGTCAATGTTTTAAGTCTGTAGGTCAGCTTGTACGCCATTTTTGTAGTCCTTGTGAAGCCAAAGGACAGCTAACTGATTGCCTATTGAGTCACACCAAAACAAGTGTCATTTTGCAAACTTCGGTTCTGTTTTTCTCTATTCAATGTAATTCATAACACTTAACACAAACGCCCACTTTACAATTGGAACCCGAATTGATGTTTAACGGCACAACAATTGTAATGGAGGACGCATTGGCTAATCGGTCGTCGAGAAAAATCGTCTCGCCTACCCCTCGATGTCATCCTCATCGGTCTCGTTGGCCTTGTGTGGAGTCTTGATGTTGTCGCCTTTTCCCACCACGGCGATGTCGCATTTCAGGTAGCCTTTGCATCCGGCCGTGATATCAACAGGGTCGGACAGGATGGCCCACTTGTGGTAGAACTGGTGCTCTGGGATGGAGCAAAAGACATTTCAATACATGTCCACACGATGATGCCTTTCAAATCGGGGCTGGGCATTCTACTACCCGTTTGTGAATGGACTATGACAAAAATCAAGTTCCGAACTGCTGTAATCAATAATCAATTCCACTCACTTGGCCTTTTATGACCATCCTCATTTTGGATCCTGTATACAGCAAAAATCTGCATACGCGTTACGATATTCTTATCGGAGCCTACCGGGCTGATGGTAAACGGTCCCAACGTCCATCTTGAAGGTTCCCACCAGCGTTCCACTCCGAAGAAGGTTTTTGGAGTGAATAACCTGACCGCAGAATGTAGAATTGAATATGATCAAAAAGTACAAAACGCAGGATAAATGATTGGTTTAGGGTTATGCTATAATCATAGATAACTATTGATTTTACAGTAATAAAGGTGGAGAGGTGGTCCTTACCGAGAGCTTAATGATTTTATCAAACATGACATCAGGGGCCACGTGGAAGTCGAAGACAAAGTACTGCAGGGAGAGGAGAAAATATGGGGGGGGAGATCATTTCATACAACGTTAGCGCTCAGCGGACATCAATACAGGGTTCGAAGGCAGAATTGAGCCGATAGCAAAGAGCTGTGATAGTGATCTTTTCATGATGGTGTCAGCGCTGAGTGTGAAGAAAGTCAGTGTGGGAATCACATTTATCAAAGTAGCCAAGTAAGCACATTTGGTATCATCATAGCGCCATACAGTAGATATTCATGAATGATAGAAAGCTCCACTGAAGGCTGAGAAAATAGTCTCGAAAGCTGTGAGGGCCATTATCCGGATAGGTTTATCTTCCAGTTTGTGTGTCCGCAGGGGTTTTTTGTCACAGACAAAAGAATCGATAGCAGACAAACTCTCACTACTCCTTCTTGTTCCCTCCACAGGACTCACAAGCCAGAGGTTGAGCTCAGCATGACGCTAAGAAGCGTCTTGCGACGGAAACTCCTTTGGGCAATATTCAGGGTGAGGGATTTTGAATTGGCGGGGCATTAATGGATGGGAGATTTTTCTGGTTGACATGTATCTGGTGTATTGCTCAACAACAAAAGACTTTTTTTTTTTTCCACTCCCATTGAAATTTTGCCATTGAATAAGTGCGGGCTATGGATGCACCCTGTCAGTTGAATTCCCAGTGCCAGTGTCTCTGCTGATTATAGATAAAAGAAAACAGAAATGTTTCCAGAAACTTCCATTTTGACTTATAGTTCAACCCTGGTGGAGGTTGCTACAAAATGCATCACAAGCTCACGCCATCCGCTGAAAACACAGTTCCATTTTCTCGGCTTCTTCAGTTGGTTGCGTTGTGCCTGTGAGGACTGAAGTGAATCCACTGAGAAAACAATCAATGGTTCGCGGTTTTATGGGAGCTAATCCCACAGTCCGTTTATGGCCGCGGAGATTGTTTGAGCACGACTAGAAAAGTTGATGTCACCTTACACGCCCGTGTTCCCGCCCGAAAAAAAGATTTCAAATCTCACCTCATTGTAGTAGGGGCAGTTGGTGGACTCCTTCATGGACGTGTACTTCTTCTCATCGCCAATCTCCACGCACACCACGGGGTCCATGTTGAGGCCAATCAACTGGCGGGCCTCGATGACCGTGATGCTGATCTGTGGGAGGCGAGCATTCAAATTCAGCGCTGGCGCGACGCGTCAGGAGGATATACATGCGGGCCCAGCAGCTGGAACATGAGCGTTTTAAATAAATCACACGAGTCATTAACCTCAACATAATCCAATGATGCCCCTGATTCTTTGCTTTTCCCGGACTTCCATTTAACGACGCCATCTCCCGAGGCTAAACCAATAAAACATTTAAGAGACAAAGCCGCTATGAGCTGGAGGTATCTCTTTGGTTTAATTAACCTTTAGATGAGATGAGGGGTAGACATAAAGGCTGGACGCAACGGCAAGTTTCCACTGTTTACAAGGACATGCGATTACAAGGTAAAGGTTTGCCGCTGTGATTCATCTCACTAATCTCTTGTCGGGCATATTTGTAGATACTATTGTACTTGAACAACAACATGCTTTTTTTCCCCCATTTGACTCCAGGGCTCTCCTGTCAAAATTATAATTTACTGTGAACCTGTTGTGGAAAATACTGTAAAACTGTGACGCAATGAATGAAACGATAAGCTGACTAAGTTTGAGAGGCGGAAATGAATGTGCAAGCTCTAACCTTCGGGGCTCACCAGTTCTTTCTGCACCGAAGAAGCATTACAGAAACCTTTTTTTTTTTTTTTTTTTTTAAAGCACACAAACCTGGTAATCTACTGGACGTCCAGAGCTTGGTTCCATCTTGATGTCGGGTTTGGATCTGCAATAACGAGCACAAACATTTGTTTCCCCGTCCATTTAATTGATTTGTATTTCACAAAGGTTATCGTCTGTGTATCGCAGCAAAAGGCGAGACCTCTTATTGGAGACGTTGGTGGTGACAGCAGTGACCGAGGCCAGCGAAATGGCGTCCGGTTCCAACATTCCGGCGAGACGCATGGCCTTCTTGTCCAGGTCTTCCATGTCGAGCACCGCTGGCTCATCTGAGGCACAAGTTATTAGTTATTCTAAATGTATATCCAAAAAGTAATATAAAAAGTCTTTGGTTCAGTTTGAGTCCCAAAATACCTGACCTGTACTGTCCAATTTTCAATCTTGTTTCGTTGGAGTACCAGTGACACTATTTTACCATCATTTTAAATTCTGTACTTTTATGAGCATGACTGTTATTAAAATTATTATAGAACAAATTTGAAATGATTTTGTGTGCGTTTTGAAATTGGAACAACTTCAGAATGGGAGAGTTGGAAAACAGGTAGGATACTGGCCCTCGAGGGCCGGAATTGCCCACCCCTGGTCCTAATGGACTCAAAACTTTCTTTTACCTTTCTACTTACCTTTCTTGTGATCATCTTTTGAGCTCCTGATCTTGCCAAGCTTCATGGCGGCAAACACTCCTTTCCCTGATCTGTTGGGGAAGACAATAGAGCAGAGGGAAGTGATATCGTGAACTTGTGCGTGGTTCACTAAACAAGTGCCCTTCAAGGTCACTTTCAATCACTGGGCCCAAAGCCACCAGACTGACTGACACTGATCAAGAGGCAACCAAACACCGCCAAGTCAATCATAGCGACTCGGCATGACATTGAAGTCCAGCCGGTTAGAACTCAGAATTGTCACCAGCCACAATTGGTCAAAGCCACGTTGGCAAAAACATGAGTGTCCAGTTTCTCCACATTTGTATGATCTGGATCACATGTCCCGGCGACTACAAAGACTTGTGATGTCACCGGCGACAGCCCACGAATGGGCAGCCTTAATAATTGAGAATGCGTGCGACCATCCAATTTGCTGCGGAAATGGATACACGTCAGGAAATTCATGAATGCGCTTTTGCCTTTGCGTCCTCAAGCATTCACAGTCGGTATACTGTATCTGGGTCCTGTTTCTGTTATAATCCCCGTCCAACGCGCGGAAAAACAAGAAAGGACCGTTTCGAAGAATGCCGCGTCACTGAGCTTCACTGTGAAGTTCAAAAGCATCATATTTTCAAGTACCGGCGCATCTCAATAGATAAGAATATCGTTGAAACTTTTCAGTGGCCTTTCAATTGAAAAAGTGAAACTCGGATTCAGTATCGTGCTCTAGAAATATTTCATTTACATTATTTTTTTTTAAATATTTTGATGTTTTCATCATTTACACCAATCCACAAGCTCAAGAAATGTGAATTATGACATGAAAAAAACATTTTAAAATATATTTTTAATATAGAAATAATTGGCCTTCTCAAAATACTTGTAATGAATTCATGAAAAAAAATGGCTCTAGAGCTACGGTGAGCCGCTGTGTTAAATACATCGACAGCTAATCCATACAAAAAGCGGTGCGGAACTAAAAAAGTTCAACCAATGTATTTGCATGCTGAACACTAACAACTAAAGAACAACGGTGTCTTGAAATCAACATTATCGGTGTCCTGGCTTCTCAAACAATACCATAGATTGCGAAAGCTGGTCACCACGGCAACAATGCAGATGCTTTTCTCCTCAGTGTACATTTTTCTGCGTCAGTTAGAAAACAGGCAACAAACCACCACAACAGCCCAGTATGAAAACACGCTATGTTCTTCATACCTACCACATGAAACACTTGTCCCCGTCTGCTCAATGAAGGCACGAGGCTACTATTATCGATCCTTTCGATAACCTTATCTGATTGTTATATTTGCCATCTGCCGAGCGCTGCAGGTCCAAAACTAAGCAAGCAGATGAGACCAATGGGTGGGTGAGGCAAGGATGGAAAGAGGCAGGGACACATGGAGGGAGGGCACCGGGGATGTAGGGGTATATTATTGGAGAATAATGAGTGTGGTTAGTATTACCAACAGTCAAAAAAGGTCGTGGGCCAATAGATCAATCAACAACATCAACAAACATTGAAATCTCAAAGTTGACCGACCAAATAATAAAAAACATTTGAGCCAAATAATAAAAAAAATTTGAGTGGGGTTATGTCTAACTTAGTGAATCGGAATCGGGAATTATTTTCATTTTACAAGCCTTCTTTCCGGCTAGATTTAATCAGAAACAGGAGGGCAAGGAAAGATTTCAAAAGAACGTCAATAGCGCACATTAGCAGACATAGTGGACCGAGTGGCAAAGACTAGTCACGCACTGTCAACACCAACATGTGCACTTAAAGAATGTGAGGTCTAACAAGTTCTGCTTGGAAATGAAAATGGACCTGGCTGTGTTTATGCTGCTGGGGGGGGGGGGGGGGCGTGCAAATCAATAATAGATGGCAGCATGAATAGATTGCCTCGTTACACGTGTACATTGCACTTCCAAATGAATGATACGAGGCTGTGTTATTCCCTACGCACCCCGCAGAGAAGAATTTTCTGCGCACGCCAATCTACAGAGGTGGGGGCACTCGGGTGGACATGGATGGATGACCTTGCTGCTTTTGAACTTTACCGTATAGTCTATAGCAATGCATGGAAATAATATCGCAATGTTCAATAATTCATTTGCGCGTTCTGCAAGAGGGGCTGAATAGATTCTGACACCAGGTCTTTTCGCTCGCTTGTTCACGGGGATCCGGTTCACACATCAAAGTGCATCGGACATCACTCGCACTAAAGGAGACGGGCGGCCAAGCTTTTTTCAGTCCGGGGCTATTTCAGGTAAGCTCGTCACATCAACGATGCTCTCCATCCATTTTCTACACTCTAAAAAGTGCTTGGTTGAAAGTAACCCAAACGGGGGAAATAGCTAACCCAGCACTGGGTCCAAAAGGGACCGAACCAATGCTGGGTTACGAATACGGTGCCTAGCGCATTGGGTTAATGATTTAACCCAGTGCATCGGGTTGAGATTTCGATCCAACGAGGGGTACAAAAAGACCCCTACTGATGAGTTAAAGCTACTCTCATAAAACAGTTGGGGAGGAAATACGTTCGTCAAACACAGCATGAAAGGTTTGCGCTTCTCGATCTCGGCTTGGTGTTCTACATTTAATTAGCAGATTCATTCTTCCAAATATTTTCCACTCCTGTGAGTCCCCCTCGTGTTCCAGACCTCATATTTTATAGAGCGTTTGAGTGCTCCTTGATTTGAAGAAGTCCTCCATAATGCATTCGGAGGCAGCGAGGAAGACAGACAGCGAGTCCAACCATATTCACTTGAAATATATTTTCCTTATTGTAATTATATTAGTCAGCTTGGAAAAGAAACCATTACTTTCAGACTCGTTCAGTCCTATGTTTGACTTCACCATGTCTCGCAGACACGCAGCAAATGCACACGCTGAGGTTTAAATCAAGCGACTCTCTGCCATGTATCACGTTGGGGACAGAAAAAGGACAAATTGCTGACACACTCCAAATCATCTCTGCACATCACCACAGAGGAGTCCCTGTGTGTGAGAAAACACTACACAGTGATACGTCGTTAGCAACACAACTTTTAGAAAAAAAATAACAAGGTTTCAGCCTTGTGATTATGAAAAATGGAAACGACTATCATATGAAAGCAAAGGAGAGTTGTTTTTTTTTTTGTTATAATCGGCGATTACCGTTTTTTTTCTTGGAAGAATACAACTTTGTTTTGGTAATTTTACTTTTTTTTTTTATTGTCAGTGTGGCCATATTACTTACTTTGTTTTTTGTTTTTTTTAAGTGAGGCAATTTAAATAAAAGTGCATTTTAGTATGTTGGTACTCATGAGCAGCAATACTTAATATTCTTGTTGTGGTTAAATGGGTCCTGTTTGGCTCAGCTGCTCCACAGCAAATCTCTCTCTCTGAGTGACAGTCCACCCACTCAGGAGTTGATATATTCACTAGGAGTAACAAAATCTCTGCAGAGCTTTCTCAGTGAGGTGCATCCGATAGCAAAAAAAAAAAAAATGTGTTAAGGGCAATGTCATAAATTATCTTGCAGGCCCACAGCCCGCACGGGGACAGGTGGAGAAGAGACGCTAGCCTGCAGAAATTTACACTACAATGCCTTTCAATTTGGGTCAAGATAATGAACCGTATACTTCAGGTATATACGGGCCTTACGGGCTGCCTTTACTTGACTGCTGTCAAGTGAACTAAATTCCAATTACCAAAGAAGCGGCAGGAGCACAAACTATTCTGAAATCGGCTTGCATGACCTTGACAATTTTGGAGTACGAATTAAGCAGAATAATCGGTCGCATCCATTCAAGGCGGCTGACATTTTATGCAGCACCGCCCCCTGCTGTCGACTGAAATCGACGTCAAAGTTGCTTACGGTCACATCACGTGAGCAAACCCAGAAAACAGGTGAGCTGTGACATTTGCATTTCGAGCACATGGGCCATTTTCAGTTGACAGCAGGGGGGCGGTCCAGAGTCACAGGAGAAATATCTATTGGCAGAAGTTTAACAAAGAAATAAAATTTAAAAAAAACATAAAACATAATGCCTCTCAACAGTTCACTTTCTAATGAATGCAACAAATGAGAGCAAAAGGCGTTACATCACAATCTCAAGAATAATGAAAGTGAAAGTCTCTGTAATACATTATGCACAATATGAAAAAAAAAAACCAGAAATCTTGCAGCACTTAAACTAACATAACAGAACATTTCTACGCTTTGGAAAAATCCAAAGCTTTGCTATTTCTCATGATTACACATACTTTATTCTAATTAGTGCAACAGCATTCAAATATGCTAATTAATTCAATGCTCCTGTTGTTTGGGATTCAATTAAGCATGCATGGATTGCTGAGTGCATTTCTAATGGAGCGCAAAATTCTTGAATATCCTGAAATCTAAGACGAAAAAAGTGACTCACTGCTCTATTTTTGTGTCACGGGTTTCGAGCTACATGGCCACCGGGGAACTTTTCAAATGAAACATCCCACTTTCAGTCTTCCGTGTACTGCAGCCATTAAAAGCTAGGTCACATTTTTTGTGGTTCCTCTTGCCAGATTGATGCAACCACCAATGCAGTCCTGCCATGCATATTCAAGATGCCTCCCCAAATACTTCACCCCGAGACATTCGCAACAAAAAACAACTCTTACAAGTGAGAACGCTCCAATACATCTTCACTGTCGCGACGGAGTTATAAACATGAGGAAGTCAAATTCGGGGACTTCTGTATGTTGCCAAGAAAAAAAAATACAGGAGATCAGAGTTTGGCGAATCTACTCATGCAAAACAGGCATCGTTACACAATAATGCATAAGTCTCGCATTCACTGTCAAGGGACGCCTCATGTCCTGGTCCTTGCGGCTCCTAAACCGCAAACGTCCGACTGTAAGATGAGGTCACTCTCTTAGCGACTTTATCTATGCCTTGAAGGGTCCGGGCATCCAGTCCAATTAACATCAAAATGCATTTGCCGCATGGAAAGGGGAAAACATCTTTCCAAGACAGGAACGAAGAAATACTTTGGAAAAGGCGACAAAGCCTCCTCTTCTGCATGTCTTTCGGTTGTAAGAGTGCCAACCAGAAAGGAGGGTCTTTAAAAAACAAGCTCCCCAGTGCAACTTTCTTCTCCTTCTCTTGTACGCTTTGCCAGAGTACAGCATTGTGCTTTGGCGCACGAACAACTCTCGAATGTGCTGAATGCATGAACGCCCCTTCCAAGGACACACCAACGGCGCCCGTATTGGAACAGAAAGTACTCATGCAAGCCCTGATCGAGAAGACGTAATAAAGGTCGTGTGGACCTATTGCGCATCTTTTACCAGCAGAAAGTCTGAATCGTATCTGTGCATTGTAAGAAAATAAGTGCAGAAAGTGGGTTAGGAAAGCGAGCCAGCATTTGAAGTCCAATCTCATGTCGTAGTCTCCTATGTGTGAAAAGCAGTTCCTGGGATGTACAGTATTCCCGGAATCCACGACTATCATGTTTCTCACTTAAAAAAAAAAAAAAAAAGCAAAGCCTGAGGTGTAACACACACACACACACACACACACACACAAAAAAGGCTCGTTTATCGGCACAGAGGAAGCTGAGAAGAAAAAAGCCTGACAAGTGAAAATATACCTGAAGGCCAAACTGTTAAAGACATTCTCCTTATCCAACCTCTCCCTCTTATACCACGTTAACGTCGCCGGTGATGTCAAGCCTCATTGTGCGAATGGGTGCTACTGACATTTGTCAATTTGAAAACTTTCACAAAGCACAAGGAGCACAGTCTTCGAAACCTATAAGGCAGGAAGTACAAAAACAAACCTCTTGCCACCCTTCCGGCCGGCCATCATGTCCATTCATGCGTGTCGGACTCACTTTCTGAACGTCGGTATGGATCCCTGCAGAGATCGTTTTGCAGACGCCCCGGATCCGTGGCTGTGCCCCGACAGCAAGCTGTCCGTCTCGAACGTAAACATCCCGTCACGGTCGTCGGGAACATCCAGGTGCTCGCCGTTACTCCACATGCCCGCCGCGACATCCATCGACTGGTATCTGATCTCTATGGTAACGCTGGTCTGAAAAAGGGAGAAAGACTTTGTCAAACTGTGTTTGCTTTTATGAAGAAGTTTGCATTTTCTTACATCCACTTCAAAGGGGATTTTTTTTTGGTCTGCACTTTGTTAGGAAATGTCATATCGTCAGAGTTTGGACGTGGATGGTATCGATTGCACTTCTGCACTTTCGCCTTCGAATCTACCTCACCTGCGCGTTGCGTTTTTACTCTTTAATTTTTGGAGACTATTTTTATCTTATTTTTTATTTATTTAAAAATTTTTGTTAATCTCTGGGTCGCTTGATCTCGCGGACTAGCATACAGCTAGCGTGAGACGGAAACGGGCTAGCTTGGGGCTAGCTTGGAGCTAGTGTATTAAAATGCCTTCAGACGACAGCGACGAACACAATGGCCTGCTGGAGAAGGCAAATAAGACAATCTCTGACCTAAGAAGGGATATTCGTCGTCTCTCAGAGGAGCTCCATGAGAAGGAATCGGTCATCTCTTGCTTCGCGACCCGTTTCCCCGAACTCTCCGCGGTGGTCATGAGAAGGCGCGCTCGTGAAATCCTGTCGGCGACAATGACGGCTGAGGCGGCTGGCCTCTCGGACACGGCGAAGTGGGATCCAATTGCCTGCCCGGGGCCATCCTGCTCGACACCGTTGCAGAGTGACACCTGGGTCAAGGTGGTGTCCCGCGGCCGGAGGGCCGGGGAGCAACCCCACCGCCCCCAACTGGTCCTGGGGAATCGGTTCGCCGCCCTGGCGAGTGAGTCTCCTGTTCCCATCACTGCACTACAGCAGTCGGAGACAGCGACTGCTGCGTCCGACGCTGGGGCTGTGCTCCCAGGGGCTCCCTCGGATTCCCCGCCACCCACGGCGACGACCTCGGCCGGGAACCCCATGTTGGGCGGGTCCGCCGGTGACACGGCCGTCCACTCACGCGTCGGGCTGCTCCGGGACGCGGTGTCCCGGTACAAGGGTGGTCGTCATCACCAGCATCATCGGCGACACTCATCGGTGTCATCCACCGTCTTCACTCGGCCTCGGCGGAGCCATCCTGGACAGTGGGGTCGTGAATCTTCCGCCGGTGGTGAGTCCCTTGGCGTTCCCTCCTCACGTCACCCACCGACCACCGTTATAATTGGCGACAGCACCATTAGACGTACTCACTATCCCGGCTGCGTCACCCGCTGTTTTCCCGGAGCGAAAGTCATGGACATAGTTAACATCCTTCCGGGTGTTCTTGACTCTCTGCCATCATCCATTACCCGGCTCATCGTTCACGTTGGGACAAACGAGACAATACGCCGACAGTCTGAGCAGACGAAGAGAGACTTTCACGCCCTCTTTGCCTTGTTAAGAACCTGCGGTCTCTCGGTCTGGGTGAGTGGCATTTTGCCGGCCTTGTCTCGCGGAGCCGAGCGCTTCAGCCGCCTTTTAAGCTTGAACACGTGGCTCCTACGCACTTGTGGCCACCTTGACTTTGCTTTTATTGACAACTTTAACCTATTCTGGAATCGCCCGTCTTTTTACCAGCCGGATGGTGTTCATCCGAACTCTCTTGGTAGCAAGATTTTAGCCGCTAACATCCACCATGTCGTAACCAATTCCACTCCCAGCTGACTCTTGTTTACCAATCATATTTCTTCTTCTACTCATAAACGCTGCAATGACAATGTCACTACCATCACTTACAGGCCAATACCAGCCGCTCACAGTACCACCACCCTCACTAGCTCCCCCTGCAGGCCCTCATTATCATTACCACTATCGGACAATTTTCCCATTGAAACCATCACCGGCAGACGCTTCCCTTGCACACACAAACAACGTGGTTTTAACAGTGGTAATCTAGTATATGTTAATACTGCTCATTCGTACCACCATGAGCGCACGTCCAGCACAATAATTAATCTGGCCGTGCTGAACGTGCGCTCCCTTTTAAACAAAACTTTTATCATAAACGACCTGATTTTAGACAATAATTTACATGGTATACTTTTGTCTGAGACATGGCTTGGTACAGATGCTCCAGTTGCTCTCAACGAGGCTTGCCCACCGAATTTTAACTTTTTATTTTCTACAAGGGATGGCAAAAGAGGAGGCGGGACTGCATCAATTTTTATTAATACTCTTTTATCAAAGGAGATCATTTTTAGCAGCTATTTATCGTTTGAACACCATGCCTTTGTTTTTAGCAGTCCCCCTATTCTCTGCATTACCGTCTATAGACCTCCCCATCATTCCACTTCTTTTATTACAGAATTTTCAGAATTCTTATCCATTTTATATTCCAGTTATAACAGGATATTAATAACTGGCGATTTTAATATACACATGGACAACATCTCGGACCCACTATCCAGAGATTTTTCAAACCTTTTAAACTGCTTGGATTTTAAACAGCACGTCTTGCAGCCAACTCACAACAGAGGACACACCCTGGATTTGGTTATAACCTATGGCTTGTCTGCTGGTGTGTCCTCTGTTGTTGACTTGGCAGTGTCAGACCACTACTGTGTCTATTTTAACATCGCCAGTTTTAACCATCTAGCAGTCCCGGTCAGAACAGTGAAGAAACGCTACCTATCTTCTAAGGTGGCAGCAAATTTTATCGAGATCTTAAAAAACACTCCTGCTGACATTTTACCTGCACCCTGTGATCTTATTGTTGACAATTTTAACCTACATCTTAAATCATCATTAGATTCAGTAGCTCCACTTTTAATTAAAACAACAAAAACAAAGACTGTACCCCCGTGGAGAAACAATGCTATCAAAATATCAAAGAGAAAATGCAGGAGTGCAGAGAGGAGGTGGAGAAAAAGTAAACTTACAGTACACTATGAAATTTTATGCGAACAACTGAAATCTTACAATAAAACAGTAAAACTGGCAAGATCTTCCTATTTCTCAAACCTCATTACAGTCAATAAAAACAACCCCAGGGTTCTCTTCTCCACCTTTGAACTTTTAACTAGTTCTGATTTTAATAAGTCCCCACAGAGACCAACAGATGCTCTCTGTGAGGACTTTGCAGACCACTTCAGAAGTAAAATCGATGACATAAGATCCAGTCTTTTAGCCCGTCAAAACACAAGTTTTAATAAACCCGGACAATCATATTTACATGAGGAAACACTGGAAAGTTTTGCCCTGGTTGATGCAAGGACACTTGTTCGAGTTTTCTCCCAGGTAAACCCAACAACCTGCCTTTTGGATCCAATTCCCACATTTCTTTTTAAGACATTTTATGGATTTTTTGAAGAACAAATTTTAAATATAGTCAATTGCTCTCTTCAGACAGGCGTCTTCCCCGCTGCCTTTAAAACGGCGGTGGTGAAGCCCCTTCTGAAGAAGAGCGGTTCTGACCCGAGCGTTTTTAATAACTACAGACCCGTATCCAACTTACCGTTTTTAAGTAAGATTTTAGAAAAACTGGTTTTCATCCAGTTGAATCATTTTTTAAATACAAATAATATTTTGGAGAAATATCAATCTGGTTTTAGGATGAACCACAGTACGGAGACTGCTCTTTTAAGGATCTTAAATGATATTAGGTGCACTGCAGACGTGAGAAAACTCACAGTCTTGGTGCTACTGGATCTAAGCGCTGCTTTTGATACAGTAGATCACCAAATTTTATTAAATAGACTTAAAAATCTAGTGGGCATCTCTGGTACTGTTTTTGACTGGTTTTATTCCTATCTCACAGACCGATATTTCTTTGTAAGTATGGATACTTGTTCCTCTAAAACTCATGAAATTAAATGTGGGGTTCCTCAAGGTTCGATTTTAGGCCCCTTACTTTTTAATCTTTATATGCTTCCCCTCGGGGATGTCATCAGGGGACACGGCATCAGCTTTCACAGCTATGCTGATGACACGCAGCTGTATATTGCCGTGTCTCCTGATGACACAGGACCCATTGATACCCTTTTAAATTGCATTTTAGATATCAAGTCATGGATGGCAGATAATTTCCTACAGCTCAATGAGGACAAGACTGAGGTTTTAGTTATCGGTCCCGAAGGTCAGAGAGAGAAGCTTTTACCAAAACTACACATTTTTAATCCCTCACACTGTGTGAAGAACCTTGGCGTCATTTTTGACTCTGAGCTCAGTTTTATTCCTCATATTAAAAATGTAACCAAGATTGGTTTTTATCACCTTAAGAATATCGCCAGAGTCCGCCCGTTTCTCTCTCAGGCTAACACGGAAGTGCTGATGCATGCCTTTATTTCCTGTCGTTTAGATTACTGTAATGCCCTGCTCTCTGGCCTCCCGAAAAAGAGCATTTCACCACTGCAACTACTGCAGAATTCAGCCGCTCGGGTGCTGACGAGAACCAGAGGGCGGGAGCACATTACGCCAGTTTTGAAATTGCTGCATTGGCTCCCTGTGTGTTTCAGGATCGATTTTAAAGTACTTTTATTAGATCTTGAGGTCCTCTGGCGCCGGCCTTTTATTTATTCCAAGGGTGAGGACCAAAATGCATGGCGAGGCTGCATTCAGCCATTTTGGTCCTCACCTTTGGAATAGCCTGCCAGAGGATGTCAGGTCTGCAGAGACTGTTGATATTTTTAAGAGGAAGCTCAAGACACACCTTTTTAGTTTGGCTTTCAACAACTTTTAAATAATTTATCTTTTCTTTTGATTGAAGATAATTCTATGTTTTGCTTTGAATGTTTTAAAGCACTTTGAGTTGCATTTTTATGTATGAAAAGTGCTATATAAATAAAATGTGATTGATTGATTGATATCGGCTTCTAGAATACTAATTGGCGTTAAAAAGTTATTGGGTTGGTCAAATTAGCTTGAAGCTCTCCTTCGTTGTTGATGTTGTTTTAATGGGCAAGCAACTATAACCATGCAGTTCTATTTCCTTTTTAATTGTCACCCTACTAAAATCCTGTAATAAAAATGATTAGGGCCTGACCAATTAATTGACCGACTAATTTAACCGTGGCTAATGCTAGCTCTTTTCAAATCGGAAAAAACTGCCTATTTTGTAATTGATGTAATTAATTTATTTTTTAACACATAACAACAAAACAAGTTAAACAAATAATATAGGATTATGTCCTGCCTGTAATTCATATCTTTCTATCTATCTATTATTGTAAATGTTATGGGAACAAAATGACATTACATTTGTTCTGCATTTTTCCAATTAATCACGATTAATCTGTTATCAGAATTTTACGATGCCAAATAATGGAATCGGGATTGGCCTAATAAAAAAAATCCCGACCGGTCGGGCCCTAGAAATGATACTAATATTTTAGTAGTTAAAAAAGATTTACTCACTGTCTTCTGCACTCCTGCTGTTTATGTATTTCTGTCTTTAAAGCTGTAAATGTACTTTTATCTCTCAATTCATCTGCTCCACTATTCTTCCTGGCACTGTTGCAGTTACAAAGAATTTAAAGCACCTAAAGACTAACTCACGACTTTTTTAATTGTGTGTGAAAACAGCTGTCATTATAGGAAATGGACTGGGTTGATGCTGTAAATCCACGGGGGCCTGCTAGGGGAAATTTGGTTATGAGTAGTTTCAAATCTTCTTCAGAATCAATGGTGACAATATAATTCGTCTTTGGTGTCCCTTTGGGGGTTTTTTTTTGAGTGGGTGAATATTCTTCTGTCTTTTACTTAATTTTTATTACAGCCAATTTATTGTAAGCAAAAGACGGATGAGAGGAAAAATATGCAGCGAGCGAATGTTTTCTTTTCGCTCCCTCCCTTTATCGCTTCCTGGGCTTTTTCCTCATATTCTCACCATACAGGGTAATCAGTCTAGTTTTATTTTGTGTTGCTACAGCAACCACACCAGTGCACATTTGCAAAAGAAAGCGTTAACCTTGAGCCTCGTTTCTGCGCAGCGTTCAAATTCTTCTTAATTGTCGGTACGCGCGCATGCAGCCATTTCATGCGTGCATGTTAAGTCTTAAAGCGCTAGCGCGGCGTGCGTTATCACAGCACGTCCGCATCCTCCATCACAACTCCGCGGCGCTGGAAGGCCTTAAATCTGCCTCATCCTCACACTAATCTTCGGTCCTTTGCCGCGCTAAAACAAGTTTTCCTCAAGAGCTATAATTACCGGTTAGCAGGATACAATTAAGCTGCAGTTGCTTAGAGACCGATCCATTTTTACTTTGTTAAAACTTGAGCCATATTGAAAGAGCTACTTTCCTGCTAACACCTTGACGTGAGCTTCGGTGAGAAATCAGTCTGATAACAGAAAAAAAGCCAGGATATGGTAAGAAAAGAAAAAAAAAAAAAAAAACAAGCAGCATTTTAAGGAACCCACCAAGACGGTAAAGTGCATTAAGATTGTGCTGTTGAAACACTAAAGAATGAAATAAATTCAGACCCTAATGTACTGTAGGTAAGCACATCACAGCATATCATTGCAATCCCAAGATGTCATGTAAATACGCCCCCTGGTGAGCAGTACACAGTCAACGCAAGGAATTTAATTAAATGTGAGTAAGTGGGCCACAACAACATAAAAAAAAAATAATAATAATTGGCGACCGATGAGCACTTGTGCTGAAAAATAAGCTAGATCTCACCCATCCTGAATGAGGCACATTTTGTGTCTGATAAATCTTATTTGAGTTAAGATGCTGCTAAAAGTCTGAATATCATTAAAAAAGTGAGAAAATGTTGAAAATATTCACACAGTTCGCTTTGGGCTGTTTTCGTCAGTTGGCATGCACAGTTGCTTTCGTATCCTGTGCACTCGTTTTTTTCCATTAAATTCTGGTCTCATAAAAAGACATACTCGAAGAGAAAAAAAACAATATGAGCTTGCTCAACTTTAAACAGGCAAAAATAGCAGTGAATCTAGACTCACGTTTATGGACGTGTTGTTGTCGTCTATGAGCGTGTCGGTCAACTCGAGTTGCCCCTCCTCCGCCACCTTCTGGAGCACCATGCAGAAAGTCCCCACCGATCTGTGAAAACACAACAATCAATACACACCATTATGTATTGGTGTCCTCCATCACAAGTTCTCCTGCTGCAGACTGTAAGGACATGATCATTAGTACGGTGCATTCTAATGCCTGTGCTTTCAAACCTTGCGTGGGGTGAAGGTGAAAAGTGTGGCAATCATGGCCGCCGATGTGACAGGGGTCTGCGGTTTTTGTCCTCGGCTCATTTTCAACTTGTTACGGTTTAAAAGCAGCAGCAGCTCAACATGACACATGGACACAGCCATAATAATAAAAACTCTAGTTGGCTTGTATAGCCAAAGATGGACAAAACAACAACTGAAGACGCTCACAGAGAAAAGAGAACTGAGCAGCTTATTTGAATTCATTGTACCAACGTATATTGGCAACATTTAAGCACATTTGCAACCAAAACATTGGAAGACATGCTGACTTCCTTATTCCATTTGCGTGTAGCATAACAGCTAAATGCCACTTCACCGTGTGTGTTTGGAAACCTGGGCTCCCTAATTGATCCGAGTCAATTAGTGAAGCCCGGAGTACTGCTTCAACTTGATGGAACGGATTGTGGCTCGCTAGAGGCTTTGCTGCACATTTTCACCCAGCGCCCACCCCCCCCCAACCAGAAACGACCTTCTTCCTCCTCGTTCGACAAATCCTCGCAAAGACTTACTGTGCACCGCAGCCAAAGCAGACGGCGTAATAAATGATTGTTGGAACTCATCCGATCATTGCCTTCATCAAGCAGACTTGATTGTGAAACATGCGGATCCCGCTGAGAATCATTCCTGCTTTGCTGCAAGCCTGGACCGCAATGAGCCCAGTGCTACTTTTCTTGTTTAACTGGGTTGACGATATATGCGCACACGGACGCGTTTTAACACTGTGGTCATCAAGAAACAAACGGCGTCGTAAAATCCACGAGGAAACAACTCATCCTATACAAATACGACAGTCATTTGTTGCGTCAACAGGCCTATAAGTTATTTCATTAGGTTTGAAAAAACAGCATTGAGCCTTTGATGAGAAGATGACTACTTTCTATTTAAAGCGTGCAAGACAGCTAATTCCCCAAAGCCTTCAACATGTTTGGCACAAATGTGCACTTTGTAGACACACTGAAGATCTTATTACTTGCCTCTGGACAAGTGACTAAATGGATTAGGACTCCTCGAGTTGTGCTCATAATTAAATCAAATAGAGTCAAAACATTCCCGTTAAAGACAGTTTCTGCCTCCAAAAACATGGCTTCATTGTTACCAAACCGGATAATTAGGCATACTGTAAACATACAGTCCAACTGCGTGCATACTCGTCTTCACATAACATCGAGTCGCCATTGAGTTGGCCAATTAGAGCTGTTGAATAATTGAAAGCGTTTCCCCCAAAAGTGATGTCAGCCCACAAACCAACGAGTGTACGAGGAACACACAGTGCGGCGGCAGCCTCGCACACACACTAACATGTGACTTCCCATATAGGATGGCGGACATCCATTGGAAGAGTCATCGGACGATGCGCGCAAAACGATCACCCGACGGCATAAAAGCCCGCAGGGAACGATAATATCAGAAAGCAAGTGTGCGCAAACAATAGTTTAAGCACTTAGCATGCGTGCCAGCAAAATATGGGTATCATGGTCGTGCAATGACTAATAGAGGGGAGGCTGAATTGCACACACACACACGCACACATAGAATAAATACAGGGAGCACTTAGGACAAAAGTGGTGGGGATGGAAAACAGGAAGCAAAGTTGTTGGATTTGGATTTTCAGTGTTAAATGATATTGCTGGATAATGCTTCAACTTGCTCAGATAAGCGGATTTTTTTATTATTATTATTTTTTTGCATAGACGTGGGATGAATCCCATCTCATTTAGACAAGACTTGAAAGTTATACGAGGTGTCTATAGTCTATTTACCATCCAACACCCTTTGGGGGGGGGGGGGGGGGGGGGGGGGGCTTATATTACAAAACCAATTTTATCAATAAGGTACTTGAAATACACAATGCATGTGATTAAAAGCTTTGATAACTCGATTCCGAAAAGCGATTGTTGAAAGGTTTGATTCCCCATTCATGTCCTCATTGGGCTTTTTTATGAACACACATCCTCTGTAGCAGAAAACCGGCCGTAAAAGCACAACTGTCGTGGCGGAATAGAGCGCAGACCATCGCGCACCACTGCTTTCCCAATGCGCCGTGCCGGTGCTGCCGAACGTGCGGTCAGCGGACGCCGCACACTGCTGGTTGCGATCGTGGCGAAGCACTTCACTCTCGAGGGATCAAGTGATTTGTCAAGGCTATTTCTAGTCTCTCGAGTCATGAAAATACTGAGAAGTGAACTGAGGAATGAGTGGCCAATACAAGTCGGTGCGCCTGCTGATTTTCATTTCCCGTTTTCCACTTTGGAAACCCTGCACCGGAAGAAGAAAAAAAAAAAATGACGGGACAATTACTAGCGTCCTTCTGTTGAACTGACACGACATCTGTCAGACCAGTCTTTCGCTCTGCAATGTTGTCAGTGGACACTCACACGGTCTAATAAAGTAAGGGGACATGTGGGGACGATGAACGAGCAGCTGCGAAAGTCTAGTTGCATTTTTTAAAGGCGGAGCCTATTTCGATGAATCCCTGTTTACCAACAGACACTGGTAAAAACTGTTGCGTCAACACCTGACACAAATTGAATGGATAACCCAGTATTGGGTCCAAAAGGGACCCAGCACATTGGGTTGAGGTTATCAGTATAGCTATGGTTAAAAATAACACTCATTTAATTAGCAACATTTTCGACGAAGAATCAACTCACTTAAGTTACTCTGATGTGTTTGTTCGTTTTGACACCAAGATGCCCTTCCTAACACGATCCGCACAATTTCTGTGGTTCACGTTTTGAACTGTGATCCCTGTGTCAATTTCAAAATTTCAAAATGGTGACAGATCCATATTAACCCAATCCCAGGTCAAGGAAACCCAATCTGCTCAAAATCCACAGCTGCTAGGAAAACCACGCAGCATTTTTTAGTGTCACTCCAAATGGCATCGATACGTCACCAAAACAACAACGGGCAAATACTGTAAATCACGGCAGCAAATATCAATAGCTGTGATGTTTCTCATTAGTCAGTACGCCAATGCAGTGTTCAATCAAATGCACTTTGTGATTAAAGCATCGTCCATCATGGGAGTGATCTGATTTGTCACAAGACCGCCGGGTGAGAAATGGACTCATAACTGTCCATCTAATACACCTTTCGTCAAATCAATCATGCGGCTTTCAATTGTGAATCGTGGCATTATGAAGGAAGGTGAGAAGCAAGATTATGTTTAAATACTGCGGTTGCGGTTTGCACTCCACTGCACAAACAAGTGAGTCCGTTGAGCACAAGCTCCGTTCCACTTTGGCTGCAAAACGTGGCGAGCCATTTAGAAGTGAGAAGATGAACGCGGCGTTACCTGTTGCTGAAGACTTTGCTGTAATTGTACACTTGGATCTCCAGCATCTCGCTGCCATCCAGCCTGCTCGCAACCGGCCATCGAAACATCTGAAGAAGACACACATGGGCGGTCAGCAGCAGAAGCGCTTTTGTCACTCTTGGGGCGACATTTCATGACAGCGGAACCTCTGAGGTCGGTTCGTTGAAAAGAAAATCATTTTTTTTTAATCCTGCTCATTTTAAATGACATATACAGCTGATATATTTTCAATTTGTCTTTATTAGTATTTTTCCTTGAATGCATACATGCACATTATGTACATTACATTAGTCTGTCTTCTGTTGCTTTGTTCTGGCTTGATGTGATGAGGAAAAAAAATCCAAATCAAAATGAAGCTTTTTCTTTCAAGCATCATTAATATGATCCTTCAGTAGATTTCTCATTTGGCGTCGTCGCCATTGTGCGGTTACATTTTAGCAGACACCATGAGGGGCGGAAGGGATGAAGGTTGAAAAGGTGATTTAAAAGTCATTAAAAGTCTCCCGCTGATGTAGGCCACTCATTCAAGAAAACACCGCAGGCTTTCAGGCAGGCTATCAATCAGGCCTTTGTTCACCCCATTAACCAAGTCCTGGGGTTCCCCCAACTGTCTCTGTAATGGAGCCACAAACTGTACATGTGCACGGCGGCCATGTTTGATGGAACACGACGCATGCGGCGGAAATTGAGCAACGGATGCGCACAAGCACAGCTGACTTTGTCAACACGTATAGACAACGGATGACTAGCTTAATTTCCCCAGAGCCAAAAAGACCGCACGCCATTGACAATAAATACAGTACATGTGCTGTATGTGTTGACTCTCTTCCTAACACACACGCACGCCCACGCACGCGCGTGTGTGAACTTGGTGCTCCTCCCTGCAGAATGTTGCTTTCATCACGTGTGTCTCAGGGTTTGCCTTTGCCTTCAACCATTGAGTGCAGCACTCAACAGCACAAGAATCCAGAATGTACGGAAATTGTTTTTTTTTTTTTTTTTTCTGTCACCATGACGGTCCTTACGTTGTTGGTAGGATTTCTGTCACCAAGCAACAATTAGAGGAAATGCCGCGCATTTTTTGTGGTTCACTATTCACAAATTCACCTATTTGCAGACTAACTCTATTCGTATTTTTTGGGGTGATCTTTCCGAAAGGCACTAAGATGCTGCCGGAGCCCCCTCGGAATAGGAATTGGTGTCTTGTCTGTTGGGGAGGAGCTACCTTTAGCCCGGGTTGTTAGTCTAAGTTCAAGAGTTTTTGTTGCGTGTACATGTATATGCACACCTTTTCCCCACAAATTTAAATCAAAGTCATTTCTTTTCATTTGAAGGATGTAAGATAATTTTGAAATGATACTCACTCAAATTGAGGGTCAGAGTCTGTAGTATATTTACAGTTGGAATTATTAATATGGGCAACTATTGTATGACCAATAATTTGCAAATAAATTGATTACACTGTACTCCCCTTTTTGAAGGTTATTAAAAAAATATATTTTAGGAAATTTACCTAAAAACATTCCTAATCCTTTGCATGGAAATTATGAAAAATTCCAATCATCTATCACAACCCCTTTTGCTGCAGCAATCAGAACACAAGCCCACCAGAAGACACTTTAATGACTACGTTTTCATGCAATAATGCTGCAACAACGCTTTGGCTGCTTGACTTTTAGATCTTTCTCTCTTTTCAGAGCCGCTCATTTCCATTCCAAGGTACCGCCCCACCCCCCCTTCCGTACTGTACGACGCGCAGCCTAATTGGAGGCATCAGGCCGCTCATTAAAAGTGACACAGGTTACAGTCTCAATAATCAGAAGCCCGGAGGCCACTGCCATCTATCACGGGAGCTAAAAGAGTGGCTTTTACTTCTGTGATCCCACACTGCAACTCTGTGCTGACCGTGTCACTCTTCATATTTGTTGCCATGGATACAGAGCACGAAGACACCTCTATGACTAATTACGAAGCATAAGCTTGAGTGACAACAGTTTGAGAGATCATTTTATATTTACAACAACCCGGCCCTTTATCTGGATAGTAAAAGCTTGTTTTGCAGTAAAAAAGCCTATGTCTTTTTTTTTTTTTTTTCTGTCTGTGAATTATTAAATGTGAAAAAGTGAATTCTCATTAGTCCATCAAGAACCTTCTCCGGCCACATACTTGTGATGGGGTGAGTACCGAGTTGAAAGCCGTGACCTCAGAGGTAGTAGAAGGCACATTCTTAGAAGAAGTGTCATTGTTATGAGGTAGTTGAATTCCTTTTATGTTTATACGACGCAGGGCATGCGCTCACGAGGAAGTAGAAACCACGTTCTCATCAGGCGCAAGTAGCCGCGTTTCACAAGGAGTATTAAAAACCACAATTCCCAAGACTCAATAGAGGGCATTTTCTTAGAAGTAGTTCCTTTTTTTCCCCCCCTTTCATTACCCTTGATAATATTCCATACATAACAGGTAAAATCAAGTCTACAACTCAATGGCCATTAAAATGTCATGAGTACATCGAGTGCACTGAAATAAAAGAAAAAAAAAAAAAATGCTGTAAAATGAATATGAGTACAGATATTATACTTCATGTGTTTGCTAAGCGCTAGGTAAACTCTCTCAAAATTGTAGATGGACAGCAGAAAAACTGTTAACTATAATCCTATTCAGCTGAGGACAGCAAATGGTGTCACGAAATCTGTCAAGACCCAGAATTCCTTCAGGGGGAAAAAAAAAAATTGCTGTGGTGCCCAGAGGATACAAGAAGTAGCTTTAATTAAAAAAAAAAAAAAATCTGCTGAGATAGAATTCCTCTCTTTGCTAGAATGCTATACCCCCACACTCGTTTGGCGCATTGTTACTGCTGAGTGGGACTCACGAAAGCAGAGGAAGTCCAAGCTACAGATGCTAAGTGACGCACTCAAACAGAATCAGCATAATGCTTCATTTTTTGGTCACCTGAAACTTTCAGCATACTCGTCTTGGCTGCATTCGCATTTTTCAGTCGATTTCCCTCCTGACTTAGACTGTCAGTGAAAATATTCTTCTGGGATCATCATTTATTGAGAATACTTCAGGAGAGCCAAAGCTGCAAACTAGCGCAGTTCGTAAATGACTGCTGGTCTGCTTACAGTATTCTCATTGCATTTGTGCTCTTTAAATGGTCAGTAGAGAGAAATGTGCCTCCATAGCGATAGTTCCTCTTTGGTGGAATAGATTTTTTTTTTTTAAGGAATTCCACGTATGTGGTTGTTTTGCTCACTTCATGTGAGCCGGCTAACCTGATCTAACTGAACTACATTCACTCAACATGATTAAAAAAAACAAAAAAACATTCAGACTTTCAATCTTGAGGCAACGTAAAGCTGCGAGGCTTCCGCTGAACGAGGAAGTGCTGGACTATACTGAACGTTTCTTACAGACAGTTGACATTTGTTCCCGAGCTATTTTAAACTTGAAATTCACACAAGCTCTAAAAGCATTCCTAGTTTCGTCTTGCGTTATGCAATTCCCACATTCCTATTTAAAAGTTAAACTGCGGCAGCTGTCAGCTCACCCGTGGAAAAAGAATATATTTGCACCATTATTTTTGCATGATGTCTTGTCATCTTTTACCATCTATGACTTGGTTTGCCACACACACGCACGCACGCACGCACACACTGGAGTGCAGCCAAGCCCCCAAACTTCCTACTACTTGCAGGCTTTGCTGTTCTCTGCTCTAGTTCTGTCTAACCAGTGAGGGGGAGGCACTAGCGCGTCGTAGCTAAAAGCTAAATCCCACCATGGAATGAATAATGAATGCACATTCCCCATCCAGGCAATCGGCATACTAGTTCAAAGGCGTTCTTGCTAGACCATGCATAAAGCAGCAAGACTCACAGCTCTCTGCTAATGCTCCCTCAACACCGGGGCGACGTTCAGCTTTACTGAGCCATCCCAGTGTTGCATCACTACACAGCTAAGGCAACGTTCCAGGATTTCCCCCATATATGTGACACCGGCATGATAAAGTACAAACCCCCCCACCACCCACATACAAACACCCAAGGTCGCAGAGGCCACTTGTAGTTGTTCCTCTGGACATGACGCTGAGTGATGCTAATGACTTCCCCGGCACGGAGAGCAACAAATGAGGCTGTCAAAAGAAATCAGAGATAGGCGCTCGGTTCAAGGAAGCAATCATGTCATCACAGATATTGCTGAGGCATTTCTAAACTTTTCTTGAGGATGCTCATGTTGCTACAAAAAAAAAAAAAAAAAAAAAACGGACTTCACAACACATATGAATGGTGTCAGTGTATATAGTATGTGGCTTGAACGTGGATAGAGGCGAACTAATCGGATTTTGCATTTGTGCCGGATTGTGGACGTTGCCAAACGCATGGACTCATTCATCCATTTACCTGATTGCAGCAAAAACAACCGCCTCGGCTTTCAGCAAAGGAAGCAAGCAGCACCTCTGTCTAAGAGCACTTCAGAGGCAAAATGTTTTTTCTGCGTACTTTGTACAAGCAAACGGAGACCAAAATGTTGGGTGGTGTCTCCTCACTTGTACGCATGAGAATTTAGTAGGCTGTTGCGCAAACATGAAAAATGCGCTCCAATAAGATTCATTGTTGGGGTTTCTATCAGAAAGCTGTTTTGTTGTCGACATATAGAGCTTTTGTGTCTTTTTTTTTTCTTCTTGGCTATCTACCATCATCCATGTCCAGAAGATCTAATTGTGTTGGTGTGTAGTCCTGGCCGTCATTTATGCAACATGTTCAACGGCAGAGTGTAAAAATTGAATTCCTCCTGAGGGGGACTCATAAATGAGACAATGCTTCTTCTTTTTTTTCTACCTTCAGCCTGCTTGGCTTCCACTGGCCGCACTCTGATCCTTTATCTCTTTCTCTCTCTCTCTCGTACTTCTTTTCTGCTCAATAGCCACTTTGCAATTTGGACACGCTTTTTTTTTTGTGTGTGACAAAACCCTGCAGGAATCCATATTTTCGCAGCATGCCAACAGTAAAAACACCCACCAGCGGCCTACAATGGGCCTCAGGTGAAAGGAGCTCAGCTCATTTTAGTGTTGTTGATAACAATAATGTTAATGCGGCATCACAATTTCCGCTTCAAGCATGCCGGAAAGCTATATAAAGGTGATTTGGAAATGTAATATGCTCTAATACGTTTATCACTTTGTTTGTAAATTATAAGTCTCGCTCTAATCTCATACAGCCCCGCGCACTTCTTTACAAGATTCAATTGCGATGTAATTAGTGACAATTGTCCCGTTGGCAAACCCCATTAAAGAGTGTCATTAGATTGAGTGCAAAAATCGATTTAATTAGCATTGCTTATAAACAAAACCGCGACGTATGTGAAATGAGGTCATCATCGGCTAAAATAGTCTGCCTTGCCGATGAATCCGAGCGACAACTGCCCCGCTGTCGCGACGGCGGGAGACAAAAAGAAACCAACCTCGTTAAAGTGAGCCTCCTCCTCACAGTTGGTCACCACGCGGCTGTAGAAGGACGACCCTGAAAAGGTAAAGATGAATTAAGACGTCAGGTTGGGCAGAGAGCCGCGCGGCAATAAACGGCATTGCTCCGACGAGCGCAATTAGTTGCTGGGTTTCCGTTGAAGAGGCGCTCTAGGACAGGTTTGACCTTTGGGGGGAAATACGGGTCACTCGTTAGGTAGCGTGCTGAAAGAGAGCCGTTTACAGTGGACAGAGCGCTATGCAAATGTTATTTTGGGTGAAGGCAGACAAATTATTTCAAAAGTTATGCTCTAATAGCGCCTTGTAAGCCCTGCAGTTAATTAGGACATGCACCCAGCCATGCGAATCATTTTCCGACAGTCATTTTTATTTTGTAAAGACCGAATTCGTGGCACCCGCCTTCTATTGGACGCTCAGGACGCACGTTACAATTTGAAGTGTCCAGTGAGTGTTTATTTAAACCCGAGGGTAGATTATTGGTCGCTGTCATGTGATTTAGGCGCGCACGCTGCACCTGGTTGTTTTGTGAGGCTGATGAATGGCGGCGGGCGTGCGCGCGCAATTGTCTTTGTGTCGTCGTTTGCTCTGTGCAGGTGATGTGTGTTTTTGCGCAGGCAGACAGTTCACGCTCGCACTCAAAACACATTTAGCAATAAGGACACGATGCGCCTGTGAAATTCGATCTCCTGCCACGTTGACCGTTAGACCAGACAGACTTCGTTTTTTTATTTAATGTATCCATCCGGCGCATTATTAGTCTGTAATCTTCCGCACATCTTCTTCACTCAACACTTTATAACACTGCGATGACATACAACCACTGCTGTAAGGAAAACCGATTTGAATTGGAAAACTGCTTTGGATTTGAAAAGATGCGAGTGCATCGAATTAACCGAATTGTTTCACGCAAGTCACGCATGTATCGAGACACGTATGAAACTTTTAGTCGACTGACCCGTCATGTTCCAAGCTCATATCCCCACAAACCCCCCCCCATTCTTTTAGATGTTTTTCCCCATTTTTAAATAAACACCACCTAGATGCCAGAGAGGATGAAACTATCCCTCCTACATTATTCAAAACAGAATCTCTGCTGCCCCCCCCTTTTTTTTTTTTTTTAATACCATCGAGACGTGGGTTTGTGAAAGTAGATGCTATGAGGCTTATGTAAGGTGTGCTCTTACAAACTAAAAGCCTGCTGCTAATCAGGTTGCGTGAGGCCCTTGCTGGCATGTGAAGTGACAGAACAGAGCAAAGAAATGCTCTGACTTTTTTTTTTTCTTCGTGTGGACGGACATGAAAGACGCTTTTATTTTTGTTTGATGCTGGATTCTTTTACGATTGAGGCTTCTGTGCCGTTACGTTGATTTAAAGTAGAAATGTTCTTTTTAAACTAGTTGAGAGACATGTTTTGTTGAATGCCAAAGCCCTGTCCAACAGAAAAATAGAAAAGTAGCGCATCGGTGTTTTCACGTGTTAAAAGATAAGATGAAGTCTAATCTGGAGTGGCAATGTAATTAACTTTTGAACTACATTCACTTGACTCGTGTCTGGCAGGCTGCAGAGCAACTGCTGAGCGTCAGCGTGAACAATTGAAGTTGCAGATAAGACGGTGGGCTCATCAAAGCCTCCGCCTTGGAATCGGTTAAATAGCAATGCCTGCTTTGCTCAATGCTCTTGTCTCTTATCAAATTAGCCCACGGTTTGGCGCCCGCTGACAAGATTGGCCAAGACGATGGATGGCGTTGCATGCTCTGGCTTAGTTTACAGCTATCATTCTTTGAAAATATGACCAAGGTTGACTCAGGATAATGTGAGGCCGCCACAGTATGGACATTCCGGACAGCCTTCAGGGATCTCGATTACGGTTGTTGACTCGTGCGAGTGAGCTTTGTTACTGCTCATTTTCTACCATTTTGTTCTGGGGCTTATTCGAGGCTTGACGCCACATCAACGTTGCCGAAGAAGGGAAAAACTTGCACATTCATCTTGCATAACAATCATGAAAAATTCACAATACACCGAAAATTACCAATCACTATGTATTTGTATGGTTTTGTATCAATTACATTCGAAAAAATCTCATGGCGCACCCTCCCTGTGGCACCCCACCTTGGCCCTATCTATTGCATTGAAGTGGAGGTATTGCCAATGTTAAACTTTTAATGAGTTCACATCGCTGACATTGATAGATGAAGGTACATTTGTAGGGGGGGAAAAAAAATAAAATCAAAATCGGACCAATTAAATGCAATTGGATAATTTCCCACGGTACACCCGATGATCTCCCATGGTCGGGAATCGCTGCAGTGCGGCTCGCTGCTTTGTATCCGAACCGAGGATGATTTTGACGGCATCGGATGGAGGAGCAATTTGGGTGTTGGAACAAAACAACAAAGCTGTTCTTTTAAATGGAAAGCGAGTGAACCGAAGACAGCTGCTCGTTTGATCAAGGCAGCGCAAGTCCAATTCCTGACTCGGGTGACACGCTGCATGTACTACTAAGAGCCGAGCGAGTTTGCTGCAGCGCGAGGCACAACAATATAACCTTCCATCCTTTCTGCACGCACGCACACACACACGAACACACACAGTGGCAGGAAAAAGGAAGGTGGTAATGTGACATAAACAATATTGATGCTGACGCTAATCAGCGAGTCAGATACAAGCTAGCCTGGCTTTGACAGCAAGACTAATTGCTTCTAAACTAAAGTTCTCTGACACACACACACACACACACACACATGCACACACACGCACCGTTGATGGCTGTAATTCCTGCGAGAAGCACAGATTCTTGTTTGTCCGACAAGAGGCTGCGGGTCAAGGCAAAGATAAAGGGGCTTTCAACAGGGGACTGTTTTGACTTGATAAGAATGATTTGGGTTCGGGAGCCTGGAAACGCAAACCTTTGCGAACGCGTCTCCTTCGTGGTCATTTTTGAAAACGACAGCGAGGAGCATTACGTAAGATGCTTTCTGATAAGGCTCAAGCTTTTGGTGCACACGTGCGTAGTTTTTTTTTTTAATGATGCTTTCGAACATTTTTGCAGGTTCTTGTTTGCGTGAGAAAAAAAACCTTCAGGGGTCATTGTTTTTGTTTTTTTTCCCATGCCTTAGTTCACGACTTAGTTTCCTATATGACCTATTGAATTCTATCAGTAAAGGGAACAATCTAAAAGGCTGAATGTAAATAGCGAAGTCATGAAAGTTAAGCCCTTCAACTGTCCTAATAATGTGAATATGAAACGGCATATGTACAGACGTCAGTCTACATTTAAGAAACGCTCCGCTTTTGTACTCTTCCGTGAAGCGTTTTAGACTGTCCTCAGTAACGCCACAATACTATACTTAAGGATAGTGGCGCTAAGCTGCACCGAGAACAACAACAAAACTGCACCTGACAACGGCTCTGTCTTATTGTAACCACAGATAAATCTGCGGGCGAGAGAAGTAACTAAAGCGGGCACGGCCACGTGTCGAGCAGCAATTTTATTAGAATGCCAGTCAACGTAAGAAAGTTCAATCAATATCTCCAGCGCGGCTAAGTGAAAGCACATCAAAAACTTGGATTGGTTGTCAACTAGTTTTAGGTGATTCCGGACGATATCTCCGGGCTGATGCGGTTGCACCCCGCAAGTTTTATTCACAACAAAGAGCAGGCAAGTAGCCAGAAAAGTGATCACCTACCACGAAACGTGACTTTGGCAATGCGGTCACCTTTCCCCCGGAGGTTGGTGACCGACTTGAGGTGAAGCATGAGGGCCATCATGAGTCCAGCGGGGCTGGGGGAGTAAGACCTTACTCCTCCACACGGGCAAACTTGAACCTGCTGCCTTTAGCTCTCCGGCGTTAAGCTGAAGCTGAGCCTCTCTTCCTGACTGGATCCTCCGCAATCCTAAATCCTTTTCCATGTGCGCGGCATGAAGATTCTATTGCGTTTTTTCTTTTCTTTTTTTCTTTAGTTTCGTGATTTTCTGTACGCGCACGGCAAAAGATGCGAGTTGACTGCGCAGGCTGCAGCATGCGTCGCGCATCTCCTCGCTGCTTGGGCGCGGGCAGAGAGTAGGTGGAGGAGGGCGTGTGCGTGTGTGTGTGTGTGTGTGTGTGTGTGTGTGTGTGTGTGCGTGTGTGTGCGTGTGCAAGCGTGTGCTTGTGCTGTAGCTTCCCAGTAATGAAGCAGTTCAACCCTGTGTGTCACTTTAGCACAATATCACTTCTTTAACTGAATGAAAATACAAAACAAGATGCATGGTCAAAAGAAAATCTGCCTTTCCAAATATTATAATTAGGGATGTGCATCCCTCCAATAAAAGACAATTTGATGCATTTCCAAATATGTGGGGTGAGATATGATTCAAGGACGGTTCATTTTCAAGTGGGACAATTAGGTACGATTCGGTGGATTACGATTCTATTCCATTCGACATCGTGCGGCTCAGTTCGGGAGGGTATGATGCAATGGGTTTCTTGTCATTTTACAATATGAATGAACTTGTCAGCATACACATACATACATACATATTAAGGTCGGAACAAAAAACGATTTGAATTGGAAATTTCATTTTGATTTAAAGATGCGAGTGCATCGGATCGAACTGAATCGTTCCACTTCAAAATATAGATAAGGTATGTTTATCAAATGGTCTTTCATTGGAAAGATATATCTTTGAAGGAAATTGCACGTTTACAGTACTGACATGTTCATTCATATCTATGTCAAATGACAACAAGGAAATCATTGCATCATACCCCCTTGAACGGAGCTTGAATCGTATCGCACCCAACCTATCGAGATACATATCAATCATTGGAGGGACGCATACCCTTAATATATATATAGATAGCATATATACATTTGTCTACATCTGCCCTGTGATTGGCTAGCGACCAGTCAGGGGTGAGCCCTGCCTCTCAACTAACATCATCTTGGCCAGGCTCCAGTTCACCCCGCTATTATCCAGTTCCATTTAATTGGGCTGGAAATTATTACTAGCAATAACGTGTCTTTCCACATCTATCCGTGCCAGCGACATATGCTACTGTTATGTACTGTTAATTCAGAAAGTTGAATTGATGTGATGAGGTTACTCAGTAAATACTCAGATTCCCTTAAGCTTGAGCGGTTTTGTATTTAATGAATGAGCGGAAAAAAAAGGAAAGGATTAAACGGTTAAGACAGATGCTGACCAGTTGCTAGGCAACCAATTTCCCACTTTGTCCATCAAGCAGAGTTCTGGTCATGCTGGAGTGAGATCAGGTCAACCTTGTCAACAGGACACTTCTTGCTTTTAATTTCACTTTATTTCATAAAATATGAATGTAGCCTTGTGATGATGCTTTTTCTTTAAAAATATGATTGGCCAGACAGACGCTTAATGCATCTTAAAATCTATGACGGAAAAAGAATGAAATAGATTTTGACCAGTAGACACAGGCGCAGGTACATTGCACTAGAGCTTTTGGTGTAAAAATCAAATACTGCGGTCATTAGCTTGGAGACGACGACAATTTAGCCTCCAATTGTGCATGATATACATACATACATTTTGAAATCCCATTTTCAAAACATCATTGATGATTTTAGTTGGAATGGTCAGAATAGGTAAAAACATGGAAATTTTAGATAAAAAACCCTTGTATAGAAAATGGATGGGGGGGGGGGGGGGGGGCATGTTCAAAACTGTAAAAGGAGACCGAAAGCTGACTACTCAAGGACAGACTGCAGTAAGAGTGCCTCAAAGCGCATTATGATGTACCCCTTGAGACCTCAACTTGCAAGAACAATGACAACGTCGGCTCACTTTTGACTCAACCCACGCTAGGTTCCATTTCAAATCACATTCTACAGTGCAGTGGGCTCTTTTGCTATGTATTTAATCGCCACAACAAGCTTTGGTTCTGCATGCGGTGGAAATGGTCGTTTTCCCACCGTGTACCGAGAAGTGTCCTATTTCCTTGCAGCGGCTTGTCTCTGTCTTTTCCCCCTCCCCGCTCGCACGTGTGTGTGTGTGTGAACTGACTTGTTGCGTACGCTCGTCCATGACATCATTCTTTTCATCCCTCAACACCTGATCAGGCTTGCATCAATTGCAGATAAGGAGTCAGACCAACAGAGGGGGGTGTTGGTCTGGAGTTGAAACACAGCGAGTCCAACTTTGCAGAAATGCTTTCAGGAGTCAGGAAGTGTCTACAATACAGTACTATCAATCTGGAGTGACTGTTATTTCTAACCTGTAAAATCCAGAGGATAAAATGTGAGGTATAACTTGAGCAGGTAGATCAATAACATGCTACTTTATGATAACTGATGCTAACTCGCCAGGCGCAACATTAGGTGCACATTTAAAGCAAACCTTTGGGCTACAGGTCAATTCATAAATAATTACAATTCAAAAAAGTTATATTTGTAAGTGGGTATGAAAGACGAATGTGTCATTTAATTATGAGTACATTTTTTCAATAAAAATGTGTAAAATTTTTCGTTTTGTTTGTCTTTTGTATGATATTAGATGTATAGCATATAGAAACCCATGCATGTATAAAACCACCCGACTTGAAGGTAGTTTAGCTCGCCATCTAGTGGACCAAAACGCAATTCCCTTCGAATTTGGCTCCCAATCAAGTGCCAGGGGTGCCAGTGTGGCATCCATAAAATGGAGTATCGCCATCAAGTGGCACCAGACATCTCTAAAGTGTCTCCTCTAACAAGCGTGTGATTTTTTGGTTTTCTTTTCCACTGTGGGGACTGGAGAGAGAGAGACTCCCAGTGGTGGGGAAGAGGAGGGTCATTGAGTCCCAGCCCCTCCACGCTTGGCTGCTGCGCCTCTGCTGCAGCTGTGCGCCACACGCACCATGGCTCTGTGCGCAAGTAGCACGCTCCTGGCTTTCTTTGTGGCTTTCTGCACACCTGGGCGCGGATGGACAGGTAATGCTTCTCTGATGCACAAACTACACACGACTGTCCAGTTTTCAGTGGTACCACTTTTTGCTTCGTGGCAACGAATGCATAGAGGACAGGGTGCAGAATAGGTGTGGTTGGTATGCCGTGATGCCGAGTGGATTGCTCTTAAATATGGTTTTGGAATTTTGTATGAGGGGGGGAAAAAAAAGTCCCCTGAAAAACAAAGTCCAGCATAATTTAGAATCTTTAAGTTTGCTATTGGTGTTTAATGCTTTGGTTATAGGTGTCAAAATGTCTGAGGGATTTGTATGAGGGATGCAAAAGGGTGGGGGGCGGGGTTGTCCAGTAAAATTTAAAAAGATTATGATGAGCATTGTTTTTCTTGCAGATAGGCATGAAAAACTGGATTTGAAATATGTTGGCGGTTTTGTTTTTTAAACTTTGTTGTACTGTACATCAATATCAAAGATGATGTTAAAATATTAGTTTCAGAACCAAATTTATTTCCCCTGTGCTCAAAGCAGAAATGTCGCCAATTCATGATTTATTCCCCTAAATTCCCATCGAAAGTTTCCAACTTCCACTTTCCTGGAATTTGACTGTACTGGATGCTTTTTTTTGTCTACAATCTGAAATGATTCATTGCAAAAATATCCTTGAAATTATCGTCGTAACAACAGTCATGAGAAAAGAAATCTCAAAAGCGGCAGACTTGGATAGTTGACCAAGGGAACTTTTTTCCAAGTTTACATTCCTTTTCACGCCTCTGCAGCTTTGTGTTGGTCTTCATTTCACTTTTCCCTTTTTTTTTTTTTTTTTTTTTTTCCCCGGCCCAGTCAGCCGCTTACTTACTATTGAGTCACTTGGGGGAGCTCCTTAATGTAATCACAGGTCAGTGCCGCTGGCCTCAAAGTGCCGAGCGCAATTTGCAAGCGTGCCTCTTGGGCATTTTTTTTACAGTAGTTGTTAAGGGCGATGCGACTGTTGCTCATTTACTTTCACTATTCACATGTCATCGGCTTGTCAGCGTCATATTTATCAAGTGATCTCATGAAAGTGGGCCGTTGGGTGTATCTGGACACCTTGGCAACGGGAGAACAGAGGCGCAGTGTATTTGGATAATGTCAGCTCACCTTCTGGAAAGTGGGTGAGTAAGTGAGACGGAGAAGAGCGGGGGGCGGGGTGGGGGGGGGGGGGCGATCATGTCCTTGCAAGCCAGTGGAATTTAATTTCCCTGCCCCACTTAACATGCTGGAATTCTGCAGGAGCTTTCTCAGGAGACTTTTCGGGAATTAGGAATTTAGCGGCTTTCATTGTGTTTTGACTGAGAAAACGTGAATGTCGTAAGAAGGCCTCCTGCGAGTTGACTGGCTGCCCCAGATGCCAGCAGTGACAGACAGGTCTTGTGTCATGATGTCACGTCAAGGCAGCATTCCAATACTTTCAACAAATGCCGTCGGAGCCACAAACATGCACACCTGTCACGTCAACAATGATGTCATCGATGCACAGGGCGAGCCATTTGGTTGTTATTGTAGTGGTGCTAATTTATTCTCATTAAACTTTAACTTCATTGAGTGACAAAACTGATGAAAGGCTCCAAACTTATTTTGTCTAATTCCGACTATCTTTTTACTTTATTCTTTGTGATCATAAAATCATGACAGCCTTCTAGTAATTCTCTTCTTTGTAAGTCATAATTGGATTTTTTCCAACTAAAACGTCAATTTCATTCTTCGAATTAGGACTTCAGTCTTAATGAGAGTGCAGTGATTAGACTTGCAATGCCGACTTTATTTCCGTAACATTTTAACTTTGACATTCTTTAATATTTTAACATTGTCAGAATTCTATGACCATATTTTTTTGTAAAAATACAACCATATTAACATTTTGACTTTGTTGTCGCGGTGAGGACTTTATTCTTCTAAAATTACAGCCTTTCAGGT
This sequence comes from Filicampus tigris, assembly GCF_054856515.1. Taxonomy (NCBI): domain Eukaryota; kingdom Metazoa; phylum Chordata; class Actinopteri; order Syngnathiformes; family Syngnathidae; genus Filicampus; species Filicampus tigris. The sequence continues at coordinate 8,958,305 of NC_141236.1, read as the reverse complement.
ACTTTGCAACTTCATTCTTTGATTTTCTTCCTTCTTAATCATGTGTATAAATAAGAGTATAATACATTTACCTAAACACGTTTTCCAATTTTTTTTTTTTGCCTTGTAATTCCAATTGTACGTATCGTTGAAAAATTTACTGACACATCATTTTTGGTTCTGTTTTCGTAACCAGCATAAATCCTGCACACGTATCTCTGCACCGGGCCGTGTTAGACCCGATGTTGGTAATTTCGCAGACAAGTGCAGGCTGGCGTACTTGCGAGGGGGAGGACTGCGCTGCTGTGGGAGTGGTTACAGCCGACTTGAATCATGGCCAATCAAAGCGACTCGGTTCCCTTTTCCTTTAAATGTGAGAGTGTCGGCGTGGTGGAAGCACATCTGTGTAGTGATGTGGCCCGCGCAGCTCTTAAAATAGAGCCCTGACTTTATGCTTGTAAAATTACAACTAGTAAAATTTTTAAGTCATTCTCGCAATTAAAACTCTAATTTTCTAAAATAATTGTATTCAAGTAATCATTTAACTTAAATCTTTAGTCTCGTTATGTAAATAACTTTATTATTATGGGTATATTCTATTTTTCCCGTGATAGTCCTGGATAATGGGTCTCCCCAATGCTACAACACCCTGGGCTGTGGCTTTACTTGACTGAAATAGCAACATTTAACAACACGTGATGAAATGACAGCATTTGTGTTGATTGATGTGCCGGCGTTAATGTGGGGAGCCGGAGGGCAACCATTCATCTTTGTCATCAAGCGCTTGAGATGGAGGCTCCCGCCAAAGTTGAGCGCGTTCATTTGGGGTCAGGTGTGAGCGGAGACCGGCAGGTACTGTGAAGAATTCTGGAGCCTCTGGCATGTTATGAGACAGAGGAAGCTCAATGGAAGAAAAAATATACAGTAATTGGAAGTGTGGCGGTATCTGCACATTTTTGGGGGGTTTTCTGTATTATTGTCCATATTTGGTAGCAGACAGACAATTTACAGGTGTGGAGACTGTAACTTTTTGTTGCTCACATCACGGGTGGGCATAACCGGTAATGGGAATTTACGGTCGGTTATTGGGGTCAAGGGGACAGTTGTTGGGGTCGCGCAGCAGGTCAGCATTTGGGATTTTTGTAGCAAGGTGAGAGGTGCACTTGTAAAAGCCTCACCACAGTGTTTTCGAAGCCTTTACATGCCTGCTTCGACCTCAGGGGTCCCCTTGTACACATGCACACAGCTCATGTACTGTATGTATCTATGTGCATGTATATTATTATATATACATGCGTGCACGCACACACACACATACACACATTTATATATATACAGAGGTTTACTAACTGTAACTAACTAAAAATATATGCATGTGTGATTTGTATTCCAGCGGAAAAGCCGTTGCGGACACATAATGGGAAAGCGACTTCATTGGTTAAAAGCCTGAGGGAGAGCTGGGAGCCTTCGATCCATCTGGATGGAAGACCGGTGGAGCGTTTTGTGACCATCTCCAACAAGCCATTGAGGACTCATCGCTACACCAGAGTGGGCAAGGAAAGTCGTTCTCCCTTAGTGGAGGATGTAGGTAAGACAGAGTGAACCTTCTTAACAACAAATACATCCAGTTGGTCTTAAAACGTTGCCTTTTTTTGCATGTATTTTTCATTTAAATTAGCTGTACTACAATCTTGATACTTTTTGTGGGCTTCAAGAAGAGGACCTTAGCTTTAGATATGAAATCATTCCCAGCTTTGTAAAAAATAAACATTGAGGAGTGGTCCCGTTGGTACTTTTTACGACTAGGGAGTGCAGAGTTGACAGTGTGACTTGCTTTTGTCATTTCTACATTTTCTTGCATTTTTGAGCCATACTTCATCGGTGGCAAGAGCCAAGAGAGTCATAATACTACGAGAAAATGGTCATATTCCATTGCATGGATAAGGTTCAAATTTTACGAAACTACACTGTACTATTACCAGAAAAGTCGTACTGTTTACGAGAGTAAAAAAATCCTGTGACAAGAAACATTTTGCCAAGTTACGAGAAACTTCTCACTATTAGATGAACAATGTCGCAAGGTTACGACAATAAAATAATTATATTGAGTGGGAAACATCTTAGAAAGTTATGACAATTACTAATATTATGAAGAAAAGTGGCAACATTACCACTACAATGTTGTATTTTTCAGTGAAAAACATTTTTCTTTGTTGAGGGAATGACAACATTCCACACAGTGATATGTTTATTGTTGTAATAGGCTTCAGACTTTCTCCCGTAGCAATTACAATTTTATTTTTATTTTCCACCTTTATTTTTGTAAAACGACTGAATTTTTATCCTGCATACTATTGCAATTTTACTCACTACTTTAATGTCTTTATTTTCATATCAAATATTTTCATTGTGAGCCCAATGGGTTCCTTGCACATGTGTTCATCATGTATCCCAAAGCATTTTTTCTTTACGAGTTTACATATCCAGTGTGCATTGTAGTAGCCTTGCCATCTGTAAAACTCTAAAGCAGTTGTCCACTCCCCCCGAACCCCCCTACCACCACCACAAAACGTCCTTGCAGATTGTGCTCCGTTTCCTCAGCAGCGTCGTAAATAACATGCGCCGCTCGCCTTTGCTTCATAAGTGTGTCTGGCCAGCTACTGTTGGAAGTATCAAAGGCAGACTTGTTTTGACTTATTTGGAGCAAGCCAGCAGTAACAGAGGTGGAGTGGAATAGATTTCATGAAAATAAAACACTTTTTAAAGGGAACGTTGTGATGAATTCCTCGAAGAAATTGCTTGTTAAGGGAAAGTTAACCGATGACACACAAAAGCTGGAGTGCCAATCATTTTAAACACCACAGCATTGTGTACAGTACATGTGCAAAATCTGATGGGATTCAATAAATGAGGTGCATTAAATCTTCTGTCTTCACAAAGTTCCTAATGCTGAGTTTTGAATGACACTGTCTATTGGTGAAATAGATTTGTGAATAGTGAACCATGAATAAGTGGGGGTTCACTGTACATCATTTTACATACATATATTTTTTTATTTTTAGATCCTGAATGGGTAAAGCTTGATGGCTTTGCTGTGCTGAGCAGCGCACCTGTCAGCAACACATCATCAGGTAAAACCTGCCAACCAGCCATGTCAAAGTATCTGGTTTTACATGAGGTTTTTAAGTATTTGGGGGATAAAAGGGTTACATCATTCCATCTATTGTGATTGGCGTTGCTAAATGAAGCGACCAAAATCATGTAAAATTGATACCTCTCTGACAGTGTCAGTCAACCCTAGCATTATTACTGTTGTAAAGGGCAAATTTTGGCTACAGCTCTTATTCTGGATCCCATTTGATCAGTGATTCCTTGTCACTGTTGAGAGATGATCAAGTGTCATGGGAAATTATCCAATTTCATTTGATTGGTCTAAAAAAACATACATGTCACAAATAACGCATCTATGTACTTTGTGTGACTTTTTGGAGGTGCGCCATGAGATTTTCCTAATGTGCAGTATGTGCCTCTGAATAAAGGTCGGGAAATACTGCATTAGATTCCGCAAGTGTACTTTATATTGTTGCCAGTCGATCTCCAATATATGCCAATATGACAATAACACACTACCAAAAAAATATCATTGGGTAAGATACTGAGCCAGCACATCATCATCTCCACCTGTCTTCAATCAAGTGAGCAGCCCAAGAAATCATCAACACACACTCATCACTGAACAACTCCTGTCTGAATGGGTGGGGCGTCAAATCACTTCCCCACTGTGCCCCCTGGACACGTCACCATCTACGCATGTCTTTGCCATCCACTAGCGTCCGCTCATTTCTTTACTCGCCCCAACTTTCACCCTTCTTGTCTGCCTTCACCTTCAGACAGCTCATTTATCTACTTCTGCGTCCCCTTTCAACCATTTCCCTTTCAAGCACCCACCAAATCATAAAAACCACTGTCTTCTTTGATCGAGTTGCCATGTCTACGCTTGAGTTCGCTTGTCAAAATCCACTATAACGCTTTCTGGAAACAACAGACAGACCAATGTGGATTCACTGGTTTAGTGGTGGGCGACCTGTGCCAAACTATGCAGTCGGACTGTTTCTCAAGAAGACTTGGGTGGGGGGTGCTTTGTAAAAATGTACCAAAAGCAGAGTTTGTCTGATCAAGACCAAATGGAGTTATTTATGCTTCAATTTAAGAAGGAATTTGTGCAGCGCCTGAGGTTTGGATGCTTGAATATATTATCCAGCTCAGTTACAACCAGAGGAACACGCATGGAAAAGGGAGGACAGATAAGTTTCACTTTAGAAAAGGCACTAAAAATTGTAGTCAAATAATTGATTTGGCACCTTTTCATTGGTGGAGCAGCCACGGTGCTACGAGATGTTAAGGTTGGAGCCAAACCACAAACCACGGTGAACCTAAAATAGACTATAAGCTTTAGGCCTGCGGGATGATATTTCGTGGCCTGCTACTTGACATGTTTTGGACGTCATTACAACTAGACATGCTGAGAAGTTTGCAAAGCACAAGGCAGATAAGTAAGAGGAAAAATTTGCCAATTACAGAATTTCAAGACACACAGAGCCATTTTTCACATATTTGCTGACCCCTTCCCCTTTGAAATGCACGATACCCCTCCAGTGGTTCAAATAGAGTTCATTGACCTTTAGTGCATTTCTGAACTCAAAGCCAAGCTCAGGCAGGTGAACGGAAAGGCGGACAAGCTGGGACAGATTTTGAGAGAACTGCCCCGCACCTTCCTTGAACCTTCCAGGGATGTACAAGTGGACCATGCTGTGGAAGCACACGTCTGTGCGAAAAGCTTTTCTGCACCATGAACTTTGAGTAGTTAAAGTACATGTTTAAACTTACTGATAACCATCTTCAAGCCATCTTGAGGGTCTCAACTGCTTAGGCCAAATGTGCCTCATTTGTGTAGAAGGGCATGCTGTCTCTGACAGCAGGGAGTAGCCAAGAAAAGCCTACAGTATATTCTGAAGAACAGTTCATGTTTGGAAGAACCTGTTCATGTTCTGAACTGTTGAAGAAGATTGAGAAGATTGGATCAGTTGTTGTTTTTGGTGGGAATACTTCAAACCTTCTTCTGTGGAGTACATGATGCTGCTCATACTCTACGTCCAGCGGCCCCCAGGTTAAGTTGAGTTTCTGGCCCCTGATCTACAAAGACTTGTACTGAGCTCTAAATATGCTTTTGAAAGAAATGGATGGTTTGATGTAAATTCATTACCAAATGACTGGAATACACTTTCTTTAAGTGGTTTTAAGACCCAAGCGCATGACAACCCAATGTACAATCTGATTGCCAAGTATACTGGTCCATATAACGATATTTTTTTTTCTGTCACAGGCCCAGTCAGATCAATATATCCTGCGGCCAGAAATCAGACAGCTCTCAAGCGTGCTGCTAGGGTGAACAGAACAACTCACCGCCCAAGTGCTTCTAGCTCCAGGACATACAGGAGAAGGGCCCCTCAGTCCTCCACTGGTCCCCGGTCTCGCTTTTTCACGAGAACAACTTCACTGGGGAGGAGACAAGAACACCACACCAAGCCTCAGTCTGATCAGAGGAACCGTAACTCGCATAAATTAAGTAAGACAACCCAACCATTACATAGCAGACAAAGATTTAGCATTACTGAGGGATTCAGCTACATGTAGAATACAGTGACAGGAGTATAATTAGTGCATTTTGTCTGTTCAATTTTTAGTGTCATTAGTGTAAACCCTGGTCGTGCCTGGTATCCCTCTCTATTCATAGCATCTGAGTCCGTTCATGTGGTGTCACTGCAGGCACAGAACGCCCAGGGCCAGAGAGCTCCTGCTAACCATGTGGCAACCAAAATGACCACACCAGGTGCGTTGGGGTTGTTTTGAAAATGCTCACATAATTGGTCATCATCTCATTGCATGCGATTTGATTATATCTTTTGTAATGTCCTAACCAGAGCCACCTGAGTATGAGGCTAAGGACATCAGTGTCAGAGTCATGTCTCCAAAATCAGTCCTCATCTCTTGGGTCGACCCCGCTGTGGAAATGGGGAAGATTGAGTCCAGTGAATTCAGGTACAGAAAAAAGTGAATACCAAAAATCGTTCAATAAACACATGCAGAAAATGAAAGCTAAAGCTCCCTGTTTGTCCCATTAAAGATCCTACACAGTAAGGTACAGGGAAAAGGGTGAGTCAGCGCGCTGGGAGTACAAAGAGAGCACCCAGAGGAGGGTGATGGTAGACACCCTGTCTGCTGATAGCATGTATGAATTTGCCGTAAAAATCACCCAAGGAGAAAATGATGGGAAGTGGAGTGTATCTGTCTTTCAGAGGACCCCAGAGTCAGGTACGACCATGCATGCTGAAGACTGCTGTTTAATGCTCAAATTTTGCACAAGGAAAATTGATTCAGCGCAAGTACTTAAGTGTAGACTTCTTTAGAAGGGAACTAATCAAATCCAGCATTTTATCTGTTTTTATTACAGAATTTCAAATTTCATTATGGTTGGGTTTTAGTGTGGGTTGCAGCACATAATGCACTTGGTTGTAGCAGTGATTCACTGCAATGTCAGCATTTACTTCCTGACTCCCAGTTTAGTTTTATGTCCACTGCCATGCATGATGTCAAAGGAATGCACACAATGTATGGCAGCAATAATTTTCTTAGTTTATCATTGTAAATTAGCTGGTTTGAAGTGCTTCAAGCAACATTTCCCCACGTCTGTTGTTGCCCTTGTATTACTAATTTGTTCTCTCCTCACTTGCAAGCACCATCTGGGCCACCGGAGAACTTTGAAGTCAAACCACTACGGGGGAAAGGGACTGCTGTGACAGCCACTTGGGATCCTCCTGAAGAAACCAATGGGAGGATACGAGGTATGAGCAGAATTTAACGGGACATCACTTTCAGATAGTGTATACTTATAAAATTCCGAAAGGTCATGTTTTTGGCAAACACCAATGCCCTTCCTGGGAATTCACTCCAGGTCTCAAGAGTGGGTATCTTGTATGATATCACAACTCCTGTAGTGAAAAAGGTTGTTGGCTGCAGAGTTCCAGTATCTGTCTTCACAACAGTTGTTTTTCCTCCACCTCCACACAGAATACATTCTGTCTTATGCTCCTGCACTGAAGCCATTTGGAATGAAAAGTGTGACATACCGAGGGAGCACAACCTCAGCTTCTATAGACGGTCTAACACCTGGAGATCGATACATCTTCAAGATCAAAGCCACCAACAGGAGGGGACAGGGACCGCTAAGCAAGGCCTTCAGTGTTGTCATGCCAGGATGTAAGTTACTTAGCGTGTACACTATGTGTGTGAAAACTGTCTACACCATGAATTTAAGATAATTTGTTTTTCTGCTACCAGCCAGCAGTGCTGTTTCATCGTTCTCAAGAACCAAGGACAGCCAGAGGACTAGCTACAAGCCTTCCAAACATGATAATACCAATGACAAATTAGAGCTCCAATCAACGGAGGCACCAGAAGAACTGACCAGACCCACTCCGCCACGCAACTCTGCACCTGTCAGTAGACAGCGCCCGCTTTCTCAGACACGGTCTTATCACAGCATCGTCTCCACAGTACGAGGTTCAGTCAGGAATGGCTTAAATAGAGGCAGAACCTCAGTTGGAGAGGATGAGGATGATGATAATGAAGATGATGAGAAAACACCAACAACCTCATCTCCGGAAGAAGATGCAACAACCATAGAGTCTGAACCTGAGACAAATGAACCATATAATGATGTTTCCCCTGAATCTGAGGATGATATTTACAGTGAAGTGGATGAGCCCCCTACTCCCGCGACAGCCAGCCTCAAAGTTTTTACACTATCCCCAACTAAAGCCCCATCTGTTTATCCACAGAAAAGAAAACCTATAAAGCTCAGGGTCCATCCAAAAGGACGGCAGACTTCCTCCTCTTCATCTTTATCATTGCCATTTCCTCCAAACTCATCCTCTTCACCTACCACAACACTGCATAATACGGAATCAGAGGACAAAAGAAAGGATGCAGCCTCTCCACACCTACAGAGCAAAGCCATTTCCAACAAACCCAGTATTGTAAATAACAAACCTACAATTCCGGTTATAAAAGACAATAACCTACAGCCTCAGAGAGAGCGCACAGCTGTGGGCAAGGGATCTGCATCATCTGGCCGGGCCAATGGATCTGGCTTTGGTGCAAGAAACGGTTATGGCCGAAGGAACCTGGGAATTCCTTTTAGAGGAAATTCAACTAGAACGCTCAATGGTCAAAGATTAGGTATAACGTCACAGTCAAGTTTGCCGAGCAGAACTCAGGCCACATCGCAGTCCACTTTACCAGACCAGGCTATCAAACAGCAAACATCAAATACCTTCAATGAAGCCTCCGTTGAGTCCGCTTCAGCGGGAAGGATCAATGGCAAATCTGTATCTGAACCATCTACTTCTGAGAAATCTCAAATCACATCATCCTCCCCATCAAATACTGCTGTAGTTTCAGACACAAAGACCAGAAACAATTACCCTTCCGTGTCACAGAGAAGCTCGCAACAAGCAGTAATTTCAGATAGGGGATCACAAAGCTCTTTACATAACACAGAAAAGTCAAATACATCGTCGGAACATGCCACAACAAACGGGGGAATACTTCACCAAAACCATTTCAAAAACCATGCCGCAACAAATGGGGGAATACCTCATCAAAGCAATGTCAGAAACAATGAGGCAACCAAAGCTGAAGAACCTACTTCAAGCTACAAAGAAGATACCACAGAAGAAGGGAAAAAGGAAAAGGAGAAGAGTCTTTCTGATAAAACAACTCGTACCAGAATGAGTCCTTCTCTTGCAGAAAGATTTAAGTTCCTAAGCAGGTCGGGCTCAGGAACACGACTCTCATTTTCCAGACAGGGTGGCAGGACTCCTTGGAGCAGAGCCTCATCCTCAACAGGGGCAGGCAGACCCATTCTGCGGGGGATACCCAGTGGGGACTCAGTATCCACAGGTTCTGCAGGAGTGTCCTCAATACAGGAGACTAGTGAAGTTCCAACCGCTACTTCCTCTCGTGACTCACTAAAAAATGATGAAATGGTGGTGGGTTCTTATAAACCCTTATTGACTGACAGAAATTCAGAATATAGTAACTCGAGACATCCAACTCCACCAGCTCCTTCATCCTCTTCAAATTCTGATTCTCGTCATTCTATAAATGTGAAATCTAGTGACAATGACAATTACAATTATGATAAGAATGACTACCTTGATAAGAGTGACAGAGAAAACAGTGGGATCAATAAAAATGTTGCAGAACCTGCAGTGGACCAAAACAATCCAACCATAACATCAACTGAACCAGATAGAAACACGGAGGACAATGAGAGCGCAGCTACAAGAGACACCCCATCAAGGACGAGCTCATCATCCGGGGTCCCTCCAACTTACCGCCGTCCTAATATTGGCATGAATGGAAGGATACGCTCTCCTCATCTTGCAACCAGACTATTTGGTGGATCCAGGCTTCCAACCAGATCACAATCAGCACAAAACTCAAGACTGGGTTCTTCAACAACATCAGATTCATCCTCATCATCTGCCCACTCCTCTTCATCGAATCTACTCAGACCAGTGTTAAGATCAGATCGCAATGCTAGCAGAACCTCTACTTCAACAAGGACTGGGGGACTCACAGACGGTAGAATCCACTCTTTCTCATTGTCGCCATCTTCATCTCGAGACAGCTTAAGAGGCCAGGGAGGCAGAAGTCGCTATCCTATCCTTAGAGGCAAAACACCCAATGGAGGACTACCCACCAATGGAAATGGTAAAGTCAAATGGTAAAATGCATGAAATAGTATGATACGTCACACAATAAGATCTTGACTACGACAATGACCATGCAAATCTTGTAATTGTTTAGGTCAAAATGGACAACCAAATTTGACAGCAAAGGATAAAGAGTCCTCAGACACTCATGGAATGAGCAAGGCTGTTGGTCAAAGGCTTATTACTGGACCTGACGGAAACAAATGGGTAAAATTCTGTGACATGAGATGATCTTAATGAATATGCTGATGACACAGTAACTTTTGTTGGTAGAGTCACTTGCAGGACTGCTGTTAGGACTCCCCTATTTACATTTTGGTTGATTAGTTGGTAGATTTGGAGTTGGGGATTCTCATGAACCAGGATGGAAAAGTCCTCCAGGATTCCCAGGGCCAACCAAAGAGAGTAGTGCTTGGCGAGGATGGACGCACTATTTTTGGTAACATATTAACAGTTGCAGATTTTGCTTTAGCAGTGGTTTTAGAACACAATTGTCAGGTTCAGTAAATATTAACTCCTTTACTTCCAAATTAATCACCAGACCATCTGGGAAGCCCCCTGCTGAACCAGGAAGGCATGGCTTTGTTTGGTCATGGCCGAGATAGTCGCCCAGTGGTCAACCCCAAAGAGAAGATCCTTATGGTTGGAGGAAAACCGCTGCTTGGCTTGGACTTGCCTCACCTCAGGACCACCACTACCACCACCACTAGAGCTCCGACCACGACTCCAGAACCTACCACCACAGAATGGACTACGGAGGAGTTCACCACTGAACAACCATACCCTACATGTCCACCAGGAAGCTTCTCCAAAATAGATGAATATGGGGATCCAATACTTGACTCAGATGGAATATTAGACTGTTACTCAGAAGGTGAGTCTATTAAAGTCTCATTTGTACTGTACATTTGGCACAACATTATAGATCTCGTTATTGCCTGTTTGCCAACAGTCCCTGTCACTTTGCTCTCGTTTGATCTTGATATTGGTTCTCTTGTCCTGTATTTGATTAATTTGGTATTGGGTTAGGCTTTTGGATATGCATGGGTGAACTGAGCCAAACACAAGTTGTTTTGGCCGATGTGAGCCTTTGGCTGTCACACTTTCACCGCAGGTGTTTGGCTGTCTAAAGAACTTTGCTGCACATGCGTGGTATTTGATATTTCCCCTTCCTTACTACTTGGTTTTGCGTACAACATTATCGGCCACAGTGCCATTGCACAATTTGAAGACTCTTGCGCTTATGTTGACAATGATGCAATGCCAAAATTTACTGGTACTGCATGACAAGAAGCAATAAAGGAGGAAAGAGCTCATTAAAATCTATTGACCTCGCACGACCGCCATTTTTCATCCTTAAGTTTGTTGACTAGTGCCTCATTCACATACACACATTGACACTGAAAATGTGGGCGGAAAAAACACAACATGAATAACGCTTGTTTTGGTCAAAGAAAATGGAGTCTGTTCAAAATTATCTCATTTAGCTGCCTGCTAATGACTCCATTGTGTTTGATATACTTCATTGCGGACATTACAAAGGATTCATGATCCAGCATGTTGTTGGGTTTGGTATAAATGTTTTATAAAGCTTAGCAAATGCTCATAAACGCCTTTGTTGCTAGATGACTTTTTGCTCCAGACTACCCCGCCTCTATCTACCACAACGACACTGCCAACAACCACAACCACCCCCACCACCACCCCCACCACCACCACCACCACCACAACAGAGATTCCGACTCCAGACACCAGATCATCTGGCCGAGGTCCTTTATCAGAGTTTGATGACAGTGGGAAGAGGCGATTTACAGGTAATTTAGTGCATGCAAAAATGTCTCGTATCCAGTTGTTTAACGGCTAGTTGATATTGTCCTGATGAATAAAACTGGTTTGCATTATTCTCATAAATCATTTCTCACTGAGAAGCAATATTGTTTACCCCTTGAACTAGTCTAGAAATGCAAACATCACACAGCTTACACGTGGCAAAGGAAATCAAAACAGTTTTTCTATCCTAACCAAAATTCAATCAAAACATGTATTAACGATTCTTGCAAACATTATAAAATCCAGTCAGATGAATGTTGATCCAAATAACATAAGCCGCACTTATGCCTCTTGGAGCAATCAAAACATGAAAACTGTTGGCACAAGCATTATAATGTACCAAGCTGGGTTTTCACCCAAAACAAGACAAAAGACCTTAATCATAACTACGCTGATCCGGACTAATTCTTTTGTGATTTCCTCACCTTGTTACTGTTTTTTTTGTTTCATGAAACAAAATCCTGATAATGATGTAACAAAATGGACATAAAGCTATTAATTTGATACACACTTCTGAAATAAATTAGATCAAATCACCTTTTATTATGTTATCATTAATAATGTTATCTACGTGAGAATACTGATCAGGTTAATTATTTCTCAAAATAATTCTTAATGATCTAACAATGTAGGAAACACAAATGTTAATATGCAACACATTATTTCTCAAAATCTCTGCAAGTGTTTACATTTTCGAATGATCACTTCATTCACTTTCCGAGAAAACCACAATGTCCCCTCAATTTTGAATATAAATCCCAAACTTGGATATCAGATGATCGTCCTCGTTTTCTTCATGTCCTAGCCTGTACTTTTCAAAGTTTTCTTTCAATGTTTTTTTCATATAATGTTTTTAGGTGGTTATTTTGACAATTAACAATGCTAAATTGTAACTGCAGACAGTACTTGTACAGTTTTTTTAAAAAAAAAGTAGTTTTCAGCGTGTCGTTTCCAGTTTCAAGTTGGACGGAGTTTCACCTCAAAGGGAGGAAAGATGTCAGTCCAAATAAACATAAGTGCAGTTAAGTCTTATTCCTAAACCATAATCTTGAATTTGGAAATATTAAATTAAGGACACCTAATAAATATAATGGTTAAAAGTGATGCAGTGGGAGCTAAGATAATCTGATATAGAGGTCCTTTGAGGGGTGGATGTTGAAAAACGACACTACCCTCAAGTAAGCCAAAACTAGCATAACATAATTGAAAACCTGCTGAAGCTGTCCATTTGACTTAAACATTATGGTGAATCATGACGAGGCAGCAGCCATACAGTTGTTATGTACTCTTCAGTCTATTGATATGAAGGTTGTTGTAGTTAATTGGTGATGAAAATGTGAGCTAAATGAGTGACTATACTATGTTTAGTACAACTAGTCTATTACAGCATGCAATTCTCTGTGAAAAGACCGATTTGCTTTTATCAGCCTAATCCCCGAGACCCACGAGGGCTCTCATTTGCTCCAAAATCAACATTTATTCCTTTGGACACAGTTTATTTTGGTCAGCAACTTGATCACCTCCCTTCACATGGCGCCATCTGAAAGTTGTTATTCTCCCTTATTTTGTGCAGCGATAAAAACTGGCACTGAACCGAGGAAAACTGTACTATAAAACAAGCCAAATTTGCTCTCTTAAGTCGACTTTATCTCTCGTAGTTCTTTCCTTATATTTGTGCGTACTTTAAGTGAATCTTGGACCAGACGAACATGAATCAAAAAGTCTTAAGAGATCATTCTTATAGGTTGCATGAATCCCCTTTACAATAGCTTCCACGTAGACAGAGTGAATTGTGTTGGATGAGCCTGATATCAGCCTGACTAGACAGCTTTTATGTGAACTCTAACAGTTTCGCAGTAATATTTCACATGCCAGATATGTCTACATGTTTGGAATACAAGCAGAGAATGTAGAGTCTCAAAAGGGAGGGTTTTTAATGATGAAGAGCAAACTTTACACTGGCAAGAATTTTTTCATGTGAAAAACAATTGAAATGAATGTTATCGTAATTCGAAGACTAAGCAATTAAGAGTCCCTGTCCGTGAAGGTACAGGCTAGCGTACTATGCCATAAACGAACAAACGTTATTTGGCTTTTACACAGATCTTTTCTGACTTGTTTTGGCTCACTCCGCATTGTCGAATTCGAGTCAGAACTACGGTGGTCCTAAATGGCAGGGCACACATTGGTCCACATTTAAAAACTATATATCTACTCTCAATAATTATAGATGATAGATGGCAATGTTTGGATATGCAATACGGGAGTTGTGTGATCCTCCATACACTGAGCTGACTCTCTGTGGAATGTAGAAACTGACACGTGGAAGACTCTCGGACTGCACTGAGTCCCAATCATCTGCAGAGGTGGGAGCCAGTCCAGGCTCCTGTGGTTCCCTCCAAATCCTAGTTAAACTCGGAATTCACAGCTGTAGGGCCAGCTGGCCTTCCCCGAAACGCAGAAAACAAAGAGGCAAAGGATGAGACAACGGAAGGACTTGTTTTGGATCACACTAGTCAAAAATCTGAGTCAAGAATTTCATTTCAAAAGAAATGAATAGGATCTGTTTCCAAGGTCAAATAGACCTTTTCCTGCAAAGTCATACTAAAAGGAAAAGCCATTATATTTGTTTTTGAAATATTAACACAAATCGGCATCAGTAAAAGCTGAATTTTCGTTCTTGTCTTCTGACTGCCGTCAGCGCCATATGTGAACTACATCCAAAAGGACCCAGGAGCTCCATGCTCCCTGACAGAGGCTCTGGAGTACCTCCAAGTTGACATCCTCGAAGATCTGATCAAGAACGACAGTCGTGTTTCCAATCAGAAGCAGCCTCCCAAAAATAAACCCCATAATCTCACTGTGGTCGCCATGGAGGGATGCCATTCGTTTATCATCCTGGACTGGGGCCGTCCACTGAAGGATGATATGGTTTCAGGTAAGAAATGCTGCTTTATAATATTTCTCCAGCCTTTGGTATGTTGCACATTCCAGACAGCACCACTGATTGGCCGGTATGATCATATAGGAGGAGTTACTTACTGAAGCCCATTCATACAAAATCATCTCTTGTGATCTTGATTCATGCATCGAGTGTGTGGCTTTAAAGCATTGTCGCTGTTACTTTTGAGGAATTTCTCTGTTTCTTCAGTTTCTCAGGGGGAAAAAAAAAAGTCTGACGTACGAAGGTTAAAAATAACGATTTAAGATTAGGACCGTCTGTGTGAAAAGTGTTGGCCTATCAGAAGCAGCCTTTAAAGAGATGCAAAGTGTTTTATTTGGCAGACACACATGAGACCCTTCTTGTGTTATGGGACGGGCCGTCTTCTGATGTGTAAAACAGATAGTGTCTCCAGTGCCACATTTTGGAGGCGGGGGTTGTATTTTGTATTTTCTTTTCATCCGCCAAGTGTTTCCTTCCTGCTGGTGTGAACGATTTACTTTACTTTAAACTTTTACTTGGTTGGCCATCAACTGAACATTGTTATCTGAGACCGAAAGACTAAAAAGGTCAGATGCTGATCTTGGTTTTTATAGGATGAACAAAATAATTTTCAATGCCCAGTCTGTTGCAGCATTTAGGGTGTGTGGGAGGAATCAATTTCATTTCGGAATGTTTCATTCCTAGTTGAAGTAGGGGATGATTTTTTTTTTTTTTTTTTTTTTTTTTTAAAACACCACAAAAGTATGGAGTATTTCCCTTTCCCCCTGTCAACGGCCAGCTGTGTTGATGTGGCTCCAGTAAAAATAGAAGTCTCAAAATCCAACAGACTCAGTTTGATGTGCTGCCATACGTCGTTTCAATATAGCTTTAGAGAGAATTTCACCAGGGCGCATGACCTCCAGGTCACATACCGGAATCGAGTGTTAACTGCATGACTGACAAGAATAAGAAAACAGACATGGGCTGGAGAAGAGCCAACTGCAAACACAGAAATATTTTTGTAATGGTAGAACAACCATGAGTCATTATGGTGTTAAAACAATCTTCAAATAAATAAAAAAAAAATAACACATTGCTTTGTGTGTGTGCGCGATGTGGCGTGTTACAGGGTACATGGTGTACAGTGCTTCGTATGATGATGTGATCAACAATAGATGGTCCTCAAGGGTATCCAGTGGGACTCATCTGGCTGTGGAGAATCTCAAACCCAACTCCAGGTAACACCGAATCACCTTGTAGCACTTATACTCTGAATACAAGCGGAAACTCAACACAAAGTAAACTATAACTGCGGCAAAGAAAAGGGCCTCAGACATGGGCTCATCTACAAGTATTATCACACCCAGACTTGGGAGATATACATTGGTATGATATTTGACGAAATACATGTATTTTCTCAAATAAGGGTTTCAATTTTTTTGCCGGGGCAAACTCAAGTTTTTTCCACTGCATCGCATTCAACACCACAGTTTTATAGGTTCAATACTTTTCAAACAAAATTACAGCCTTTTTTTTGGTAATACTGAATGGTAATTGATTAACATCGATTTGCATATTTTCTTTAGGTGTACCATTGAGAAATTAGGGTGCCTGGGTGCCCAAATTGGTCTCAGTCTAAAGCCCTGCACACCTGTAAAATTTGGTGATTTATAGGGTTATGTGAAAGCCCTCAATAGGTTTGGCCAAACAATATGCAATAAATAGTAGTAATACTAATCGGTTTCAGGAGGGCCTTTACATTCTGTGTAATCAGGCAACAATAAAAATGGATAACGTACTGTTTTGAAGTAAGAGAACATCTTGTCTCGATTGGTTTATTCATTGCATCTCTGCAAAAATCCATGACTTGTGTGCGATGGTATGAAAGGGTGCAGCCTCCAGTGCTGGTTCTTGGCTCTGCTCGTGTTTATTTCTGTTTGTGGGATTGTTAGAATACGATCCCACCATCACACAACACACAAAATATGCCCCTATCTGTTTGTATATTAATTTATATGGCACTGGTGTTTTGTATTTATGAGGGGATGCGTTTTTGGGCCAATTGTTACATCAAACCAGCTTGATGATGTTCCAAGCACACTGAGTCAGATGTTTGGATGATCAGGAAGCTTGTCAATTTTGAGTAAATGGTGGCATGTGGAGAAAAATGTTTTGAATATTCACTACAAACATGTCATCTGCTGATTAAATCCATTTACAAGGGTAAAAGGGTAGCTGAGCACTGAGCACAATGTAATTAAAAAAAAAAAAAAAGGTTGCCCTCTGAACCTGTACTTGGGAGAATGCTGGATCTAATGTCTCAATAGCCCACTGCACACATATGCTGTGAAGACTCTCCATAACAAACCAGGCTAAACTTAGCTCCTCCCGTATAAACAATGCTTGTCTCCCAGTTAAGAAGTATCACTTCAACATACTTCCTTGACACTAAATGACTGTACTTTCCTTTTTGCACAAAACAAGTTGGGTCAAATTGACCCAAGTAACAGGTCAGTCCCTTTTCGAACCACCGTACCCTCCCAACATTAGACTCCTCTATTTTAAACGCACAAAATCTAAATCTTTTTATATTACGTAGTATCGGAGGATTCATCTCCACATTCTATTAATCACACAGTAAGTAGTTAATACTGTCTATTCAAACATTATAAAGCACAGGTGTCTCATCTGCTGACAGCCGAGCAGAGCACCTGCTGCAGAACACAAACAATGGAGCTGTGTTTCAGTGTCAAGTTTTCCAAGAGTTTGTATAGCTCCTCCCTAGCAACCGGTGTGTATCCAAGTTGGCACGTCTGCCTTGGTTACTGTTACTCATGGGACCATTGGTGTGGGACACTGTTGGCATTTTCCAATGCTTGAGGCTCCTTCTGCTTGCCAGACACGCACGCGCGCGCGCACGCACACCATATGTAGACGTTCTGATGTGGACATGTTTCCACAAGGTGTTCTGTTCATTAGATTAAATCATATGTATCGCGTGTCATTGGAGAAAATATGCAGGATAAGTCATTTATAACCTTGACAGTCAACTAAATACTGCGGGCAAAACAGTTTGTAAATAATTAGGCCACCTAAAGGAATTGCGGCACATTCTGTCATAGCAGCAGTTTTATCAGAACTGGATCATTAAAAAAAGAGCACCAGAACTAAATAAATACATAAAACTGAAGTACTCAGTCTTTGATGATAATTGGAGTTTAGGAACTTACTGGGGGATGTTTCTGCCCAAAATTTATAATTGACTTGTTGACAGTATTGGCTAAACAAGTTATATTACACGTATGACGAGATTGTAGTGAAACTACAGTACAAAACTACCAGAAGGATCAATTCTAAGAGCAATGGCTCTAGGACTTGGCCCTGAGGGACACCAGCATTGAAAGTACTTGAAACTTACATTTTGATTGAGAAACCGACAAAATGACGACAATTTTCTTTCCACTGCTGCCTTTTAGTAGCAGCCCTCATACGTGTATTGACAGCAAGTGACAATAAGTATCTTGACTTGTGCTGTTGCCACATAACTTTTACTCTAATGAGAGGAAACAAAGTGAAAATCAGAGGCTCCTTTTTCGTTTACGTTTCAGACAAGTACCGTAGCTATGAAATGTTTTCTAGTATTTCCTTTGTTTTTGTATTCCGCTTCAGATTTCCTTGCTTTTTTCACCCGCTCCAACTTGGTTTTTCATGACATCACCACTTTCTCCATCTGCTTTTCTTTCCTCAATTTCTCTCTCGCCACTCTCTCGCCACTCTCTCGCTTTGGTGATACACACTGTACTGTATATTTCGGTCACTGTTGTTATGTGGCTCTGGTGATTGGATCCAGGCCTGGCGGTGCTAGTTTTTGGCAACACAAATGATATGACCGCGAACTTTGCACACGTGACCTTGCGTGAACGGACTCCTGCACAAACACATCCTCCGAGAAGTTGTGACGCTTCCAGTAAGTTCTTCATCACCCGGGGGGCAAAGTGAGCTAACCCCACGTCTTTGTTTTGAAAAGCCCACAGTAAAGAAAGTCCTCTTTTGAGGTCCAGTTGCCTTCAGTATTCATCATCCCCGTGCTTTACATTTTCCACATGTTTGTCTCTTTCGTTCTTATCCTCCCTTGCTATCGCCTAATCGCCACTTGTCCCTTCTGCGCGTTTCCTTTACCCTCCCTTCAAAATCAGCCAAATATCCGCTCGACTTCGGATCCCAGCGAATAGGAAACAGACCTTTAGTCTTGAATCAGGCTGACCAAAGTCATCTGCTACAGTCATTAGCGTTTGCCTGGCTTTTGCAGAGCCACAACAGAATGACGCTAAAGCTCTCACGGGTTGTGCTTTGTTTTCTTTCAGGTACTACTTCAAAGTCCAGGCCAAGAATGTGTTTGGGTTGGGACCAGTCAGCGATACGCTCACCTATGTCACCGAATCAGGTGGGCAACGCGGCAGCTCCAGCACAGTGAAAACTGCTTAGGCTTGAAGTAGTTTAGCTCTCAAGCATGAAAATGTCATGATGGGTTATTTATTTTGCCACAAATAAAAACCATCTATCCTCAAGGAGGCGATCGCAGGCTACCAGATGTGTTTATCTATCAGGTGAAAGCATTAACGGTGTCCTCCATGTTGTTTCTTTTAGATGATCCTCTCCTCATTGAAAGGCCTCCTGGTAAGTCTATACAGTACTTTGACTCTCATCATTACTTAACTGAGTCCAGATAGAAATGAGTTTTTGTCACATAAAGATAGGTAACTTACATCGAAATGACCACCACATGCCTCACTATTAGTTAGTCTCCCAACACTCAGAAAAGACAGTTAATATAGAATTGCTTCACTTCCTAGATTAACTGGAGAATTTAAATTGGCCGTAGATGTGAATGTAAGTGTGAATGGTTATTTGTTTATATGCGCCCTGCGATTGGCTTGCAAACCAGTCCGGGGTGTAACCACCCCTGGTCCAAAGTCAGCTGGAATAGGTTCCAGATAGGACAGCGTCTACGTGGATAGAAAATGGATGGAAGTACGGACTATAGGAAATGCTGTACTCAAAGGATTTAATTCCTGAGGTAAATCAACAATCTAATGATTTATATTAATGAGAGTATGAATTCCGTTACAAGTATTGCTAACTTAAATAGCAAGAGCTCAAGGACTCAGTCTTGAGGGAGACCAAAATTGTAACTATTAACCCTACACTACATTTTGATTAAGAAATAGTTACAATACTTAATATCAATAATAATATCTTATCTTCCACTTTTGCAATTAACCTCGGTTGTTGTTTATTACACAGATAGCTCAATCAAGATTGCCAGAAAAAAGTTAATTTATTAATATTTTCATTATGCCAGTTATCAGATACAGTACTTCTACCCAGAATGAAAATGTATTGTAATTAACAATAAAATCAAATTATGGTAGAAGAAGGGAATAATTCAAATAGCAATAACTCCAGAACCGAGCCCTGAGGGACACCAGCAGTGAAAGTACTTGTATGTGGCATTTTGGCTAATAAACTTTTCCAATTATATTTAATCTCTTTTATATCTTGTAAACTTGTGTCTAAGGTGGAGAGCCAATCTGGATCCCCTTCAGCTTCCGCTACAACTCGGCTCACAGCTCCTGTAAAGGCAGTCAGTACGTCAAGCGGACGTGGTACAGGAAGTTTGTGGGCGTGGTTTTGTGCAACTCTCTGCGATACAAGATCTTCATGGGAGACGGTCTTAGAGGTAGGTCTGAACCCACATATGCACTGAATAACAAATACCGTACTGCACTCTAATCTATTCAAGTCAAATCAATCCAATCTTAATGGGCGACATGCTGCATACGTCGCTTCTGCTAAATTTAAATGCTTTGTTTACGAAGCAGTTTTTTTTCCTACTATGTATTACAGATGTTAGTGGTCAAGGTAAGAACCAAGCACCAAGCACCGTGAAGATTATCTGTATAAACAATAAAACAATAGACCCAAACGTAATATCATTTCGCCTAATCCAATTTTTACAGGAAGTCTTCTTTCTAATCTGTATCGCAGGGAAATGATGGACAGGAAGGGAACAACAGACACACTAGATCCTTAATAGTAAACAGAAGGTGAACAGACTTGGTAAATAAATAGAAGAGGAAGACGGCCATACGCAAAAACGGGATGGTTCATGGAATCAACTCACTTAGAAGACTAACAACATATAACTTTTAGATCCACTAAGAATAAAGCCGATTAACATGAACACCATGCTGTTGATCTCCTGCAGAGCCCTTCTACAGTATAGGAGACACAGTGGGACAAGGTGAGGATCATTGTCAGTTTGTGGACTCCCACAGGGACGGCAGGACTGGGCCCGCATATCTTTCACTTACTCTGCCTTCAGCACAAGGTAAACATGACGTCATAGTTGGAATATTTTTTCAATGGTGCTCCTTCTTTCACATTTCAAAGGCATCACTTGCAGTCTTTGCTTTATGTTTTGGTTTGACTCGTTGCGACAGGTTGTCTGCAATTGTCGAACTTGCATCTGCCCTTTTATGATGAATGATGTTTAATATCGGATGATAAAGGGAGCCATATTAGTCGACTCTGCTTGCCTTGGGGTAGAAAAATCTGTGAATTTTCATTTTTGGACACTGCACTGGATCCAATGTGAATTGACAGGAATACAGTATATGCATATCGTCGCTGTCCTGTGAAAAACACTTACGTCCATTTTTGTCAATTTTCTTATTTTTACGTGAATGGTGTTTCCACATTACAGACATCGCATTAATGTGAAAATGGAAAAAAAATTCCCAAATGGGACATGTATTTTTCACAGGACAGCAACGATATGCTAAATACTGTTTCTGTTTATGAGTGTTTGTCTAATTACTACTCATTTGTTAAGTAGCACTTGTAGTTTATT
The DNA here is from genome assembly GCF_054856515.1 of Filicampus tigris. NCBI lineage: Eukaryota > Metazoa > Chordata > Actinopteri > Syngnathiformes > Syngnathidae > Filicampus > Filicampus tigris. The sequence continues at coordinate 8,936,821 of NC_141236.1, read as the reverse complement.
TTGTTTTGAAGCGCCCTTGAAGCATATATTTTGCTATGAAATTTGCCATGGAAGTTTAGTTCATTATTGTTCAGAGAATGACCAGAAATAAACATGTCATTTGCTAAACTTTTCCCAGTAAAACGTGACTGAGAAAGTTTCGTCTTTGCAATCCAATTGGACTTCCTTGGTTTTGTTGTTCACTTAAAGAATGTGATTAAATTCCAACTCGCAAATAAACCTTTTTTTAAGGTCATTTTGACAAGAAATTCTCATCGAAAAATGTCAACATTTATGTACAGCTGTTCAATTGAAATCATTGACTAAATTAATAATCACAAATCATTTTATCATTAGCAATGTAACATTTGATTTTAACGTTAGATCATCGTTATTGAACAATTTGTTTTAAACAAAGATAGAAAATAAAAAAAAGAATCATCATGAATATCTGTTATATATAATTATTATAAATATTTTGGGGTTGAAATTTCATGTGTAAAGAAATATTTTGTGCAAAATTTGTGGCTGTGTATCAAAAAGCCCCTTTGAAATCTCATTTACAAAACGCAAAAATGTCAGCAAAGATATTGGTTATCTGTGAGAATATATGACGTTGAGGACGTGTTACTAACTCCGTATTTCCTTTCCAGGTTATTATCGCGCCTACAGACAGGAGCCTGTCACATTCGGAGTGATTGGCAGACGAACGTCACATCCTTTTGTGGGCTGGTATGAATGTGGGGTGCCCATCCCTGGAAAGTGGTAACACATGGGGAGGAGGGGGTGGGGGGGGCTATTGTTACTGAGGACAACCTACCAGTCGCTCTGCCGACTACAAAAAAAACAGAGACTTTTGCTTGCCGCAACTAAAAGACACCACTTTAATCACGTGAAATGAACACAATGCTTTTATGCAAGCCAGTGTATTGATGCTGTGTACTTTTTTTCACATAAAGCAGTCTGTATATGAGGGAAGAAAATGCACGTGTGTTCTTACTTTGTTCAATTCTTGTTAACCAAGCAGCAGGTCCATATGCAATGTTATTTATCTCATCAAAGCACGTTCTTAATAACCGGCAATGAACTTGTGCATAAGTCTGTTAATTTGCAGTCTCAAAATTGACACATGGATTATTAGCTTCTGACAGCTACTCTTTGTGTTTATATTTTACTTCCATCAGAGTTCTTTAAAACATTACCGTGTATGTTTTTAAATGTATGCAGATGAAGAATAAAAGAGCGCATAACTGCTCAGGGGATTGAATTAAAAGGCGCCTCGGAAAATGCAGCGATGAAAAGAAAACGAATCATCTCATCATCCGTGACACTTTTTATTAGTCAATCAGAGCTTGATCAAGGTTTCGTAGTTGATCGATACAACGGGAGAGTTGAGTCATAAGACGCTCGTCGGCCAACCGGAGCAATTAAAACCCCATTAAATATCCAAAACAACATACTGAGCACAGATGCAGGTGAGCGGGCGCAATCTCAATGGTGAGAATAAAAAAATAAAAAATAAAAAACAACAATAAATCAGAAGGAAATTCCATCTGTTTAAATCAACCTCATACGACCTGTAGTTCATAAAATTTGGCGAATTTGGGAGGTATGCTGGACTCGGAAAACTGAATCATGTCTTCAACACGGTGATTGATTTGGACAAAGAAATACAAAGAAATGAGGCCATTTCAAGAGAGCCCAAACAAAACCTCGGATAAAGTGATGTATAAAGCTCAAGAACTTTATCCGCAAGTGTTAAATATCGAATCACCTTTAACGGTAATCATTTGATTGTTGCATCATATTTTCCCCAAATCTTCTGCGGCCCCTTGTGGTTCCCCACCCCTGCTTAGAATTTCAAGCTTTATTATGGATTATATGAGTGCAATTGTATTGCTGGACAAAGTGTTCTCATTATGATTATGATCAGGTTTTCACATCCAGCAGTTAATGTGCTGCTTTTATTACTTGCAGTGTCGAAATAACAAATGAAAGGAAATACTTCAATCGTGATGTGTCCGCAGACATGGTTAACCAGGTGGAAAATGAGTGGAAAAGCCTGCTCTGTGTTTGTCGCCGATGAAATCGTTACGTCACGAGATTCATTCGCAGCTCATGGGGCCGGTCGCTCATTCCAACTTTCAGCTGTTCATTTCGACTAAGCGGCGGTAGCAACCAGGCGCATTCATCTTCAACATTCGGTAACCTCGTGAGCAGACGAGGCTTGAGGGTCCTGTCATCATAAGATCCCTACCACACTAAGATATTTAATAAATCTCATTTATTATGAGCGGCAACTAAAGCCAAAATGGTGATGCAATGTATCTCTAATGTCACTCCTCCCGCTGGGAAATTAAGGGGAGATGAATGCTTGTTTCTGTAGTCATACTGGGCCAATTTGTCAAAACCGCTAACAGGTTGTTACTCAGCCACGACCTTCTGTCTATGATTGGTTGTGTTTTCCCGGGCGCGGTGGTTACAGTATGTCAGATTACAGTCTGGGGCCTGAGACGGCGGATTTTTTTTTTTTCTTCCCAAAGATCATAATTTAGAATGTTAAATCATGACTTTTAACAATAATTACTTTTTTTATTGCAAACATTTTTTTTTTATTACATTTTAATGGATGTTGAGACCACTCAAATGTTGCATAAAACACTACGTGGACAGTTGGCGTTACGGGCTGCAACGGATGAATGCAAAATCACTCTATTACAGCACATATCAGAGGGTAAGTGACTGTATTCTGATGTATTTTTTTTTCATGGGTGTGTTTAAATTATGATGGTGACGGTCTGAATTTCAGTTCTTTCCTATGGTAAAACGGATTTAAAAGCAACACTGCGATCAGTGTTTTTCAAGCTGTTATTTGAGTCACTTTGACTTCATTTTGACAATCTTGCCAAAAATGAACATCTGCTCATTAGGTCCAACTAAAAGTGTCTTTACGCCCACTTTTTTTTTTCTTTTCATCTCATCACGGTGGTCTTGGTCCCCGTGGAATAAATGCGGCGATGACAAGGAGTTTGGCCCGTGAACGTCACCGATGCTGCTGACCACATTCGCGTCTGATTAGATCCAGCTCAGCCAAAATCTGATACTATTAATGCGACCATATCCGGCAAACACGGCACATCGCCTCCAAAGACGCAGCCAAGCTGACACTAGTTTGCGCCAGAACATCAGCTGTCAGCCATTTTTCCACAATCTGTCGGAGCATGTGCAATAGTTTTCATGCGGCACAGTGAGAGTCAAGGTCTGTGCATGCGGCAAAACACACATCTTTTACAGCAAAAAGGCCAAGAGGCCACATTGGCTTGATTAAATCCAGGCCCAAGCTTAGTTTCCACACGTGGCTCGTACATTAGCAACTCTGCTATATTTTTTTTTTTCAAAACTTCTTTTTGGCATCATTGTAGAGCATTCAAGAGCACCTTTCCACCCCACCATTTTTTTAAATTCCAGATGATTAAAGAATGTGTGAACACAAGCTGTTTTTGTTTTTTAAGTATATATTTGTAAGTGGGTCACTGTTTGGCCTGGAAAAAGCTGAGACCTCATTGTAGAAAGCTTAAATCATCACAGTGAAGCTTTTGACAGAGAAAGAAAAAATACAGCCAGGAAATGTATTTAAAGCCTCTGATTTGACAACGGATGTTTTACTTATAGATCAAGTTCCTCATTACAACTATGTTGCCTGTAGAATATTATCACAAATATTTAATAACATGTATTTATAGTGGAATTGCGCAACAATTTGCATATAGGAAGAAAGTGATTTTATTTTACTCACATTAACCATGATCATTTTATTCATATATTTAACAGCATATTACTGTATACACATTGCATTTTTTATTCATATTTTTAATCACTTGTTATTTTGACCCATTTACAAACACAAATTCCCAGAAAAAAGTTCTTTTATTGAAATGTTGACGACAATTCCTTCAGTTTTACTTTTTGTCGGACAGTATTTTAAGTCAACCATAATTTGCCATAATAAGCGTATTGTTTCTTTTCCTTTCTTTTTTTTTTTTACTTTATATTTGAACTCTACCAGTAAATGTTTGTTTGTAGTAAACAACATAACATGCGTCCCTCTTGTTGGCTAAATGATCGCATAAATCACTCAGGCCTTTTGTCAATTTCAACTTGTAATAGAAATCCCAGCGCATGAGTCACCTCTTGACACTACGCATCAGTTTTAGTCAACCCCAGAAGAATGTCATCCGTGGCTGCTGCTTGCAAAGGACGTTACATCGTCCAAAAGACTTCCAAAGATTTAGTACACTGGATGTTACAGACCACACACATGAACATTCACATTTTGGGTGTAATCATCATTAACATTTGATGGCAGGGCCCATTTTGACAAGGTTACAATAGAATGCCGCTGGCACAGGAGCTGCATGGATAAATAAAGACCAAAAATGGCTTTTATGACATTTTTATGATTTTTATTTTTTTATTTTTTTCGTGTGCCTCAACTATTATTGTGTTGGCTTTAAAGTGCACGAATACAAAAAGGCATCTGGACTCATTTAGGAAAGTTTCAGTTTCAGACTTACCCGCCTTGACCCAAAACATAAGTCTAAAATATGATGAAACAAAATCTCGCAGAACAATAAAACATACAAATCTGGAAATTATTAATTGCCCAATCATTTACCAAATGCCACTTTGATCTCATACTTGAAAAATGGTTTAAATTTCTTTATGTGCCTTGCTAGTAAATCACTCTTTGGACTTGCATAGAAACCCAAGAATGCTTAACAAGGGGCTTTTCGTATTTTTTAAAGTTGATTAATAGTTTTGCAATATTTATTTGCAACTTGTTATGCATAAGGAAGTCCAAGTCTGAAATATACATTTTACAGAATAACAGGCTGGCTAGCTCACTAGCAAGGTAAATTACAAGGTTATTTTTACTTGGAATATATTTTATGAGGTTTCTAAATATAAAGGAACAGAAAAAAAACACAGCTCTGCCATGTGTATATTATTGCATTGGTTTGCATATAAGCAGGCTTGTTAGATAGACTGTAGCTTCGAATAATGCTTTGCAAATAGAAATGGACACATTTTATCTTATCCGATCAGTTTTGCGATGTTCATTTAAAGGTTTAGTGCCATTACAATGGAAGTTAAAGTGTGAAAAGTGTATGTAAAAGCAAAGCTGGCTTGCTAGTTAGCTATCTCACTAGTTAGATAAATTAGAAAAATAGATTGCAATCTCAAGTTATAACTAAATAATGGCTTGCTACAATTGTTTTTTCTCACAAAACCTTCCTCTCATGTATGCTTTGCTCCCGTGGTTCTGTCAACAAGGGTTTACGACAATCGTGTCATCACTCAGACTCATTTGTCAAAACTTGACAGGGCCTTTTTGACGTTACCAAATGCTTTAAATTCTCAAAAAGTATTCACTATAGTCACATAGGGCCTATTAATAATCCACTACTGTGGTTACGTGCCACCTTTTCCAAAGCGTTCTATTACTTCATTGTTATCAGGTCCGTCACTAGAAAAGTCCACGTAACCGGGAAGCAGCTTCAACGGCTAATCCAAACAAAAGGTTGGCAGGTGGGTCAGCCTTTGTCAAATATTGTTTTTCAAGAAGTGCCGACATCCCAAATGTGCTTTTATCATGATCACCTCAATATATTGTATCAGCACAGTTGGAGCCAACATCACTAACGTTTTGGCCCAGACTTGGCACTATCTACAACTTGTTCTCATCAAAATTGAGCATGAAATCATAGAAAATTACACATAATGCTAATGGTACAGTATATATATATATATATATATATATATATATATATTTTTTTTTTTTTTTTAAGATATGACCAAAACGTTATTGATAATTAGGTCCTTTGATTTAGAAAGAACATTTCCAAACTTTGGAGGTTAAAAGCTAATTGCCCTATGTGCATTCTCCTGTCCAGACTTCTGACGCACCCACCATGCATAAACTCGAATTGTGAAATATTGAGCAACAATGTTTCCAGGACAATCATCTCATACATCTGGACAGTAGCAAGAAAAACAGTGTGTTCCCATCCTGTCAGCACTGAAAAGTACCGTTAGCTTTCATCCAAATTTTTTTTTGCAGTTTTCCCAAGGAAAAGTGATTCATCCCGAGAGATAGAAATGATCCTGTCCAATTTAAACAACGGTTAATTTGTCGTGCTTGTAAGCTTTTATTGTGACATTTTTTTGATATTGTACTGTGAGCGATGACCCAATCACTATGGGTACAAGTCATCACATAGTGATCCAGGTGGTGTTTTTTTGAACTGCATAGGTGTCTATCGGATTAAGACATTTACAGGTGGGGTGACTTATTTGTACAAAAGCATTTTGTATAATAATGTTACAGTGAGGATCACGCAAATGGACAGCTACCTCTGCATTCACGAGGGACTGTGTTTTAAAACACAATAGAATATGAATGCGGACGTTTCCTAACAACAACTACCGTATTTGACCCTCTGCCAACGATAGTTGTTTGCATCCCAAGAGAATGATAAAATTTCCGGTGGTGGGGCGCGCCTCCAACTTGGGAGCATAAATACCGGTAGATGGGTTTTTCACCCCTAGTCAGGCCGATCGGTCCTAACCAAACCTTGTTGCATGAACTGATGAAGCCTTCTCGGATGAGAGGCGAAACCTCTATTAAAACAAACATAGCAGTCCAGTTGCGATTGATTCAATGCCCTGAGAAAACAGTTGTCAATTTCAGTTGGTCAGAACTACATGTTGTATCGATGATTTTTAAAAATATTTTGCATTAGGGAGAGAGGTGATGTCATGAAAGTTGATTCCACTGCAAAAAAACATAATAAAAGATGAAGGATCTTTTGTTGAATTCACTTCTCGGATTTCAGCGTGCAGGAATTTCAATCCATATGTTGAAGTAATTAATAGTGAAGGGGATCACACAGGGCATCGGAACAATAATGGAAAAACGCGTCGCGTGTTCCGCATAATTTAAATCAAAAATGGAGAATGAGCCGTCGCTGAAAATGATCATTTGTCATCCTTAACGGCTTCAGTCATGAAATGTCTTTAGGGCAGCAAACTCATGCAGAAAAGCCAAACAAAACAAAGAGCCGTTCTGGATTTCCAGGGAGTGACTTTGGAGCACAGACAGTAATCAGCCTTTATGCTTGTGGTCGGCGATGGCAATTTTTATCATTTAAATAGCGCTGGCATTTACTTACACGCAGCGACAGGGTGACAGATGTGGGTCAGACAGAAACACAAGCACTTCCTTCTGTGGCCGCAGAGGGCCCATCACATGTCTGCAAATAGACTACGCACACACAATATAGAGCACTAGTGCACACGAGACATACTGTAACAGCAACCATGTTAAATCTTGACTACATTGACATACGATTTTAATTAAGTAACGTAAGCATACTGTTCAGCCTGTTGTTGCCTCTACTCTATTTTTAAATGACTATTTAAAATACAATTTAAATAACATGTCTTTTTCATTTCCCCCAAAAACTGCGACTTATACTCCAGTGCGACTTGGTGTTTTTTTTCCCCTTCTTTATTATGCATTTTATGGCTGGTGCGACTTGTACTCCGGGGCAACTTATCGTCCGGAAAATACGGTAAGTCTTTTATTCCAAAACGAAACCCACTCCTGTAAACACACCCGCGTTTGTGTAACATCATCCTCTGCCACCAATGTAGTTGTCATTTAATAATCTCGTTCTCATCTGTTCAGCAATAATGAGGCCGACCTTGAAACACCTCCTGTTTTCCGTTCGGCGGTGTCAAAAGGCAAAACGATAAAATCTCTCTCACTGTCTATATACTTCTGGAATCTGGACCTTAAGTGGGTGTGTTGAAAAGTAACCTCAATTGTGGCGACAGGATATGCTGCCTGCTTTTCTTAATGCGGACTGGCCACAGTCCACAGGCGGGGAAGGAAAAGTCCAATAGCAACGGGAGCCGTCTGTGTGCTCCAACGAGGAACGCTGATTTGAAGCAGCACTCGTGTTAATTCACTCGCGCCTAATGTTTTGTGATCTGCTGCTTTGCATCATGTTTGTGCTTCTCATGACCTCTGCAGCGTGACTGGTGAGGATGAGGTCACTCACGTGGAGCCCCTGAATATGTCGAATCACGTCAGTGTCCTCACGGGGATTTGATGAGATGTTAAACAAGATCATATTCATAACTGGACTGTTTTCCAGCAACCGCTGCTCCTGTTTGAGATCAGTGCGAGAGCAAACTGCTGAAGCAACGCACTCGCACCACACACACAATACTGACGGGGTGTCTACAAAATGCATTTGTGCTTTAAAAAAACTTCCAAAGTTCTAAGTGGATAGTATTAGTTTTTAAACATCCTTAAAGAAACAAAAAGTGAAATTTGTTTTAAATAACCTGAAAAAAAAATGGCATGTTTTTTTATTGTAGTGCTTATGCTGTATTTTACCCTGTATTTAAAAAAATAAAAATAAAACTATAACTAAATTAAAAACCAAAATGAATGAAAAATCCCCAGATATTTTTTTGGAAGCTCAAGATAGAGTCACAGTCCTCATAGAAGCAATTCCTCCATTCATTTAGCACAACTTGGTATGGTTGTTCATACGCAACACGGCATATCCTGGCAATCAACACCATGTAGGGGCTGTTGCTTGATTTCAATGCTCTCACATTCTCATTGCATGGGCATGCAATGCCAATACAGGCTTCTTTCAATATCAGACTTCATTGCAATCTATACAAAATGCACATTTCCCGGCATGAACCGCAAGCACCTGCGCGATTGGACGACTGGCCGGCATGCTCCAGGCTGGTCGTTGCTATTTCTCAGTCGTATAACTTGCAGACAAAACAATACTGCCATCCAAACAGACTGTCAGCTCAATGAGATAACGGAAAGAGAAAGAAGCCCACACGGACGATCTGAAGCTAATAAGAGGACATGGCGTCGCTAAGAGAGTGTGAAATTCGTTAAGACAGTGGGAAGGATCCTTTGATGCGTTCGTTTTGAGTCAATATCCACTGCCAATATGACATCTGTTTTGGAACACAGCGTGAAAAATCCCCTGGCAGAGTGTGTATTGATCCCTTAAACAAAGGCATGCCATATCCATGCTTCCTCTGGGTTTTGCCGATGTGGAAGACGCCACTATAGTCACTTGAAAGAAGTGACCTTGAATCCACCTCCATTTTTTTCCCGCAACCTTTTTTTGTTGTGACCCGCTCATCTTTTCCGTGCTGACTAAGGCTCCATCTTTTCCATGCGGACATATGTTTAGACAGACAATGAAACACAGCAGACCGCAATAATGAAACGTTTTTGAAAGATTCTTGCACCATTTGGTCTTGGGAGCATGATCTCACTTTCAAGTCTGTCAAGTGGAAGCCAGCAAAGAGCAAAGTGTTCACGTTTTGGAAATAACCTTCCGTTTGACCGGTGAAGCCTACCACGAGTTATTTACTGTGTTGGCTTTGGGGGTCAAACTGTAGTGCAGGTGTTCCTAATATACGGTTGGGTCGTGAGCATGCCACTTTGGAAGCGAAAATGGCCATTATTCCCCAAGAGTGACTTTGCGTCACTGAGCACGGATTGACAAGCTCCATATTGTTGTAGTTGAGGTTACTAATCCAAACAACACGTCTGTGACATATTACCCTTTACAGGCGCTTTCTGATTAGCGTTTGTATCGTATTTTCTGATCTTTGTCAGCTCATGCATCCTTGCCTCCATTGCTTCACTGTTGGCTGAAGTGCAGATGAAGATTCTTTGACCGTGAGATCATTCCTTTTAAGGGCCAAAATGAAGGCTATGAGTCACATGGAGGCAAACTCAAATATGGATGAAAAGTAGCATTTGTATACAGTCCTATCCACAACAACATACGGAAATTTAGCGGAATTCCTCCAAGGTGTCAGCGAGATCTAGTTTCTTCCTGGAGAACTCTGTGACATGAACCTGAAAGAGTTTCAGCGAAAAAGCTTTGTGACGTGGCGCTGATTAATTAAGAGTATATGTCATTTTGATGTACACTTGACTTGAGGTCTCTTAAAAAAAAAAATCGGCCCTGGGCAGATGACATTAACATGGCAACACACAGAGGCTGAATATGCACATTCAAGTACTGGCAGCCAAGACAAATACTACAAACTGAAAAGAAAAGACTGTTGGGAATAATTCATAGTTTAGCTTTCAAAATGTTACCGCTCAGTCAACAGTTGATTGAGAGACTCAAATATAATGAGACTAGTCAAGCGGATGACACCATTTGTGGAAAATCTTTTTTGTTTTTCCTCGCTGCTGTCTGGCACCATCACCTTTGCAGCACGCTCGGAAGTGAAAGAGGAAAAAGAATTTCAAGTGAGGCAATTGGTGCTAGGTGACAGCGCTTTCAAGAGTAGCCATCAAGGAGGTGGGTCCTTCCTTAACAACGAGCCAAGTCTGCCGCACTCAAAAGGGCAACCGTATTGACCTTCGAAAATGTGGGTCTCCTCCAGATGCTATTCGCTTCTTTTTAGCCTCTTTCCCATGACAAATCCCTTCGCTTCCAGCCAAAGAGCTGCCGTGCGCTGGCAGCGCCGACACGCCTGCTGATTTCTTGAAAAATCCATCAACTGATTAATGCTAAGACGAGTCTTCATTCCAAATCCAACAGACTCAACTGGACAAATGAATAACACAGAAACAGAGCGATTTGGAGTACCAAACACAGGTCCAAGTGTTAGGGGTACAGTAACCTTTTAAAGTTTGGCCTATTATCGGGAAATTACAATAACTATGCTCAATTAAAGTCGGTGTAATGAATGCATACAGTCCCGAAATGAGCAGAATTTGTCAGGAAAAACCATTCCAGCATTAAACCTCAGTGACCCCAAAGTCAGCAGTGTTTTATTACACTTCTGTCTGGAGGACATCCTTAAGTGTTGCATAACTGCAAAGACCTAGCCATCCGTGGTTACACCCTTCTGTTAAAAACTACCTCCCTTCTCTTCTCAGACTATTGAAAGGGGGAGTTTGCCCCCCCCCCCCCCCCCCCCCAAAAAAAACAATATTTTTTATCATTATGACTTCACAGTAGTACATAATAAATGTGATCTGTGGGGGAAAAAAATATCTGCCCGCTTCTTGTGCCTCTAATTTGATATAGGGGAACTCCATTGCGGGTTCCCCTATATATGTATATACATACATACCATAACACGTGGGTCGGCTAAATATGCAGACGGGAACTTTGTGACGGTTAGGCGACGCCCAGCTCTGTGTGTGTGTGTACAGACATACACACACAATTACACTGTGTGTGTATGCACACATGCATTGTTTGTAATAAAGTGAAACAATTAGTTGCTATTCATAAATAAATATGTATTTGTGAGAAATTAATGGTGGACCAATTATGAACCTTTGGGGACCAATGATCAGGGTTTTTTTTTTCTTTTTTTGAGAAAAAGTTGTTTTTTAAAATATGCCCCTCAGAATTTGAGCCCCCTATTTCCAGTGATGTACTGTATTTTTTGTTAAAGTCATAAAGTCATGTTTTCCCCCAAGACAGACAGTTGTTTTGTTTATACTGTACATGAGCTCAATAATCTTTGATAGAAAAGTAAAAGGTGTGTCACTGCCATCTACTGGCCAAATTTAGCTTTGCAGTATTATTAGCCATTTCAATGGGCAAAGTTGTTTTGTTATACCGTAGACTGACGTTTTGAGATACTAGCATGGTCACGGACTCCCTCAAACTTGAATCTCAAGGCACCACTGTGGAATGTATATCCAACATCATATATAATATAATATAATCATCCGGTTAACCAAATATGTTGACTCCTGCTGCATTAAAAGTATTGAATGACATCACAAAATCTGCCCTCCCCGACAGTTAGGTAAGGAAGTTGCATGCAAAGGCAGGAAGTACGGCAGAATGACTCTGGCGAGGATTTTGACACTTGAGCACACACTCAGGATGCTTGAGTGCTTAATCATGAGGCTGCTCGTAATTCCTCTCATCATTTTAGGTAAGATGTGTGTGTGTGTGTGTGTGTGTGTGTATAGATGAGATAAAATTAGATGGATAGATGGATAGATGGATAGATGGATAGATGGATAGATAGATAGATAGATAGATAGATAGATAGATAGATAGATAGATAGATCACCAAAAGTCTTCTATTGAAGTACTATTGACCCAACTTTCTCATGCAGGCATCAATGGTGACAGTGACACAGTCGGTTTGGAGCTCAGGTTTCCATGTGCCAATTCGGTGTGCTATCATATTTGGAGATTTACCCCGAAAACTGAAAGCATCGACGTGGTGATAATAAGTAACGGAGAGATGATGCATTCCGGAGCAGTAGACGATCAGGGCTTAAAATGCACGGAGCAGCTCCAACGTCTGACGGAAGACAACATTGGACTTCATTACTGCAAAATAACAGATGATGCCTTCACACCTCAAAACGGTCAGTAAAGCCGCAATGCCTGGATATATATTATATTTCTTTAGATAAAGTTGTATATCGTCGCTGTCCTGTGAAAAACACTTTTTTTCAATTTTCTTATTTTTACGTGAATGGTGTTTCCGCGTTACAGACATTGCCTTAATGTGCTTTTTTTTTTTTTTTTTTTCAAAAATTGGTCATAAGTGTTTTTCACAGGACAGCAATGATATTCTACAGAAAAAAAGTCAAGAATTTTTTGAGCATGATGACGATGAGTTTTTAAAGAAACATTAAATATTTTGGGAGAATTAAACATTTTGTTTTGTTTTGTAACGCTGTTCGTAATTGCACAAGACAAAAGTTGTAAAAGAACAATTTTAGAAGAGCTGCAATATGACATAAAGCCTGAATGTTAAAACAAATGTTAAGTTTCTCATAGATAAAGTTGTAGACTTTCCAGAGAAAAGTCTGAATTTATGACACAAAAAAAAGTGTAATGTGAAAAAGGTTATTACCAAAATCATGACATTTCGCAAGGCTAATATAAAATCACAATTTTACAAGAATAAAGTTCTTCAATGATGTGTTAAAAAGTCCCATAACAGGAAAAAAAACCTCCCAATTTTGGAAAATGAGGTGGCCACATGACTGGCATCGAGAGCAACGGAATGGTCTTCTTCTGTGGTTTCTTTAGAAGTTCCCGAGTTCAAAGTGGCGCCGGGCTTTGACGTATCTTTCCAGTGCACCCTGCTGTCCTTTTTAACGCTGGGCCGTTGCTCCAAACCGCGACAGTCTGAAGTCCGTTTGACGTGGGTGGACCGCGCCGGCCGGGAGGTCCGCAACAACTTGAGCTATCGCATAACGCGAAAATCACCGTGCGATGTCACCTTGACCGTCACCTTGAAAGCTCCCGGAAGCGAGGAGTTCAGGTGCCACGCTAAAGTGGGACGAAACTTCTGGATTTCGGCGGAGATGCGAGTGCAAGTACCAGGTGTGGACCAAATACTAATGGAGCTATAATTACTTTTAAACAAAAATAATAACATCATTTTGCCTATTTAGTTCCAAAAGGGAAGGGAAAGGGAAGAGGAGGCTTCAATTTAGAAGGACCAGAACCTCAAGGTATGGTACTAAGTCCACTCAACTTTTTTTTTTTTTTTAATTACTATTATGCCAGAGAATTAACATTTGTGTTGTGTTTTCAGGCAATAGCCACTACCAAGTCAGTGTGGTGGTGGCGGTGTTGGCGTGCGCCACGTTGACCGCCTTGGCTGCCATGTTTGTCATGGTCAGGCGCCGAAAGGCAGCGAGTAAGTAGTAACTGGGGATTTATATATATATAAGAATCAGCAACAAAGGGCCAGGGTTGCAATAGTTTGGGATTTTTCATTCAAGTTCATTTTTTATTTCGTTTTGACTTGTGTATTTTTAAAATTCAGTTCGTTTTAATTTGTTTTTCTTACTTTTTTGGGCGGGTAAGAAAGTAAAGCCCTGATATTAGGGCACCTCCCACCACGCCGGGAGGTGTGGCTCTCCTTCCTGCGGCGGGCGTCCTCCTGGAGGCTTCTTTATGTTGTATTTTGATGTTTTTATTGCACAGGACTTTGAGTTGCATTTCTATGTGTGAAAAGTGCCATATACATAAAATTTGATTACACACACTTATATATATAGGTGTATGCATTCTGTTTATTGGATGGCAATGATACTTTGATGTTTTGTCATCATTTTGTAGTTGTTGATTGACATGTCAAATACATTTCAAAATATTAGAATAGGTACTAACACGGAACAAAAACGGTACAGTGTAGGTTGTAGTCGGACATGACACAAATATTTTTTTGTGTGACATTATGCAAATGATCATTTCAGACCTGCCCGAAGCCGCCTGTCCGACAGCTATTCACAACCATGTAAGTTAACACTTTAATGTGGTTTTAAGTGGGAGCACAATAACAAAGTTTTGTGTCTCCACAGGTGGCAGATGACGTCATTTATGCGGATGTCATCCTCCCCGTTGGTACAGAAAGCGCGTCTTTCTCCCAGGGCCAAGATACGGAATATGCCTGCATTCGCTACCGGTAGTCCTTCATGCGTGTTCATGTGCATATAGTATTATTTCAGTATGAATTAATCATATTTTGGAATGTTTTTATGTGTCAGCTAAGCTTAAATATTGCTATCTTACGTTTTAGAATAGTCTACCTCAATAGATATCACTTCCCCTTTTTCAACGTAAAAAGAAAAGAATGAGTTCCTGATTTCTTCTTTCTCCCTACAGTACAGTATTGTGAACATTATGTTCTTGTTTTTTTTTTTTCTAAAATTAAAATTGAGACTTAAAAACTCTCTGTTGAAGTCACGACGTTTGTTTCTGATAACAAATGGATTCTTGAAAAGAAAAATCTTCTAAAATTATTAGAATTTTTTTTTCCTCCTTTCTTGACTTAACTTTAGCTTGCATTTGCGTATACACATACACACACACACACACACACCCCCACCCACACTCCTGACACACACGCCAGGTCACACCTGCACAGCCATACACGCATACACTGTAACACACAGTCTCAGCAGGCGAGAGACTGCCGGAGCCGGTCCCAGCGTTGCTCTATTTGCATTTTAAATACTTTTTAGTCAGCCCACTCCTGTGCTGTTCACAGTGCATCTCCACACCTAAGAGTGGTGTGTCTGTGTGTGTGTGTGTGTGCGTGTGTGTGTGTCTGTGTGACAGTGAGAGGAGAGTGAGGGGGTTGAATAGATAAGTGAAGACAGAAATGTTTGTAGAAAGAGAAACTTGTAGAAGATTAAGTTGACTGTGGCTCCTTTCTTTCTTTTTGGTATGAGCACCACATTGCATGAATATACGCGTTGGACTAAAACTGGACTCACCTCACACCAACGGGTTTGCCAGATCTTCCAAAAAAAAGAGGCTCCAAGCTGTTCATTCCACTCCAAGTTGAAGTTTCCTGTCAAGATAAACATAAAACAGAGAGGAGTTGCACTTTATGTACTACAAACAAGAAGACAACTTTGCATTCTCTTCGCATATTGCTAACAAACAACACAAAATGCCATAGACGGGCTAAAGAATAGCAGTTTTGGAGCGGTATACTCATTGAAACATGACTATGTCTGAATTATATTGGTGGCCAAGGAGCACACAACAGAAGAAGCAGCACAATGTCCATTGAATTGAAGCAACTAATCTGGCAAAAGATTTTTATTAATAAACAAGCCCAATTTTTTTTTTCAATGAAAATATAATAATGTACAAACGTAGATAATATTATTTTAGATCATTACACTGACAAATAAAATGATATAAAATATAATAATGCAAATATTTTTCAAAATGTTAACCAAGCCAACAAAAGTGTTGTAATTTATCAAAAGAGTAAATGCGTTTAAATCCAGGTTAAAACTTTTTTTTTTCCATACCTATGATTAAGGTCTTTGAAGGCACTTCTAAAAAAGAATTTTTCCCCAAATCTTATTCTTGCACTGTACGTTCTTTTAGTAATTTTAGTAAGCTACTTTATACCTATATTTTTTATTTTAAATGTTAATCATTTTGCTTGTAAATGCTTTTAAATGTTGTCATTTTAATTATGTGAAGCACATTGAGTTACCTGGTGTATGAAATGAACCATATAAATAAAGCTGCCATGCCTTACAAATATGTGAGGAAAGCTTATTTTGCTTACAAATTTAAATTACAATGTTAAAACGCTACTGCAAATAACTGTTTCAACTGAATATGATCTAAAGTACGAAAGCACAGTCAGCCCGCACTATATCGTCGTTCAGTTTTCCACGGTCCAGCTACAGTATATCGCTCAGTTTTTAAAATTGATTAAAGTTGTTCTCTATTTTTCATACCTTTCGTACAATATTTTTGGGGTCATTCATTGGTCTCTCTTTCTCAATACATGAGTTGGTAATGTTTTAAATACCTTAAAAACATGTGAAGTCCTTTAAATGCTATTAAAAACATGCCTTGGGTGTGTTTGAATGTAATTATTGCGGGGGTGGTTGCAAAATCCTGCTACCCTAAACAAAACCTTCCTTGGCAGAGGTCATGAAGAACTGCTCGAAGGAACAGAGCGACTCTTTCAAAACCTCCAACTGATGCACTTCTCGTGTGTCCTTGCCTTACGCAACCATTTCACCACCGTTTCAAAACGTTTAGCGAGCGCCGCGTAGAAAACGGACCGCAGCTTCCGACACACTCTGCAACCATTCAACCATGGAAAATGTTACACATATTATTTACTCACCCGTGCACTGTGCATGCGTGCGTGCTAGGTGTGTCACACAATCAGCTGATAAGGTCAAAGCCGTGAAGCCCGTCCGAGCCAGGCACCAGTTTGTCTGATGCGTCAGCGGGGGCCAAATGCTGCTGTCCCCTGCTGTGTGTGTGCGCGTGTGAGTGAGCTGGGGGGTCGGGGGGGTGGGGGGGTGGGGGGGATGTGCGTGGAACAAAAGGACCTTGATGACTGAAATCCTGCAAAAGACAGAAGACAGGGGGAGAGAGAGGGGAGAGGTGTTAAAAAAGTGGAGGCCAAGCTCCACGCCCAGTCTGAACATTGGCCGCTCCAATCCACAAACGGGACTCGCGCTCGACTGTGTGCAAGCACTAAAAAGCACCAAAATAACTTCACAGACATGCACCTCCTTTTGTGCTATTATAAAGTCAGCTGAGGGTGATTGATCCACTTTTGATCGTCAGTTAGGTACTTAATCATCTTGCACAAAGTCTTCCATCTTTTACCGGTATATGTTACTACTATATTTATCTCATAAAGTAAAATGAACGCACAATTTTCCTTATAAAAATAAATTGCAAAACATTTGTTTGAAGTGGAAAAGATCATTTCAGGTACGACTGTTTTGAGTTACAAACGGAAGAAATTAAACCCGTAAGCACCATTGTACTGAAGTTTAATAGTACATTATGTATTCTAAAAAATACAATTAGAAATCAAGTAAAATTATGTATTATGTATATATGGGGTTTTAATCCGATTAATTTGCCGGCAGATTTATGACAAAGACAACATGACATCCCCCCCAATAAAAAAACAATAACTTATGATTATTGATTTTTCTCTGTCGTGAAATTAGATGAATAAATAAACTGTCAAATGTCCTCCTTGTAATTCATATTTTTATTGTTGTAAGCATTAAGGGACCACCCAAAAATTATTTTATTAATCATATAATGTTTTAATTAATCGCACGATTAATCAGTTATTAGAACTTTATTCTGCCAAATATCGTAACTGGCCTTTAAAAAATGATTTTGGTCAAGCCGTAGGATGTATGGTTTAAATAACTATTAAATGTACATTCTAATGTGTTGAACCATAAAAATAAAATAGATATGACAGTGAATTAATCCGTCTGTTAGGATTTTAAATTTATGTTGAGAGCTGGATCATAAGTAATAATAAGTTATTTTTTTGGTTGTTTTTTTACTACAGTACACTTAACAAAATCTCAAAAACAAAGCACCATTGAAGAGCTGTAACACACATTCAAGTATGTACTGAGTATGGGTAACAAATTGCATCTTAATTCCAAGCACAGTTGACAAATAACCTTGAACTGTTGACAAAATAACACGTTCCTCAAATTCAAAGTCTCCCACTGGGGCTGTCCTTTTGTTAACACTTCACATTGAAGTTGACCCTGACTGCACCACCGTGGAGGAGGAGGAGGAGGAGGAGGAGGAAAGAGGAAGGAGGAGCACTTTCTTTCCCGATGGACAATTTCCTGAGGAGGTTTCTTGGCTGCGCGTCATTGTCACCTTTGACGTACGCGATGGAGTGAGGACGAGGCAGCGGGAGCAGACTTTTTGGAAGTCCTCCAGGAGAGCCGAGCAACTCTCAAGAAAGCGTTTCCCTTCCTCCGCGACGTGAACTCATCACTGCAAGACCGCAGGTTAGTTGGTTTGCACTCTGCTTGCGCGCGTGAAATGTTTGCCGTTGTTGCTTTCAAAGCTTCCGGACCGCTTTTGTTTGTTTTTAGTTCGTCAAAGTTTGCAAAACGAACGACGAGCTTGAGTGGCGATCTACACATCAGCACGAGTTGCATTCGTGCGCGCATTACTTATTTGTCACGTTTTTAATTGTGTGCGGTGAGAGCAGTCCTGATTCTACTGCCTTATACATTATTGTGCAGCACCCATTTCGAATGTGAGACAATATAATATGGTATTACTTTGCCATTTTTTAATCAACATGGGTATGTTGATTCAAACTAATAGTCCTTAAAAACGTCGTTGTAAAACGTATACATCGGAAATTAATTGTACATTGAATGAAACAGAAGATACAAAATACGTAATTTAGCTCTTTGTATGGAACCTGACAATGAACGCCTAAACAATTTAAATTTTGCCGTGAACGGCGCTGATTGGTCAATCGCCCGAGCGAGGCCTGCCGTGGCGTGAATCGGCCGTAATTGCAGTAGGATGGCCGTGAATTAGTTATTTTACCGTTATGTGGAGCCTGCCGGGAATCGGTTATATTGCTGTGAATCGTGCACTTTGCGTGGTTCCTGCCTCGCTTCACCCCCTTCGGTCTCTTTTCATGACATTTTCAATTCACAGAAAATAGACTGTTACCGGCATTAGCAGTCTAACCATAACCATGACCCTCGGGACCGGCTTATCAGGTATTGTACATTCACCAGTTTCTGCGTTGCTTCTTACACCAGTAAGACAACCCAGAGCGACTCCAACTCCATCACAAGTAGGCGGCGAATTGCCGGTCACGGCAAAATGACCACTGCGTTTTGGTTTTTTTTAAATTAAAATTTTAACAGGAAACTTGATGAACAAGATGATACACTCGTAGTAATGTAGCTTTTTGTATGGAACCTCGTTGAATAAGACCACTTAAAACAATTATTAGTGACCAAATATGGTTTTATAAGTGAACCCCAGTTTGTCTGGTTGTGTTCCATACCCATTTACAAGATGAAAATTCATGATATTGAGATACCATTTTTTTTAAATATACTTTTACTGTCCCACAAAACACATTAAAACTCAAACACCTTTTAAAGATACTTGAACAAAAAGAACAACTTTTCCTTATGAAAGTCAATGTTAACACACTATGCAAAATAACAGACATGCCAACAAAACTACCCTTTAAACAACAGATATTTGAACACAAGAAACATAATACTTAGAGGAATGTATTTTTTATCCTGCAGAAAATAAAATGACTGCAGTTTAGTGAGCAGTTGTGACCATCTTTTTTGTTTATATCCGTATTATACTGCTACCCTGGTGGCCAAAGCACAACCTACTTGATTCTATTTAAATGTTTACTGTATATTTTGCTGGAGTACAGTAGTGTTAAGAGCTATTTTTCGTGCAAAAAAAAAAAAAAAGTTGCTGGTGTGTTATTGGGGGCCCCGAACAAATTGACATTCCAATCAATCCCTTAAACATAAATAAATAATACAAGACATATCTGGGGTGCAAACGATGAACAGCAATCTATCGTGGTAACACTGAACCTAATTGAACATGTCCCTGCTTCTGTGATGTCTGACAGTTATGATTCAGAGAAACGAGGCGGTGCTGTCCATCCTGAGAGAGCTCCAGGAGGCCACAGAGAGCTCGGGCCTGGACGCACTCATCCTGAAGGCCCTGGAGGTGGACCGGCTCCTGGCTCCCTTCCCGCTGCCCCGCCTGCCCTGCCAGAACTTCCCCGAGTGGGTGGGCGTGGACGTCGCCGCCCAAGGCCTGTACCCGCGGGACGCCCCTGCCGACCTCCTGCCGTTACGCTGCAAAGGAAAGGGCAACCTGCTGTTTGACGCAGCCAGCATGCTGCTGGTGGGCAACAGTGGTCTGAGCTTGGAGCTACAGGTGAGGGTCCATTGGCAATTTTTTCACCAGGTTTGATGCATACGGGACCACTTTTTAGGTGTGAAGGTTAAGGGTATGGAGCCAAATGTGTTTAGAAGGGTTCAGGATTGGTCAGGGGCCACATTTGATTTTCAAAATGAACAGATGTTTCTTCATAGAAAAATTCCAATGGTATATTTTTACACTGCTAGGTAAGGACAGTTGTAGAAATGGTCCTGTGGAAGAGGTACTACCTGTCTGGGATGATCGACTCAAAGATGATGCTCCAGGCGGTCCGCTTCAGCCTCTGCGCCAAGGAGTCGGAGGCCATGCTCAACCTGTCCGCAAGCATCCTGGAGGCCATCTTCGACGCCGACGTCAAGGCCTCGTGCTTCCCCGACTCCTATGCCAACATGTGGCACGTGTACGCGTTGGCTTCTGTGCTTCAGGTGAACATATACTCCATCTACCCCATGTTCAACCACAAGATCCGGTCCTACTTCAACCGAGTCATCCGGCCCAGGACCTGGCCCAAAGAGTGCGAGCCGCAAACCTTCCACATCATGTGGTCCGGCGAGTTGCAATCAGGGACTTTGTTCCGACCCGATCACTTTGTGGCGCTGGTCCACGTGAGCGACTTTTCTTCGGGTAGTCCCAAAAGCGAGGAGCTCCTCGACCAAGGCTCCAAGTTTTCGTACCCAACACTGAAGGACAAGTACAACATCACGAAGAGGACCTTCTACCGCTGGAAGAGGCAGTCTCAGGAGCACTGTAAGAAGTCCACAGCCCGCTATGAGGCCAAGTACTTCCTGCAGGCGTGCTACCTGGAAGGGAAGCTCATCCCGCTGCACCAGTTCAAGGAGTTCTTCCCGGAAATCTCCCGGTCGTCTTACTACAACTGGAAGCAGGAGCTCCTCAAGTCGGGCGGGAACTTCTCCACATCGTCATCCACGGGGGAAGTAAGTCCCGGCGAGAGCACGGAGCAGGAAGCATGGTCATCTCCTGAGCTCAGACAAGAGGAGTCGGACCAACCAGACAGCGTGGCCGGCATGTTCGGCCTCAGCATGGGGCCGCTGGATCTGGAGCGGGCTCAAAGTGTGGCCCACATGCAGCAGGCCAAACGCTGCTTACAGAACTGCATAGCCACCAACGCCTCGTTTCCCTTCAGGCTCTTCAAGCGCAACTTTCCTGGCATCTCCAGGTCCACCTACTACAACTGGAGGAGGGAAGCCATGTTGTTCATTGGAGGATACAAAGCCAGCAGCTCAGACAGCTCGGATGCCGACAAGAGCCAAAGTCCTAAAAGCATCTCTCCGGTGATGCAGACCATCGGGGAAGCAGCTCCACGGTCCAAGATCTGCCGGCGTAGGCACAAAAGTTTCAGGCTGGCGTACATGAGTAAGAAACAACTGCGAGACGTGGCCAAGCTGCTGGTCCAGAAGTCCAAATTGTCCTTGAGCAAGTTCAAGCTCAGATTTCCGACTTTGTCCCTCTGCTTCTTCTGGCTGTGGACGGGTGGAAACACAAAGAGGATGGTGACTGAGGTCAACGCCTCGAAGGTCGGGGAAAGGCCGGCGGCTGTCATGGACACGGCACATAACCACAAGGCGCTCCCGTTTGCAGAGATCCCCCCGTACGTCGGCAGCTCCGGCACCGCTCCCTTGGCCGCCCCGCATTCCAAGCACAACCTGCCGTCCTCCCTGCCAGACAAGCAGAGGCTGGCTGTGGACGTCGTGGCTCTGGCCAACTTTAAAGCCAAGGCCAAGCTGTTTCTGCAGACGCGCTTCGAGGAAAAGTCTTTCCCCACGTTCAAGGAGTTCCGATCCCATTTTCCCTTCACCCCGCGCTCCACCTACTACATGTGGAAGCGAGCTCTTCACCACGGGGTGTCGCTGGTTCATGGCTGAAGCCTCTCGCGGCTTCGCATTCGGAAAATTTGCACGTGTAACACTGTGACTGAGACGCGGGCGTGTTGAGGCCCTACAGGCAAAAGGCAGTTCAAAGCTTGGACTCCCTGCTAAGCATCGTACCGAGCACCCTTTACCTTTAATTATTGTATGCTTTTTGCATATGATGTTGACTGTTTGTGCTTGCATGAGCCAGGGTTGTTGTTTCAGTTTTTTTTTAATTCACCTAATTTTTTAAAAATCTTTTTTTGGCTTAGTAATCAACACTATAGCGACTTGCACCAAAGAACACACTGTGAATGTACCAATTTGATCAAATGCACCTTCGTGGTTATTCTGAAGACGCTTGAATCCAAACAAAATGTATTTTTTCTACTGCTCATTTCAAGACTACCTATTGCCGGTTGCCTCTCATAAGCTACTTTTTTGTAGGTCCAGTGTTACATTTGTACTCACCTTGTGTAAAAATAAAAAGTGCCACAGGGGTGTTGTATGTATTCACAAACTCCGCTGTCAGCTTTAAAAATAAATAACTGTGCACCAGCATTCACAATTTGGTTTCATTTCAGAGTGAACCACTTTTTTCACGCAAAACCGGACCTGACAGTATTGATGGCTTTAAAACCACTCTGCCTGCATAAGATGCGCAAACGATCATCAATAGTGGGTCAGGGGTTTTGTGTGTGTTTTTTTTTCTCTTCTGTGCAGCTTATTGTGCTCATGCTAATGGGAGTAATGGTCAAGGGTGGTGACAAGAGGGCGGGGGGAGGGGGGATGTTCTAAATTGTATGCAAGGGGGATCAAGGTGGAGGAGATAAGAATCGAGAGGTTGTGTTTTTGTGAAGGGGGTTCGAAAAGTGTAGAGAACGGGTGGGGGTTTTCTCAGACTTTGATCAAGTGATACCACCACTCACTTGTAAAGTGTAAAAGTGAACCGCTTGATAGGTGGAAGTCAAAATTGACATCCTCTCCATCCGATCACATTTCATTCAAAATGTAAAGTGCCACAAATATATTAAAGATAGTGTTAAACTAAAGAGATGATCATTGTCTCGGCAACGGCTGCTGTAGCTTTTGTATTGATCTCCTTTGCGCATATGAGCCAGTGGTCTGTGACCTCAGAGATTGTTATTAATTGTAAAAACCTCCACAGTACTAAATTGGGGTTAAGTTTATTTTAGCGATGGCAAAATAAAAAGACTGGAGCATTCAAGTTTAGGTTGATGTAGAACATCCTGTCACAACAGAGCAGAAAGTGAATGTTCTTTGCAAATTAATCAAAGTCTTGATTGGAGAAAGTGGTGCAAACGCATGAACAACAAAAGAGCAGCTTTTGGGTCGTCTTTCAGAGTACTTAATCATCTTTTAATCAGTGCAGGCTTGATGTGCTCACATTTAATGATGTGACCACACATGTTTAGTTTCACTTTTTGTCCACTAGATATCAGTAGTGCGCTGTTCATAAGATGGCATTCGCTGGCAAAGGTTACATGTCTTCAAATATTTTTTCTGGAACCAGGAATGGCTCAACGAGATACGTGATCTACAGGTAAAAGGTGTTGTTGATATTCAACACGGTCCATCTACTTGCCTCCGTCTCCAGAAATCAGAAAAGTTCAGTGACTAATTCACACATGCCATGCTTTGGTTTAGACAAGACAAGGCTCGCTACAAGGCTTGCATTTGAATGGCGGACAATCATGAGTCATTGAAACACAAAAAAATGAATATTAAGCCACTTTTGTGTCTGCAAATTCACCTTTTGACTGAGTTCAGCATGCACAGAATGTTTGCAGAGGCAGACAGCGTGCGTGTCCTGTTGCTACATCCTAATGCCTAATTCGTCCAGAGTATCCATTTGGCACAGCTTGTTTTTGAAAAATTATTGCTTCCCTAATTTTTGTTTTTTTTCGTCAACAAGCTACCTGATTATGTTCAGTAGACATTCCTAAACCTCCATATGAAAAAAAACAAAACATTTAGATATAAGAGGTTTAACCAGTTGAAGTTCACTTCCAAGCAAATGTCTATATTTCAAAACAATCTAAAGTTGGTGTGCCAAACAGATACGGTGGCCATTAAAGGGTTAAATAAGACCATAAACTGTGAGTTGTGCGCGTGTTTTTTTCAGTGCACAAAAATACACAATACCACCCCGGGAAAAATGCTAATTGACTTTTTTTTTTTCTGATTTTCAAACAATGTATTGCTAATGAGGCAAAAAAGTTGCATTTTGGACATCAAATCAGGGTTGAAGCTATGTTAAATTACACATTTGAGCCAACAATTAACAGAGGGCAACAGATAGGATGGTGTGCACCATCTTTATTTTAAATAAAAGCCTACACATAGTTGTTAAAAAAATAGTGGTAGGGGAAGGCAGCAAAGCAGTTTTCTGCCATGTTTCCTATTGCACTTTCGACACACACATCTGTAAAAGTCTTATCATAAAAGTTATGTTCCGTCCACATGGACTTTGACGCGAGATGACCATTCCAGCATTAACCGGCGTGTGCGTGGCGGGAGGGATGAACGCTAATTGCTCCATTTGGTTCCCACGTGGGTGGGGGCGAATGAGCCGCATGCTGGGCTGCAACTCAGCGGGAGAAGACAGTTGGCGTTAATAAGTGCCGGTCTTGGTCTGCCATGACAGCACTTCAGCCACTAAAAGGTGTAGAAGTAAGGAGTAGTTGCTGTCGTACATGTGTGTCAATTCTGCTCAAAAATCTTCAAGCTTAAGTGCTAGCATCTCCGTATTACCGCGCTCCTTGTCTAACTTGCATTGGTAGCTTTCACTTAAAGAGACACTTGGGCAAGATTAACATTGGTACTTATACAATAGGTTTGCATGTAAAAATGACATCAGTACTAAAATGGCAACTCTTTTCATTTTCCTGATCCAAAAATATATCAAATGAACTTGTTAGTGAAAACATGGCCATCACCGGCCCCACCGGTCCTTTAAGTGCCGCTTTTTTCCACTAAAACAACTATTTGGTTGCATTTATGCTGCCTGTTTCTATAGACAGACTGTTTCTCAGTTTTTTGCTAGTGTACAGAGGAAAACTGAGGCAGTATTTAAACACTGCAGCTCATCCCCCGATTCACAGAATTTACAGCTTATAGCAATATGCTTTTGGCAGCACGAAAAACGTGTTTAACTCGTTGAAAAAGGCATCATGCCAAGGTGAATATTAGCACAGCCTGGGGAGGAAAAAAAACTTGTAGGGCGCTAATGCAACTTCCTGTTGTTTTGAGAATGTCTGTATGTAAAACAAACTACAATTCTTGTGACCACAATCCGCCCAGTTTCCAGGCTGCCGCAACCGGCTGGCGACAAATCAAAGTTGGCCCTGGGTATTCTTTGTGGCGATACGTTCAGAGGGAGGTGGGGGGGACGGGACATGACAGCTATTTCTTTGGGGATTCTAGGAAGGGATTATGTCAACACAGAAATGGCAACAAAAGTGTGCATGTGTGTTGCAAAAATGAGTGAGTTGTCAACAAAGCATTTTTTATGCTTTGTGGTAAGAAAGGCCGAGCATTGAGTTAAGCTGGTTAGTGTATTGATCATGGACATAAAAAAAAAGCGTGCACTGTACACAATGTGTACACAGCGTGTCCCAGAGGACTGAATCATAGCACTGTCACTTGCAATCAACTGTGTAATGTTTCACAAAAAGCCAGGGGAGTTCTAAACTGCTGCGTCTGATTGCATTTGCTCATCTGCCTCCTTTAAAAGGTCCTGTCTGGGGATTTGGACTGTCGCATTGCTGTTTACTCAGAACAAGTGAAACTGAGAGGCAAAATGTCTTCACACGTGCATTCATGGATTTCATGGTCGTAATATACGGCCGCCCGTATGAATTGAACGTGCCCGCCCGCATTTACCGCTGTGTCTAAATCACAAGAAGAACGATACACCCACAGGCCACCCTCGCAAAACCTGAAGCTAGCATACAACAGAGGAAGCCTTCCGCAAATGAAATCAGTGTTTCACAACCTGTTAAGCCAAGGCAAATATTTTACATTCCCACCCGGGAAAAAAAAAAAAAAAAAAAAAAAATCTATGAATGAATCAAATGTGGCTCTTCAGGGTAAAGGTTTTGCCAACATCCTTGGTGCTACTTGACATTCCACTTATCCCCGCTCATGCCCTGATCTGGATTCTCCCCCTTTCGCCTTGCGTGGAGCCGACTTGATTAAAAAGCTATAAAGGCTGAAGCAGGAGAGACAAGACGCTTGGGGGAGACAGCCCGAGATGTATGATTCTGTCGGGATTCTCCCGCACCCGCAGCGATGCTTTTCAATGGCCGGGGCGTCGTCCGGCGTGGAACCAGCTAGCGGAGGAAACACACTCGGCCGATAATGATGAATGGGTTCGATACCCCCCTGACGGATAAGTCTAGTTTCCGATCGGACGCGCCGGCTGACTAGTGGGATTCGGGCGCTCATCTGTTGCACGGCCCTTGCACTTTGTCTCCAGAGCTAATAAATCAAAGTGGAGTGAAGTTGCGGCCCACCGGGGGCAAGTTCCATTTAATTTACAGTGAATGGAAACAAAGCGTATTGTTGTCCTCTCTCCGCCAAGGCCTGGACACAACATTAGGAAAACCTATGCCATTTATCACCCAATACATAAACTGGTTTAAAAATTCTGATGTTTCAATGATAACTCAACAATGTTATTATTTTTCAGTGTCAATTTTTTTCACATTCATTTCATACACAAGGTGTAAGTAAGTCATTTTGAAAAATGAAGCAGTCCTGAAAAAGTATCACTCCAACTGTAATGAGTTTCAAATAATAATCCTTCCACCTTTGACCGGATCACAATCAAAATACATTTGAAATACAATAAAATAGAGGAAAAACTTGGAACAAGACGTCCATATAGAAATCCCAAAACACACATTATGACTTTCCTCTCTCCCGGCCGTTTTCCTCGCGCTTCGCCATCAAACGCAAAAGTTTCCACTCATTTAGTTTATACCACGGTATTATAATCTAGCATCCTCTTTGTTTACACGAGAAATGTTGGATCTGTTTGTGCCGAGTATGCCTCAAGGCATCGCTGTTTTTCAAACAACATCGCAGAAGGGGGGGGGGGGGGTAGTATCAGGAGACATACACGTTCCAGTAATAAACTGTGCATGTCAACTTAGTCACTTCTCAAAGTTTAGAGTCGTGATAGACTTGATTGTCTAAAAAAAAAAAATAGAGAGAGGGAAATCTTGATAAAAAGTAACTATTATCTCAACAACTCCCCCTTTAACACTCTGCCTGGCCATACATTTACAATATCATAATAGTCCTTGTCAGTACATGGCACATGACATTTTTAATGGTGGAAAATGTTTCACTGTATAATTCAAGCCAAAATTCTCATCCCATCCAAAATGCATTGGATGAATTGATGAATATCCTCAACAGCTGCGCGCACACAGTCGGGAAAGTGGAAGGCACCCTCGAGGCCCCGGCGCATCTCGCTAATTGCACATTTCATATTCAAGCAACGCTAAATGCAGAAGCACGCTCCAGCTAAAGAGAAGCGTTCTGTAAGACACAGTTCATGAAAGATCAAGAAAGCCACTTGAATATTTCATGATCATCGTCTTCACTTCAGCCGGCGGAAAGTGACTCAGCACAAACAGCTCGCCTTTATTTCGACACAGACTGCAAACCAAAATGCGTCGGTTTCATCCTGCGAGTGCATTTATAAGAGAGGGATTAATATCTTTATGATTCCAAGAGAATTTGAAGCATGTAGCTCCATCTCAAGTCGATACATTGATCCCAGATTTGACGGCGTGCTCGGATGCACTGGCGGGGGATCAATCCGGTTGCCAATTTACATTCAAAAAGTAGCTTCTTGTTAGAAAACAATTTGAGATGAAGGTTTATTTCTATGTTACCCACCACCCGGTGGAACCTCCGGGGTGTCAATACTTGTTTCCTAAAACCTCAACCACGACAACGCTCCGGGCTGCTCTAATTGGCAATCAATGTGATCGCATGGAAAAGCTTTTCCTTTCTTCGTATTTGCAAGCGAGGCGCAACGACAAAAGAGGATGTTACTCAAGTGTCTGATGCCAAAAAATAATTCAAGTCACACTGTGTTGACACGAACAAGCGCCGCTCTTTGATGGAGGCGTGTTGTTTAGCCCCAAAGTGGGTGGTTGGGATTCGCCCCGCTCCACGTGTGGCCTTTCATCTGATGAAAATGCGGAATTAAGCGCAGGGGTCGTCGAAAAGGCGCCGCGGCGAGTTTAATTGGCTCGATTTGGAACGTGATAAAAATGAGTAATTTCTCAAAGTTTGCACAACATTGTGTTAGCCATCTCTTGCTCTCACTAAAGCATGTGTTTGAATGCGTTTCTATTTTTGTGTTTCAAGATCTTTAAAAAAAAAAAAAAAAAGGATATTTAGATATCGCGGATTTCACATCTAGTGGTCTGGAACGTAATCCCCGCAATGGAGGGGGATGACTGCATACCACAAACTATGACCCCAAAACACTTTTCAACAGAATGTAAAACATTCGCCTTAAAAATAATCAACTTACAGATGCTTGAGCTTTTCAAAAAAGCCACTCGGCAGCGCACAAACTCTCCATAACAGCTAACGACCCTGGTTAAACATAGCCCCTCCCTGGCACATGAAGCTCTTAAATAAGATGTACTGGAGATGCATCATTTGAACATACTTCTTTGACACGAATTACAACCAACCGACTAATGTACTTTATGTACAAAACAAGCTGGCATCTGTTTCACTGGCAGAGCACAAACTAGAACAACCAGCCATAACGTGATGCAAAAAATAAGTGTCTCTCTCAGATGGAGCCGTGCTATTTATCTCCAAAGTGGCTGATTTGGATTCCTCGGCGTGACATTTGGCGTTTCGTTTGATACAAATATGAAATTAAATTGCAGGGGTTACCGAAAAGGCATACCGACGAGTTTAATTGTCTTCAATTCTAACAAGATACTTTCAGGAATCACGCTGTAAATTGGGAGATAAACCGTTACGATCCGAACGGAAAGCAGTCTGCAAATGAGGACGCAAAAGCCTTGATATGAGCCCTTGTCGCGGATGTCGGCGGGCTTAACGGCGTCGGGAGTGGAGCATCAGGGGTCCCGGGTGCACGGCTTAGGACCGTCATGCTGCCTGCGCCTCAAAGCCAGGAGAGTAGACGACGCTAATGGCGGCGAGTTAGCCCCGCAGGCCGCCACCTGTATAATCTCCTCTAATACCCTCGCCACCCACGGGCTGTTTACCGAAGCCATTTTTGCATGAGTTATTCCTCCGCATATTACCGCAAAATTGAGGAAATGATGCATTATGTCGCCACTCCAAATGGTGTGGAGCGCCAACCGCCAAGGCCGGAAAGTCCTTTGACCTAAATTTACATTTACAGGCCAAGTTAAACCTTTTAGTGTCACTCCTCGTCCATTCACAGTGAAATAAGTTCAATTCATAGCAATGGAAGGGATGATGACTCACTGGCTTAAATAACTGATAAACAAATCCAGGCAGATTTAGAGGTCCCATGTGATTTTTTTTTTTTTTTTTTTACAATTATCAAAATTAAACGGAAGTAACTTTACAAGAATATAGGACATATAGAACATGGGGTGTAGTCAAGTCAAGTCAAATTTATTTATGTACAATTCTAAGACTGAAATTAAGTCACAATATACTGATGAATGTCATTTGTGCTCTGAATCACCTCAACAGCGTTGTTTTATTTCCAAGAGGACGCATGTCCCTTGCGGCTGTTTAACACTCAACACAACCAGCGTAACTTCTTGTTTGCGTCGAATCCATACTTGTAAAACGATTTGGACATTTATTTTTAAAGTAAAATGTACCAAAACATATTGTGTGTTTTGTGTCTTATCGTTTCACACGACAAAAGGAAAAACATTTCAAACACGATCACGTCCCCTAAGCCCACCACAAGTGCACAACATTGAAAACGGAAAGCGGGTCTGACATAATTTAAGGTCTGCGCCTGTCCCTGGTGAATGAATGCTAATTGCAGGTGCAGACTGCAAGTCGCAAACACAAACAGCAGATGGCTCACGCTGGGAGATTATTTATAACGCCGTTGTTTACAAAGGGACGACATCGCTTCTGCATGCACAACGTTGTTCATGTCAAAACTTCTAACGCTCCACATTGGTAACAAATCAGCTTAGATCCCACAAACTGGTAGGGCAGCAAATGTTTTCCCTGTAATCAAAGTCTCAGCCCACCACGTATTCCGTGATCATCTGTCCGTATACTTTGAATGCCACCGGGACAATTACTGAAAGATATTGGCGGGAAAATGTAATTATAATGTCATTAAATGCTGATTAAAAATGCCACCGTCGGAATCCCAGCAAGGCCCGCTGACACCTCGCTTGCTATTTGGTCGACAATATGTCGCTCGGAAAGCTCACAACAGGTGAAAAATTATATGCAGCACTATAAACGTTTTTCATGTAACTGTGACTGAATTGTCCTAATTTGTCATTCACAACCTTATTCTCTGAATATTACGGCTTTATTTCAGTAAATTGAGCTGGGTTTTTTTCACGCGACTATCAGGTCATTATTTTTCAAAGCTTTTCTCATAAAAACAGACTAAATTCTCCAAATTACAGACTTTGAGCTCATTTCCTGATTATGAATGAAAGGATTTAGAGTAGCACCGCTCCATCGGAACGTCCCCGGGCGTTATTAGATGAAATGTTGCGATTGTATCAAAGCAATTATTTGAGCATAGGGAGAATTGTTGAGGGAGTTAAATGAAATTTGGACCCTTTTGCATTGAAATAAGATCCTGCGGAGCATCTTCAATCATTCAAACAAACCAGATTACGCATGTACCATACAGCCTTTGAAATCAAGAAATTCTCAAAAGAATTTATCTCTGATGCTTCTTTCGACCTCTCCCTGTGAGGAGAAATTGAGAGAGAGGCAAATCCCATCACTTCCTTCCATTCCCCTGATTAATTAGTTCCGAGTTAACCGTGAAAGTAATACACCGATAAGGGCCAAAACATACACTCGAGCCAATTAACTGGCATCTTGCCTGCGAACTCACAAGCAGCACAAAGTGTGTTAAGGTTGCGTCTGATTATACAATTGCTTGTTTTGGCCGGCCGGACCCTAATGGAGACGTCAGCGTGCATGATGAAGATACGATAGCCGAACCTTAGTTGCACCTTAAGGATCAGGCGTTGCTAGCTAGAAAAGAATCGTTATCAAATAATCAGCTAACTGTTTGTGTCTAGTTCCTTCCAACCCTTTTCTATCGCACCACCATAGTGGCTCATCCAACAGAAGGGGGTCGAAAAAGTCATTAAGCGTGGCTATAAATAACATTTAATCGAACACCTGGCACAAAGAGAGCATCCAGCATCAAGAAGTACTTTAATGCAGACGCTTTCAAATTTAGTGAGCTCCACGCGCAATTTGAACAGGAATGAGGAATTTCAAGGTAAATTCAGCTTTTATACAGAAGTTTCAGCATTTTTTTCCTCCCATGGAAGGCAAGTAAATGACAAATTAAGGAATTAGAATTTTTATAAGTGAAAAGTCAAAATATTAGTTATAATAATACTACTACTACTAATAATAATAAATATATATACCAGTATATGTTTAGTCAAGTATTAATATTGACTAAATATATGTGTCGGTTTCATTAAACTCAGCACTTTTTTTGGGTGCAGTCGCTAGATTTTCAGCCTTGATTTTAATCCAGGAAGTTTACGGCTCTTCTATCTTTTCTCCTTTCCAAAGAATCTCTCCAAAGACATTCGTCGTTTCTTAATGTTACCTAGCTTGTAGGCTTACTTTTTTTTTTTTTTTTTTTAACCGCTGTAGCACTTGCTCGAGACGAGTGGTTTGACATGTGGAAACGAACGGCCCACGGACCCGTGGTTGGGGGCAGCTGTTATATAGGACCCAGGCAAGCCTATCTTGTGTGTAGTGTGTTAAGTGCTGTGTTGTGTAGCAGCTTTGTGATCTCGCTGCTGCAGAGGGCTCGATACATTGATTGTGCTGCTGCCACATGCTTGGCGGGCACTCTCTGACCCCGGGAGTGAGAGTTTTTCCTCGGCAGTCAAAACAGCTTCAGGCCTCCCTTCTCTCACTCGCGGAATAATTCAGGACGGATTCCCGACAGAGCGCTCGACTCAACTCTTGCCCATCTCCAACTGAGCTTTTTCATCCATTTTAGCTCGAAAGCAGCACGAGCAAACTCTTCTGATTCGCCTCTATTGCCTATTCTCCTACATCGAAATAGTCGAGCATCTGGCGATTGACCTCTTTTTCACGTTTCCACCAGAGACGGGCGTATTCAATTGTTTTCCGGCTTTTAAGAATATTGTTTAAGATCCATC
The DNA here is from genome assembly GCF_054856515.1 of Filicampus tigris. Lineage (NCBI taxonomy): Eukaryota > Metazoa > Chordata > Actinopteri > Syngnathiformes > Syngnathidae > Filicampus > Filicampus tigris. The sequence continues at coordinate 8,904,208 of NC_141236.1, read as the reverse complement.
GTTTACAACACCAAGTGGTTGGCAAACCAGGACAAACTCGTCGTAAACCAAACTGTCCGAAAACCATGGCATATAAAAACCGAGGTTGCACTGTACATACGTTTTTTTTTTTTTTTTTAACGGTCTCTCTATGTTGCGGATTTTCACCAATTGCGGGTGAGACCACGGTCGTGCGTTCAACATTGCTGCTGTTGTGCGACAATCAAAGCTAAAACCGCAACGGCTCGTAAAACTTTTGTGCTCTACCCACAGTGCATTTACGTTAGCGTCATGCACAAACAGATGCCGGATGAAAGCCGCAACATTTCCCCATCTACAGAAAAAGCCTAGGTGGGAATAGAAGCCGATGTGTTTAGAGTTGCTAGCGCTATTTACGGGGGGAGCGATTTTTTTTATTCGATGTCACTGGCGGAGAGGTTGTCTCTGAAGTCGGGGCGCCGCAGGATCGGGAGTAAAATTAACATAAATACAAAAAAGCAAATGTGGAAATTGCGGCATCCTAGACACAACGCTTTAATTTTAATTTCTTTCTTGACAGACAGTTTGCTTTTTTTTGCGACTGCCGTCTTATGCATTTATTTACTAGAAGGAGCGGCTTCAAAGTCATTTCGGCGCAGAGTCTCAGTCTCTTGTTTGAATGCAGTGATTGCCTCAAAAGGTTGTGCAACAAAATATTAAGCTAAGGCTACCATCATTTTAATCCAGGCCTGTTTCATTTTTTTTTTTTTAAATGATTCACCCACAATTGTCTACATGTGTGCGTGTGAGTTTTGGTACCGAGTGGTGTCATAATTGGCTTTCCATTAGCGGCATCTCCACAGGGTGATGTTGCATTGAGAATAAATGAGCTGCCAGCACTTGTGTAATGAAGCGTTAAGATGTTATTTTAGTCCTGCAATGTCACGAGGCATGCACACGCACTTCATATCCTAATTTTCAAGCTCCCTCCCTCTTGTGATCTCCACTTGGCTTCCGTTTACATCCCGGCCTTTTCCCATTCACCGGCGCTGCCTTTCACTCCCTATTTTCCGCAACATTCTGTGTGCTCTTCCTCTGCTGCCAGCGCTCGTTGAGGCGGCCGCTTTGCGTACGCGTGTAACCATGGCGACTGACGAACCGCGCAGGATCCTTTGACTTTCAGCAGTCTTGCGCCCACCCCTAAGGAGCTTATGTTTTCGCCGTGCCTAAGAAAAACGATACATTCCAGTAGATACGTTTTCTTCAAAGTGAAATGAAAGATGATTGGTGTTTGCTTTGCTGGAACATGTCTTCCAATATGATTATGTAAAGAGTCTGAAAGCAAATTATGAAGAAGCTTACTATCTTGCTTTGCTATGTTTTGTTTTGCTTTACCGGCACATATATTTTTTTTCCCCAGGTGTCTGAATAAAATGTCTATGCGATGCTTTTGTCAAAGTAGTTATGGGCAGAAAAACTTGAAGGGGGTGGTATTATATACAGTAAATGAGCCGCATTGTTCCATCACAATCTAGGAAAATTCAGTACACTCACAGATTTTCACACTTTTTTATGAACTAGGTAGTTCACAAAACATTTACTTGGTTGCATAATTTCACACTTGGTGAATAGGCAGGCACCCCGAGATCCAGAAATTTAAAAGTCCATTTTCCCTACAGTACGTTCCCTTTAAGGTTTTCCTTTTGTGTGTTTGAGGAACATACCTGTAACCTGCTTTGGTCCTTGGAACCAATACCTTGGAATCATCACCTATGAGTTGTATTAATGTACATAAATTGCAACTTATGGGCCAAAACTGGCTCCTAACTGCAATGTTGTCGGTGACATTGTTAATGCAAGACGCAGAAAGGCACCTCCAACCATCTATCCACTCCTCCGTAACATTTCCTAAACCCAATTAATTCCTCCCGCTGAACTTTCCTTCGCCATCCTTTCATTAGTCGCATGGAATGGCTTTAAAAGCACTCCTCGTTTAATTGTTTCTGTTTGACGGCAACCAAAGCGGGGACAGTAATTAAAAGAGAAACCCGCAGAGGGAAGATAAACTGGGTGGGAGTGGAGGTAGAATGGACAAGAAAAAAATTGGGGAAAGGCAAAAGAGGTGACTTAGCTTGGTTTCAAATTGGCTGCACTCTGATAGCGCACCGATACTTTATGGATATGAATTTCATAAACACGAAGGGATTCTCACACACCAAACAATTGGAATCTGGAGGCTGCTGCTTGACCTTTTTGACCTCTATTTTGTATGAATGATTTCTCAATAAAAAATAATGAAAATAGAAAAACCCTGCTACAGTCTCTTTTTAGCGCTTTATTGAGGCATCGTCAATGGGCTCAAAAACAATAAAAAGTGTCTATGTGATGAGAGTCTCTCATCTGTGTTTCCTGTCAATGGAATTGTCTAGCCACCACTCAGAACGAATGTGTTTTAGTATTTCACAATATGCTCCCTCCTCAAAGTTGGTACAGTCCTGTATGGACCAAGGGGATGTATTACAGTGACATCCTTGGCGTCTGTCATGTTGTACAACCCTTCCAATTTTCCAATAAAAATACGATGATTAATTAAAAGATAATACCACACATCTTGAAGGTCGTACCTAATCTGGAATGTGGTTCGCTTTTGCTGTGAAGAGCAATTGCTCTTTTTCAGAACCAGCCATCAATACAAATTTGTGATATTTTTTCTTAACTTTTATGCATACGGGAACGTAACTGAAATAGTTATTTGTCAGGAATCCTTGGTGTTTGTATGCAGACTACTATCTCTTCCACCTTGACAGAGGTCTACCTTTCTCTATCTTTTCCCGTTGTACCACGTTATCAAAACACGTACTGTATATTGGCAGTAACAATTCATTTGGGTATTTTTTGTTTTTTGTAAATGAGCCTATTTCAGGGTCTGTACTACTTCACTTTTCCCTAAGTAAAGGAGTTGAATCAGTACTTTTGTTTTTTTAAAAATACATATAGACCGTATAAGTATCTGTACTTTTACTTCTACTACGGGTGAAACCTTTGCCACCTCTGTGCACTGGTTTGTGCCCAGTCCGCTTTCAGCCGAGATCATCAAAGCACCGAAGATGTGCACGGCAGCAAGAAAAAAAAAAAAAAATCTCCAGATGTCTTTGAAGCATGTTATCTCCAAGTTCTTCTGCAATAACCGCAACGCTGTTTCAGATGTGACCTCACTATCACCCGCCGGTCCAACTCAGGCCCAAGTCTTCTCCTAGCGCCCCCGCGGTTTAGATAGCGGCGGTCACACAGCGACAATATCCCGTTACACACATTTGGACCGTCCCCATCAAAAGCAGCATTATCTCCTCGCTGACCTCACAGTCTGACCTACTCCCTTCACGGCTCTCTGCCGCACAGCGCTGACGCGACGTTTATTCCTAATGGGATTTCCTTATCTCCAGTTTGTAGTCTGTAGTATTCCGTCAGTCGGGATGGATCGCGCCGTTTTGCCTCTCTAATTCATTTCGAGGCTTTCTCTTCCGCTCTTCGGTAAGGTGAGATAAAACTGTCGGAGCCAGATGTTTCCTTTTGGTGGCATGCATTAGGCACGCGCTAGGAGATTTAGCTTAGCATTCCGGGAAAAACAGGACAACAAGGGTCCTACTGTTTGCTGATACTGAACTGATTTTGTTTTGGGTTTTGGGGTAATAGTTTTGCTAGAGCGTCGTACTAATTTAGGGTTGATGTTGGCAAGCCTTGTACGGAACTGACGCTCAACCTGATCGATGCCATCTAGACCATCTTGTGTTGACTGAGAGGGGTGACAGTACAGGTGAAGCTGGGTTGCCAGCTGCACTCATAACGAGCGAAATGCTCAATGCAGAAGTTAATCTGAAGGACACTGTCCCAGACTCTTATTTATTGCGATTGTGAACAAAAGAAGGAGGAGGAGGCGGTCATGGATGAAGGCAGAACACTCCCATCCTTGTCCTCACCTCATCACACTACCGCGCCACCAACGAAGCAGCCTGACAACAGCTCCCTTTTGCTTAAGTTTCCCGTCAAGGTCGTTACTACCTTCTCCTCTCCTGGTGCATTCTTCAACTTTAATAATGCGTGCATTCACCGGTGAACGGGCAAGAGAAGCAAGGGGAAAGTTTTCTGGTCTCAATTGGGAGAGTGACCTCTTTTACATCCACCCTCCCCCCTCGCCAATCCATTACCGGCCGACCATGTTGCCAGCGAGCAGTGGCGTCTCTCTCCTCCTTTGACATTGATTCTGGTGATTTAAATCCTCCAAGTCGTGACACAAATTACTCGTAATTTACAGCTACTCCTCCATTTGCCTCATAATACGCTCCGCGGAGTATTCAATGTTCCTTCTTCTCTTTGTTCTCACGTCGCAACACCTTCGCTACAAGGCCAATGACGCGAGCGCTGAAGACAGCGAGAGAGGCAAGCACAAAGTCACGTAGAGGCTTCTTCTGAATGGTCGCCGGGCTGACAAAAATTGAATGTCAGCTCAGCCACCTAAAATGGACAAAGACTGGATCTGTCCATACTCAGCAAAAGATTTGTTCTTTGTCCTTCTTTCTTCAGAAATGCACAAGATATAACCAGAGCTTTCTGATTACATCACTATAAAAAGCACACACGATGTTCCATATAAAATAAAGTATTTATTCAGGATGAAGTTCTACAATGGGGTTGTGAGGAATACAGCGGAGCCGTCCGTCTCTTAAGTTCTCTATATCTCTATTCTCCCACCTATAGCATTGGATCCGGAACGGACCAAGAAAGCGGTTCCTGAGAGACCAATGCAACAGGAGAGTTGAGTGGGAAAACTGCCACTGAAAGAATCAAATGCGTCTTGTCTGCAATACATGTCATTTGTCACATTCTAAGCAGCACGTCAGGTGGAGCCTCCTCACACTCGAGCACCTTGAGAGAGAACGAAGGGGTGTCATAAAGCGCTGAGCGGAAAATGTCCTTTGTCACTTTAGTGTCTGCTGCAGGTATGGAGGCCTTGCAGATGCGCCACTCCAATCACCTCTGAAATGGAATTACGGCGCTCTTCACAGCTCAGTGGCATTTCAACGCTTTCAGTGGTATATGGCGTTAAAAAAAAAAAAAAAAAGGATTGGGGCTTAGACAGGCAGGAAATGATTCTGGGAGGAGACTGAAGCACGCACTTATGTGTCTTATCTTTTTGACTCCCATGTTGCTTTCCATCCCTGTGCAAAGCGCAGTATCTTTACACCGACGGAGATCACATAGTTGGGGAAACTTCAGTGACAAATCCGACTGAACTGGATCGTCGCAAAAATACGCTTCTCTTATTAACACCTAGCAGTTTGGGTTCCTAAACAGTCTTCCGTCTGGTTACGGTGGTGGATGAAAACAACGAGCCAGTGAGGAACGGTACAGTCCCATCAAGGAGAAAGATAAAGTCAACGTAACCGTTCATGTGTGCTAAGCGATCTCATTTAAATGATAATGAAATTGAGTGAACGCAAAGTCCACAAAAAAACAATCTCATTCCGCTCGGGGATTCTGACAAAGCACTTGACATTTCTATTTTCATTTAACGTCTAGCTGAGAGGGCGACGTCAAGAAGATATCCAAACAACGGGTACATCTCTGATTGGGAACCAAATGGCTTCCCTGCTTGTTGATTAATATTCCGATGCGTGCAGGCCAATTGTTCATGCCGCTTTTTGCTGCTTGCTCCCTTTACTCGGAATCTCAATCCCAACCTAACACGACACAATATTGTTCTGCTTTACAAGCGGAAATCCATCTGAGTTGGAGCTGTTTTATGCACCAAAGAGATTAAATGGACAAGCCGGCTTTTAAAGTTTTAGTATTCTACAGTAATGATATCTTTTTGTCCCCACCTATCTAGCCTATTATTGAGTGAGATACAGATTTGACCTTATACATTTAGGAAAAAAAATCTGATAGGGTTGTTGTTTAATCCTGAGTAGGTTAAAGACAGTTGATTGAGGGGCAGGTCATTTTTTACGAAAATAGGGAAAAGGTGACATTTTGATAACTACTGCAAAAGACTGAACAGGGATTGTTTTGAAAAACTGACACAACGATTTCTTCTTTTTAATACAGTGCTTCTTTTGATTTATGAGTGTGCCAAGAGTTTTTCAGGTTATGAGTGCTGCGAGGCAACATTTAGGTAGCCCCGCCTCGCGATTCAAATGACTGGAAAACTGAGTTAAGGACTCAGTCACGGAACGTTACCAAAGAGAAGTACTGTCAGTCATTGGTTGCAGGTAAGTTGCTCCAGGTTTTGGTCCAAAGGACATGGCAAAAGTTCTCCAGTGTCATTTTAATGTACTCCAACCATAATCTCTAACCTGGCTTATTGCCAGCTGTCTGAAAGGTAATAGTGGAAATACGTGGGGAAAAAAAATGCAAAACTGCCCTAGCCCACTAACCTTAACCCTACAGCTAACCTAATATCTACTCCTACCCCACTAAACCTAAACCAGTCCAAACCAACTAACCGTAACCCTACACCTTACCCTAACCTGATCTCTAACCCATGAACTTGTAACCCTTGGTTGGGTTCTGAGTCAAAGTCATCGGCAAACAAACACTGGATCCCATTTGCAGGATCTCTGTATGGACATGACAGCAATACAACCATTAAAGACCTCAACGCTGTCCTTGCAATTACGAATGTCTTACGACTTTCAGTCTTGAACAGAAACAGATTCTAAACCTTTCAACCGGCTGTGTGCATTTCACCCCAACCTCGCACCTTCACCCCTGACCGCTTTCCACAGGAGGGAGATTTTAATTACCAGGTGTCATGACTTCTCTCCGGAGAGGCGTGCGACGACCCCTGGGGAGGATTTAATGAGTGGCGGCAGGGTGAGCGCAGGTGCAAGGAGGTTTGGAGGTTTAGCGCATTTCTGACCCCCATGCAAATGTGATTGCGTTCATTAGGTGAGCTTGTTGCCTAATGATGACCTAAATGTTGCGGTCAAACTCGAGTGGTGGAACATTTGTTGCGTGTCACCACTCATCTGTAGCTCGCCCGGCACAAAACATTCCCGCATAATGAAGGGGCGGCACGCCGGGTTTAATCACCACGCCACCAGCTCATTAAAATAATCGGAAAGGTGATACAGTAAACCCCACGCTATCATCATTTTTAAACATAAATGACACGTGATTTGATTTGGGAAAAATGCACAGGAAGCACAAATGTACATACATATGTGGTGAAGCCTCTCCGTTGCTTCCACTACCAACCCAGGCTAAACTTAGCTGCTCCGCAAAACACATCAACGTTCTTCCTTGACACCGCTTTCCTCTTTAGATGTTGCAGCCATCTTGTCGCATTTTAGGGTAGAAGTGAGTTTTTCAGCAAATAGCTAAGGAAAGATTCCTCAAAAAAAGCGACTATGTGGATTTGTTAATAGCAAACCACAAATGTACAGGGGATTACTATATGCCATAGCTTCTCGCCGATGTATTTTCACACAAAAGCAGGACTGTCAGAATTTTGAATGCCTTCCCTGGACTATAGAATTCCATTATGGATTTGATGCCTGCTTACAATGTCAAATGCGGAATGCTGGAGGTGTGGGGGACTGACATTACCAGACTTCATTTCCTCCACCGAAATGGGACACATCATCTCGAGAGGACGGCAGGAGGGAAGAGATACAGCAGAGGAAGCCAACAGGGAAAATACAAAGCACCTTAAGAGCAGATGGCATTTAAGCCAAGCGCCGTCAACAGTAAATTTGCCATCCTCTCGATGACGCACCATCCGAAATCGATTTTCAGAACAGTAGCAACGAAATCCGCGCAGACAGACCTGCAACCTTTTACTGAAATCCTTTTATCAAATCTTTGCTCCCGTTTCAGCTGGTCATAAAACCTGTCTTTAAGATGTTGTGGTGAAACCGATATGTTGTTTCCTTACTTTTTTATAGTTTACTTTCATTTATTCCAATAAACGGCGGCCATGGACGGACGAATCCCCCGCAATAAACGAGGGTTCACTTTAATTGCTTTCATTTTCTTAAGGGTGGCCGTCAGTCACGCGCCTCATTTGTTGACTTGAGTGCACACTCGTGCTTTATGAAAAGACATGTCTACGAAAAGGTTATTTCGGCTAGTATAAGAAACACACAAACACATATTAAGATTTTGTCCGAACGCTCTGTACACAATGCAATTATCTCTGCGTAATTAGCTCCACGCATTATGATGGATTTCACAGCGGGGGCGCCCTAACGCTAGACGACAGCAGCAATTTCTCTTCATTAAAGCGATATGGCGTGGAGACCAACAGCAGCTCTGCGTGAACTTCCCTCTCCATTTAAGACCAAGCGAGAGATTCCAGTGAAAAAAAAAAACAACCATAGGGATTTTCATCGCGAGAACAGATGCTGGCTGGCAGTTACTCCAATCCCGGCGAGGCAAATTGGCTTAAATGCTTCACATAAAAGGCCCGCATTGTCCACCGTGGCGATATACTCTACTTTTATGGACGACTGATGAGTGAAGCTGCCCTCCCAAGATAAGTGGCGTTCTCTTGAAATGTGTGGAAAAAACAGGCTATATTTGGGGAATGAAACAGACATTCTAAGGGGAAAAAGAACCCAGATATAATGTTCAAGTAGAGTCCCCATTGATCTAACTGGAGCACGTCCGGGTTTTGCTTAAACAAGACGGTAAAGTGACTCTGCGACAGAGCTCCAGTTAAAATCCCACTGTAGGGGTAGTGATTGAGGCTGGCGCCTCCGGGGAAATAAAAGAGCAATTTCTGCTATTGAATTCTGACATTTTGTCATTTGCCCCCTATACTCGCTCTTCGGGGACTTCTGGTGCTCGATGAGAACATCACCATTTTTTTTCCCTACTCTTCATTGCTCTATAAGAAAGAGCAGTGTAGACATTGTCCATGTGGCCTGCTTTCAAAGCAGTTTGGTTGCCACAAGGACAAAGGAATTGAAATGGAAAATTCCACCCCGACAAAATAAAAAAAAACAACGTTTTTTTTAAAATAGCAAAACAGCACTCTATAATATTATAACTTCTAAAAACATAGCATAATAACATTAAACAGAATGCAACGACAAACACTGTGCATCATGATTTCATGTTTCTAGTCAATTCATTATGCTGCTCCTTGTGGAGTGCCTGTCATGGCCATCGGGGGGCAGTATAACACAGTCACGCAAAGACCACGACTCTCAATATAATGCAACATGAAAAAAACCCAAATTCAACTAAAAAAAAAAACAAAAAACAAAAAAACAATCCAATCCAGCCAAACAGCTTAGTGTGGCCCCACTTAGCAGCCAGGTAGCACGCTGTGAAAACACGTGCCCGTCTTAGCGCTGATAACCATCAGCCGTCTTTTGCAGCATAGGGACCATCTGGGAACGTGTTGGCGGGGCCTTAATTGAGGACACGGGGGTTAGAGACGAGGCCCCAGCGGAAAAGCCCCCCCCACTTCTGAATTATCCGGTGCTGAGGACCGGGGGGAAAGCTGCTTCTCGGCGGACATTTCCATTTATATCTGTCATGTTTGGATGCTGGGAGGCAGACAAAGCCGAAGATGCCGAGAGGAGGTAAGAGAAGACGGCTTTATCCAATGCGGGATGATTGACGGCGGGCTCATTAGAAGTCAAGAGCAGCCAAGTGAGATAAAGTGCATTGAAATAGTGCACCGATGTATCGACAGGGTTATTGAATAAGAAAAACAGCACTGTATAGTATTGTACTTGATAAAAACACATACATGTAATATTTGCCTCTGAGTATTATAATGCCTGTCTACACATGTTACTCCACTGATTGAGTTCACATACCCATTGCTTAGAAAGTTACTCGGGTTACTTTTTTGCTATATGTTAGCATACCTATTGTTAGCATGTTTGGATTTGAACCATTTTCATTTAAACTAGCGCGTCAATACAGAGCAAGAAGGAAGACACTCATCAATTTCATTGATTTGAGCAATTACCGTATTAGAAGTAGAATTCAGAATTTTGAAATCTTCCTATGTGCTACATTCTACATTTGACTTGATTCTACTGCATTTTAGTTCAGCAACATGCGTTTAGCATTCACGTGCAATTTCAACAGAAATTGCATTCTCTAGTTTGATATGAGATTGTGTCGCCTGTGCTTGGACTCATTTCAAGGCTCTCTTCAAATTCTATTAAAAGGCATGAGGTCGATATGGGACTGACAAATGCAGTTATGGATTTTTAGACATCCAAAATGAAGTTGAAATTCCAAACTTTCGACTTTTGGCACTTCCTCCTCCTTCTCGGAAAGAAAAGGGGGAAGGGTGTCATCGACTTAAACTTTGCATCCCTAAAAGGAGTTAAACGACGGCATCATTCCAACATCCACAACAAAACAGTGGCAATTTGTTTGTGCCAAAGCTGCGGGATGTGACTACAAGGCCCCGTGCGATGAGAGGCGAGGGAGGAACAAACGAGGCCCACGCTGCGTAATAAATGGCGTGCTTGATCCAGGCCCCGATTCCACAATTGTATTTGGACATCATGATGAATTGAGGACCGCGAGCTGTCCTCACTCCCCCCCCCCCCCCCCCTCTCGCCAAAACACAAGCGATAAGTCATGCCAGAAAGCTAGGTGCTTGTGTTACACAACCGCTCTCCTCTGACTGGAAATCAGCATAAACGCAACCATTAAGGGAGGAGAACATAAAAGCAGTCGTTTTAAAAGACTGCCTTTTAAATTTGCGAAGACGGGACATTCATCTGAAAGTGAGCAAATTCAATTTCATTAGTTTGTGCAGTCTAGCTGACTGCATTTATTTGTTCAAGAAAAAAAAAAGAAGAAGAGACAAAACACTGATGAAGTGTAACCAAAAAAGTGACGATAGTAGAGAAAATCAAAGCCTTTACGAAATAAATTCTCCAAGTTTTTAACTTCAACAGTTCCGCTGGGAGACGTGATAAACACGTCGCCTTGAACGCCTTGAATCTATCAGAGTGAGGCCCACTGACAAATAAGAATGAAAACTCACTTATTCACTTCCTCAAGAAGAGTCATTTCATTAGCTTTAGCATGTGTGCTAGTACTGGCTTTTGCTAATGCAAATACAGAAAAGTAGCAGAGCCATTCTGATTTGAGCAGGTAACAAAACGTGGTCCAGAATTACTGGACACACAACTTAGGTTGGCACTGATGCTAGCGGTGAAACCACGCGAGGTGTCCTGGCTGGTCCACTGATATAGACCAGCCATTCTCAAGAAGTGAGAGACATCAGGAGCTGGACTTGGATTGGCCCGTTCATGTGCTCGTGAGAATGAGTGTGAGTTGCGGCCAACAGCAGCTATTACTTACTTTGTATTTGGCTGTTTGTCCCGTTCAATAAACGGTGGGAAGCGCATCAGTGATTGTGGCTCTCTTTGCCCAGTTCCTTAATTGCTCCATTTTCACTTCGCTCAAGCTCACTCAAAATGTGGCTTGCTACACAAAGCTAAAATGAAAAATAGATGAATAAATAAATCAAAAGACCAAGCGGTGGCTAGCAACTTGAAATACTCATAATTTGGGGCACTTGTATGTCAAGGTACCACGGCACTTTGCAGAACTACTAAAGTGCAAAGGCACTGGCGGCGCTGAAGAAACTCCACATCATCATTCGGAGACAGTGTGCAACATCACACCTAATATTCTATACAGTCTTAGCGGTTAATTTGCCAGTCTGTTTCATTTGAGTCTTAAACTGCATCCCATGCAGCTTTGACTTTGCACAGCCGCCAGCACTTTTTGCCTTTACAGTAAGACGCATCCCAGTATGTTATGTTGAAGCACTGCCGGATTCATTTTTTTCTCTAACGCACGAGGCGGTGTGAGGTCCTCGCTCCGAGGCTCATACGTAACAAAGGTCCAGGTTGCTCGCCCGAAACCACGTTTTTCCAAGTTTGCCCGCAGAAGTAGCGGCAATGTGACTTTGTAAAGTGGGAAGGAAAGACGGAATCCAAATGAAATGTTTACTGCTGGCTTTCATGCATAGCAGCCTCTAATTGTGAGTCTTTTAATGTCCTGCAGCATTGCATAAGAGATGCTCAGCCAGTGCCCAAAATGTATTTACAAAAAAAAAAATAAAAAAAATCCTCGTTCCATCCTCGTTCATCAGGCTCGCTGCCCAGAAAAGGCTTGTGAGACTCAGACCGGGCCAAATGACTACCTGCTTACAAGCATTAACGATGACAACGCGTGAAAAAAAAAAAGGAACAAAAGCCGCATGAATAATTCACGTAAACAAGTGGAAGGGAAAGCTGTTTGGTGCGATGCCAACCTCCGCCTAAAAGCCAAAAGATAAATAAATAAATATAGAGACAGATGGTAGACAGAGTGAGACAAGAAAATAAATGAAAAATAAATAATTAAACAAATCACAGCACACGTTGCCATAGAAATGAGGAGCCGCTTGCTCGGATTTTTTTTTTCCCCCCGAGAGGACGGGGGAGGTCACAGAGAAAGCGTCACGGCGTCTCACTACTGAGACAATAATCTGATCCCGGCAAAAAGATCAATAATCAAGATAATCTCAGCGAGACGGCAGAATGAGACGCTATCGGCAAATTAGTCTCCCAGGAAGCAATCAGGAGGAAAAGTCAGACAAGTGAGTATTTTGAGCTCATGCTCGAAACCTTGCACAAAACACGCAAGATGTCAGTGGTGAGCGGTCGGAGCCAGCAAGTTAAAATGTTCACATTTTCAATTAAATTGTGATAATTGAACGCCAACAGTCTATTGTCTAGGGCTTGTGCATGTTTGTTTTTTGGTCCAATCGCATTTCAGCCTCTTTGATGTTGCCATGCCAATCGAATCTGATCAGTGCCTTCAGAGTCGGTAGCGCTAGTTGGTGCTTTTTAACTATATTAGCGATGGGACCGTTTCTTTCACCATTTCAAGTCCTTCCGCCCTCGATGACATCAACAGTTTTCAGTCCTCCGTTTGGTTTGTCTGAGCAATCAAAACACATCACACCACACCCCACAGCAGGGACGGTCAACGGCTCATCCATCACGCTAATGAGGATATAAAAAAAAAAAAAACGAACGCAAATACGGATGCTAGCTTCCTCTTAGCGGAGGTCTACATAGGAAATAAAAGAGCGTTAAAGAGGCGCTACGTTGCGGATGGTGCTTTGGGGAGCGTTTGGGGTCGAGACACTTAAAGCCCTTAATCTCTCGCTCTCCCCTGGGGGACGGCACCTCGTGTTTTGAGTTGCCCTGCCTTCTCTCGGCTCGCGTCTCGCGTCGCACACGCCGAGAGGCTCGCTTGTCAGGCCGCTCCCCGCGCGCATCGGCTCCAATTAGGGAAGACATCTTGCGTTGCTAGGAAACCGAAAAACATCCTCATCATGTGATCGTTCCGCAGGATGACTCTGTTATTTGTGGATGCTGACGTTTAGCGAGGCGACGCACACGTGGCGAAGTTTACCGATGACACGGATTGTGAACATGCAATAGTTGTGACGTCACTTTCAGTGGCAACGGACACTCTCGTGTTCAGCTCTCGTTAGGTGGTGCAGGTGCCCCCGAATGTTGTGGCCTGTGAGTGTGCGTCACACTCCAATCAAGCCCACGTTTTATTCCACTTTTTGATCACGCAATTAGTCTTCACTCGTGTGCACTTTTCTTCTTATTCAATTATGGCGGGCATGGTGATTACACTGCTTTTTTTTTTTTAGCACAAACGTAGTAATCAGCTAGCGGGAAACTGTGAGAGGTGCGAGCCGCACAGTATAATCAGATTCAAGGCGAGAGTGGTGTCACAGTTGCTGGCTCACTCACAAAGTAGAATGAGGGCAGCCAAAGGGTGCAAGATGGCTACACACGATGCAAAGTAGATTTTGGATTTGAAAAGTAGTTTTTCCTAAACATATTGCAGCTACTGGCTACATTATAAATATATTATTGTGTATTTGGGTGCTAGGGAGTACCTTTTTTTTTTTTATATATATATATATATATAAACTGTGGTATAGTAATTTTGAGTTACCCGTGAATGGTCCTCCACAATTTTAGGTGTAGTAATTATGAGATTTATAACATCATAAAACAACCCTAAATGGTAGATTAGACTAGTATCGGGGGGAAAAAAGTGTCAATTATGTCTCTATAAAGTATAACATGAAAGCGCACGAGTGTGTCAGTGAGCTATTTGTTGCCATTCTTCATGCTGGCCAACAGTGGACCGTCCAACATTTGGCATCTGTGCAGCCACGTGGACGCTAATGCCTACCTGCTGTGATTTGTCCAAGCTGGCGTCCGCTCACCTGCCCCGCTCACGCACCGGCGGGCACCAGCTGGAACGTCAGAAAATGGACGCCGAGCTCGACCCGTAAGCGCCGACCAACCGTGAAAGCTGCAAACACACCAGAGCGAGGGTGTAGCGCGCCGAGCTGGAGAGTAGCGCGCGCACACGCGCGCGTGCGGACAGAGTAGTTTTCTTTGTCTGAGAAGCTCACTGGAGCAAAATGTGCAAAGTGATCTTTCCATATTTCATCAGATCCATTTATAAAATAAAGTAAATCCACTGCAAGTGTGTATAAGGAGGCTCTTTGAAGCTGCTCGCTGGTGGATTCCATGAGGTATGCCTCTTGATTCCAGTAGTTGCTAGCCAAAACAGCATCTTTTTTTTTTTTTTCTTCCTTTTTTATTTGTTACATTTGACAGCAGAGTGGACCCCTGCTAAATACGGCTGATGAAATACTACAAGCAGAAGACGCCACAAGCTGCGGGCCACAACAAAGGCGGCCAAAACAAGGTATGGCTCCACTGCATCATACTGAGGCTTTCGAATCTTTATTTTTCTTCAGCTCAAAAAAAAAAAAAAAATGCACTGCACTGCAGGGGCGTCGCTACATGGTGGCCACTGGTGGCCATTGTACACTCTGAGATCTAGAGGAAGATTTTGATCAGCTTGAGTCTGCGGCGCAGACAATTAGGTCCTCCTCACTGCTATGTACACACAGTTGCATTACAATGTGGCACTCGGATGCTCTGCCACCAGACTTTTACAGTGATCACCCACCGAAACAAGTGTTAATACCACTTAGCTGCACGCAGAAGTACACAAAATCAAAGAACGAGATTTTGTATATGCGTGTGTTTTGCTTGTCGAAACCCTGACTGCGGATTGTATGAGAAACAATGACTTCTCGGCCATGAACGCTGTCTTTCTTTTTGAATGATTCTTCAGATTCGGTATTATGAGTTAATTTTGTGTCATGCTGACATTAGCTTTCAACTTCTAAATGAATTAAGTAGAGAAACAGTCTTCAAAAGTGGCCCTTTGTGAGTATTAAACACACAGTTGGAACATTTCACTTTGCACATTTCAGGTCACTCACTTGGGATGTAAGATCAATTATTAGTTCACAAACAGTCTTTCAAGAAAGAAAACATCCAATGAAAATCAAGACTTACACTAGTTGATTGAATTTGCTCATCTACTTCTTTCAATCTCTGAAGTGCAAGAATCAGACAAGGTCAGATCTGGGCTTCTTTCCTTACCGCGCGAACACTTACACCCGCGGAGGCGAAATGAGAAAAGGGAGCTGTCGAAGATGCAACCCTCACATATATAGTGTTGCCCTGTCAATTTCACTGTTTGTGTGTGCTGACCATAAATGTGTAATGCAATTACCGTCTGATCAACGTATGGCTAACATCTTGGCAAATATAAAGCCGCCCATCTAGGGTCAGTAATTAATATTGGTCAAATCCTTCAACCCAAGAAATGAAAAGGAGGACCACTGGTTCGATTTTTCCAATTAAAATCCAGCTCACACTTTTTCCCTTTTCATGCCCTCCACACTTTCTCTGCTTGCCACGAGAGTTCAATGGCGGCAAAAGTGAGTTGCATCAGCATTGACTGGGGTTAAGTCAGGTATCTGACGGACGAACACAAGAGTCACGATGCTTGCCTTTACGCCGGGTGCATTTGCTTTTACAGGGAATACGAGCACGCACAGATACACAAACCGCTACCTCCACCCAATCATTTCCTCTGCATTTAATGAACACAAACATGCTTTAGCTCAGCCCCAAACAATTCCCGATGAGTGGCTTCACGGAGCCTGCAGGCCGGTTACTGTGGTGTAAAATTAATATTAGGAATATTACATGCGCACGTTGCTATCTGCATACAGAATGCAAAGCTCGCCGAGTGTGGAGCAATTCATTTGGAAGGAGGTGAGAGAGTGCTGTGTTTTAATGGCAACCCCCGTAAAAAAAAATTAAAAAATAAAATAAAAAATAAAATAAAACATCCCTGTTCAAAGCGCTGCCAAGTAAGAGTGAAACATTTTAAGACGCTTTTAAATGTCACTGGAAACAAAAAGCAGCATGTGTCTATGTAGTTATTCAGTTACTTGCTTTCATTAGTCATACAGAATAATTTGTTGCATGTGTTGGCTGAAAAAAAAATACATAGGAAGGGGACCTTGAAAAAAATGAATCGCAAATTGAATCGCAACAATCGCTCAGCCCGAGCGGGAAGTGCATCTTTCAATAAACATTAGTGTTCTAGTGAAGGAAGTGCTGGCTGGGATTGTTTCCCACTATTGATCTAAATTCAACAATTGGACATCAGTGAGATGTGCTTGTTTCCAGAAACGGAGGACCTAAGAGTCACGAAAAACCTCAATGGAATCGATGAGCATTGTCAAAGAAATATTTCAAGAACCACAACGTTGGCGGGCCTTTTAAGTGCATTTTGAGCCAAACAGTCCGGAAAATGTTGACAACAAGCGAGGCAACTACAAAGCGAGAAAGAAGAAAACATGTCACCCCTTTTCAAAAGAGAGAAACTGACTTCATGATCGTTAAGTCAAAGCTGACGGAAAGTGGTTCCCCCTCCCGCTTTTTTTTTTTTTTCCTTTGAGCAATTCATTTCCTCTGAATGTGCCCCAAAAAAGGAGCTGCTGCACAATGTCTTTCCGGCCGGAAGCCTTCCATTTGCCTAAGTTCCATTGTGAAAGTCATTTTTTGTATGAACAGAGTGAAGCCCTGTGGTGTGGCACGGTGTTCAGATTAGGTCTTTGAAGGCGCTGCAATACTTTCCACATAAGCTGTCTATTTGAAAGGCTTCTGTGTCAAAAAGAAAGTGGACTTTTTCTCCATGGGTGGCTTATCGCTAAAAGAGCAGACAGTTAGAACTTCATAAAAGACTAATAGAATGCTGACAAATATGATAGGAGGGAGAGCGGTGGAGGAGCTATTCTAAATTGAAATTGGAGCCCCAGAACAAGGCTGAAAGTAAGCATGAGGCCATCAAGCACGTTACAGTAAAAAACTTCAGCAACATTATTAATAGAAGTAGAAATAGTCCCTTTTTAGCAACAATTGGTGTTTTATAGAACAGTATTTGGTGACAGAAATGAGTGCTAGGTTTGATTCCACGGTTGGCCAGTAGGTGGCGGAGTACATTTGTTTTCAATTTGACTAATGAATAAGAATAAAAACGGGAAATACTTCAGCTCAGACTTGATTTTGCTAAAGAATTTCAAACGTAGCAATTCTTTCCAATCCTGCTTTTTACGCCGACAGAAAGCAACGGCTGTAGGTTCATTTTATAACGGATTTCCTTGGGCACAATTATTGCTACGTATATATTGTGAGACGTTCAATTTGTTTAGACCAGAACGGGATTTACTTCATAAGGTAGGCTGCTTGTTTTATGAAAGCTATTAATTAAATGTTTTATCCCCGTTTATATTCTCATCTTCCGTCTTTGCAGTTTCACACTTAGCCATGTGTTGATATTATTTCAAGAAGCCATTAAATCCCCTGACTCAAATTTTGCTTGCTGTTCAACTATCTTTCGGGAAGTAAACACAGAGGGATCAGTACACTGTTTGTACAATATTTCTGTATGTGCTCTCTCTTTCTCTCTCACAATATGTGTTTGTATTGTTTAAAAGTGTGTTTAAACACTTTCAAAAGTTCTGTAAATGTTATAAAAACATGCCTAGGATGTATTCATATATCTTTTCCACTTGCAGGGTTGTCTTGAACATAACCCCAATGGACACCCCAGCATAGTATCAAGGATGATCCCCTATAGAAATTGCTTCTTGAGAGCAATCAATATTCCAGTAGAACCATATTTGGCCACAGAAATAGTTTACATATTTTATGTATTGCACATTTTTTATTGTTATTCTGTATTTTGGGGCAGTGTGACTCTCGGGAGGATATAAAATAAAATATACAATACTTGCGGGCGAGGACACTGTGGCTCACCTCTCACGGGTGTGCTTCTGCGCAGGCTCCCTTGACGCTATTTGGAGGTGGCAGTTTCTAAAAAGAGAGCTTCTGGAATTGTGCAGAAGGTATTTTTGCAAAACCAGGCACAATGCTGCCTTATGTCTGAATTTTTGGGGATCAAGTCGAATGTAAAAAGAGCACATTAAATATCCCCAAATGTTAGAAGGCAATGCGTCCTAATGGAAAATTTATACAGGAGGATCTGGTGGATTAAAAGAGAGCTGATTCTTCTGATTCCACGCAGGTAAACTGAAATTTACGAGCTATTCTTTGCCTGTTCAAAGTCTTGATGTTTAAAGTTGCATCAGTTGGGCTTTAAAAATGCATATATTTTATTTTCCAAAGGCATTCTGGTACCTCAGCCTATAAGAATCCAAAAGAGAATTGATAAGGAACCAAATTGATAAGTAGGATCGATAACAGAATCGACATCGCTAAATTCTTACCAATTCCCACCCCGCAGCTATGAGAATCACTAGACTACCAATGCCCCTGTAAAAACAATAATCAGAACAATGCTGCTGATGATCACCATCACCATCATCATCATCATTTGAGCAGTTTTGAAGGCAACACAGCAGCAGTGCAAATTGCAGGTGTCATGCCAGATGTACAGTAGCACACTTGTAGCACCGCCCTTTGCATGTCATTTTCTACTTGACAACCAAGAGCCATCCCAAGCTGATTTTCTGCCAAGGTGGAGATGCTTTCAATTCTGTTTGTTTGCATTTTAGAATGACATCTGAGTCCTACAGATTGCAACGAAATCTGTTGCTAGGCCGCATGCCAAGCACAAGATTATTCCCCCGTTCCCTGCATACCAATGTCGGCGTGCAGCTGAGACTTTTTAGAGATGGATTTTCAAATGTATAATAAGAACCTGTAGATGGGTGTAATGGGCATCGACTGCTGGAGAGCCGCATCGCCAGCAACATTATCACAAGTCGCAGCCCTTCAGGAAGGCGCCAGTGCTCTTTCAAGCTCGCTCTCACTGTGGATTCAAAGGGAACAATCACCGCGCTTTAGACGAGCTTTTTCGTCCTCAGCGGCTGACTTCAGTCGCCGTTTTAAAGCCTCGCTTGCGCAGCACTGCTGCTGCATAGCAAGGCGGAGGGTAAAAAAAAAACAAAAAAAGGAAAAGAAGTTCCTGTGATGTGTCTGTCAGCTTCGTTCCCGACAGTGCGGGGAGGACGAGCAGAATGTTTCGACACAGGCTCAACTGTCACAACAGTGACTCCGCTATTCTGTCAAATATCACCTTTTAGCTGTTTGATTTTGTCCTCCGACCGAAGGCAGCTGGTGTTAGATAGGATTGAAAATCAGTAGTTTTCTTATCCTGACAGGAGGAACAAAACAAAAAAACAAAAAAAAAACCCTGAAACTTTCAGAACCCTAGTGATAGAAAGTAGAGCACTGGCGAGGAGAATTAACTTGACCCCAGAATGGCTCTCGAGTCAGATATCGTTCAAAATCAATAAGGTTCTGTGTCAAACGTGTCAGAACAAGATGGACTGATAAATGCTGCTGTGGTGAACTGAATCCTATTCTGTCCTGCTTCGCCAAGGACAAAAATGCAGCCTCAAAAAGATTGCGCATACAGTACGCTAAAAGAACGGTCGATGAAAGCGTGAAAATCATCATTTGCTGCTGATTAGACGCCAAGACGCTTGGCTGATAGCGGCTGCATGAGAAAACCCAAATGTGACAAGCTCGATCCGACACTGAGACACTTCAAGGGCCACAAACCCACCACATTTGTAACATAAGAGTACTTTCTACATGACATGATCATTTAATAACACAAATATACTCCACACCTGCCTGCTTGTGACTTTTATGTGGGAGATCGTGTCAGTCAGGACAGCGCCTGGCATCCACACTTCACATTTCAGCTCCGGTGACCTCGGGAGCGGGCGACCTGCCTCGGGGGAGCTATAAAAAGACTTCAAATGGAGCAACACGAGCCCAGACGATGGCGACGGGGAGGGGGGACTTTAACCTGGGTGCCCTGAATCTTCTGGCGGGGTCAGGCAGAATCCACCGAGTCCATTAGCACATTAGGCAGTGCTCCGGGCCAGAAGAAGAGAGGAGGGGGAAAAAGCTATAGAACATTCCAATTCCATCGTCTTGCACGGTCCCTAATGGAGCTGCAATAAGTTATGCGACCAGAGTGGAGCGAGGCGGACTGACTTTAAGGAAGAGGGATGAGGAAGCAAATGAAATGGGCGCCGCTCATGATCATTTCTCGGGATGGGAGCTCGGCAAAGCGTTATTAGAGACTCGCAACGAAGTGCAATATGCCTCCATAAAGAAGGATCATGGAAAACAAAAGCTTTGTTATCGTGCGCTGCCTGTCTTAGGCGCGGAACCAGTGAAAAGTAGCCAAGCATTCAGGAGACCTCTGCCAAGGCTGAAAAGTCCGATTACAACAATACTGCAGACAAATTTGTGGCTTTATATAAAATATGTTCTTCTTTTTAAAAAGTAATGTTGGTCCTATAGTATCTTGATATAAGAAAGCTAAAGAACACATCTCAACCAAGGGTGCCAATAATTCCAGATGGACAAGGCGGCAAAAATCTTTAAATGTTTGTTTTCAATGGATGGGAAGCTACAATTTGCCTTCTTGTTTGTCAGGGGCGGGGGTTGGTGGTGCGGTGGTCAAAAAGTCACATAATTTCCCAGTTTTTAATCAACACGTAATCGGCTCCGGTTCGACACAAAGCTTTGTAGAAATGGTGTCAATGTTGCTCAGCCCTGGGATCGAACCATACTGCTTCCCTTCACGGTTTTGTGCTCGGTGCTTGTCATCACGCGTGACGCCAATGCTAATAAGCATGAAGGGGAACAACCACAACGTGGTCCTGTGGGCTTTGACGCATCCCGGTGAACTTTCAGTTCCACTCCGGAGGGTTTCTGGGCTGCTTGTGTGTGTGTGTAGTCTGTTTGTCATGTAAGATGGATTGCCTCACTCCGCTGCTACTATAAAGACAAAATTAAAATTGAAAAAAATAACCATGTCCATAGGGAGTGTTTATTTTTCATTTTTTTATGCACACCCATCAGTGTTTCCTCCTCACATCCTATCTAGTGCATACTTTGTTTTCACATCAAATGGAAGTTGGGCGATTCTGATAGCAGCTGCTCGCTCAACATCACTGTGCCATTTGCCTCATGGCAGTGAAACAGCATCCAAATTTAGAGTCCGCGCTGCCATGGAGGCTAATAAGCGCTCAATAAACCGCCAACAAAGCCGATTTAACTGTGTCATAAACACTCAAGTGCTGGCTGTAGAATCTAATGAATGATCATGAGAAACAGATCGGACACTGCTGTTAAATCATCTTAATAAAGACACGGCTCAAGGTAAGAGTATGAATATTGATAACAAATAGAATGTAATGTGGGTATGATGATTGGCAGTCGGTTATAGCCATGTAGACAAAGAAGAGTTTCACTCCTCTACTGTGACTCAGTAAACTGCAGTAATATGACAGTTTTTTTTGCTGAGGATAAAGAATATATGCCTGTGAGTATTGTTTTACATGTCTACAAATTGTGTTACTCACATCTCAAGGCACCACTATACACCTCATTTTTACTACCATAAGCATTGCACACACAACTTTGAACAATAACGTTAGCTCTGACGCTAGTGCTAACGCCGTCTCATCTGGTCCATCAAGGCTACTAAAGTACATAGTGAAACAGTAGCTCTGTTTATGACATGCAAAAAGAAAAATATTAGCACTTATAGGTATCCAGGCAGGTCCAACTACTCTGACAGACAACTAAAGTATGATCTGGGGTTGCCATGGCAGCGCCTGAGACTGAGGTGTCCTGGCTGGTCCACCACGGCCATTAAAGTACGTAATGAGAAAGTGGCATCCCGTATTACGAGCATTTCAAACGGTTCTGACAAGTAACACTCGTGCCAGCAAACATTGGCGCTTAGGCTCGGTGTACAGGCTGGTCTGGACAATATTACAGACCAATAAACTATGATCAGGGGACGGACAGAGATGCGCTTTTCTTATTACTACATTCTCGGCATAATAAATAGACCTTCAAATAACAGCCCCACAAGGGAATTCTGCAGTATCTACAGACAGCATGAATGTGGAATTACTAGTAATATAAAAAAGTATTTATTAAATTATTTAAAATGCTGCCTGTACAAGTCTGATGAGACGAAATAGGTCATAATTCCATTTGTGGCTTCAACTCAAAAGTCCCAATGCATCCAATGACTATTTAATAAACCCTTAGTACAGTACACCCATACCCGTGAGGCTAAATTAGCAAATGAGCTAGGATCTATTTGCGGGGGGGACAATAACTGGCCATTTAATTAGGTAGATCTGCACACTCGTGAGTGTACATTAAAGTGAAACCAATGCCCAAAGAGCAAGGGAGAAACTGAAGTGTGCCAGGCCCTTTGAATTCATCCATCAGCGTAACCAGACAGGACATCTCTGGAGAGTGTAAACGTCATAAAAGGGACGACAGGAGACAGATTTTTGGGTGGGGAGTTCTCCACAAGTGCAGTCCAAACATCGGCTATCTGTCCCGGCAGACAGGCAACATGCCCCTCGGGGCATGAGATAGAACAGAATCACTGCTGGACTAACATAGGGCGGGAAACTATAATCACTTTATATTCTATATTTACTGATCCACAGCATGCTACGGATCGGTGACGTCCGCTGTTGAGAGTTGTAGTAAATAATCCTCATTGTCCTTCTGCCTTTTCTAAAAGCCTTGTGTTGGAGCTCGCTGATTCACGCAGAGGAAAAATATTTGTCTCAAGGCTACGCGCTTCATGCAAACACTCCATTCAGATGCTCAGGGTGCAACAGTGCAGGTGTGGAAGTGGCTTCCATCACGCAACATGTTGCTACGGTGACAGCCTTGCCTGATTTGCGCCCAATGGAGGAACGCATTCGGTCGTCATGACGATCACCATGAAAGGCGCACGTGTCAGTGGACGTATGACATGCTAATTAAAATCTGGTATTTTTGTCCCTCGTGTTTGTGGAATTTGGTATGAGCCATTTTTCAGGGCACTGAAATGCATTTTAATTTAATTCCATCAAAAGTGTACAGGATGCCGTCAGAAAGCTGATATTTTCATATGGTATCTTATTTATTCTAATACGTAATATTGCATGATATTAACTTTACAGTTTTTTTTACACTATGTTAGATTATATTTTATTTATTAATAGGTCTTGTTACATTTAATGTCTTATTTTAACATTTTAATGTCAAAGGTTTGCTGCACATGCATTTTCTTCTTTATACATGCCCAGCGACTTAAGATTTACAGTATTTTGGCTTCAGCTCGTCTTGTTTTGAGATCAGATGAGAAACAAAAACACCTACTAATGGACAGGGAGAACTGCCAGGAACAGAAAGTCAGACACACAGTGAAACTAAAATCCCACAAAGAAAATGGAAGCCGTGGATTGAACTTGGTGCCGAGACGAACGGGACTCTTGCCAACCGTGATGAAACGGAACATCGTCAAACTAAGTGGTGGTGTTTGTATTGCTGCTTCCATTAGAGTGACCAAAAAAAAACAACAAAAAAAAACAAGGTCACTTAGGTTGTGCCAAAATTCCCATTATCTATGATTAACATGCACACAGTAAAAAAAAAAAAATGCTGCTATAAAGATTACTGTGTACTACTTTGAGTGTCACTCCTGTAATGTTTGCAAAAATCAGCACCCAACATCAGTTTCACCAGTCATCGGATCATAACAGGATACACGAAAGGGTCTCATGGACCAATACCCGAAATTGAAAAGGAAGTTGTTTAATTTGACATCTTCAAAATAATCTTAACACTTATAGCCAATATAAATATAGCCAATTCTTGTTGTCATTGAGGTACTAAATGGCCTACTCTATTTGTAACACTATTTAAAGAATCCCACCGGTTAACAATTAAAGACACAGTATGTAACAATTTGACTTTTGAATTAACAGTTCAAAACAATGTTATGCTTGACTGTCTTGCATTTTGTCGTCATGGTGAGACTCAATGCCCTACCTAAAAAAACTGGTTCGACAGACCAGCCAAGGTGCACCTCTGATGTCAGCATTCGCTAGCATTAGCATTAGGTTATTTCTAGACAGACAGGTTGTGCCTGCAATCTACTATCTTAACAGCATTACACTGCTGCAACTGTAGAGGGAAATTATACGATGTGGCATTAAAACAAGCATAATCATATATCTATCATCTATGGAGTATACTTTTTATGAATGGATAATAGCGGAGAAAAAAAAAGCCCTTCCGGTGGACAATGTTCCATTGCTTTAAAAAAAAAAAGCCTTGGCTTGTACAGGAGCCTTGTTCATTTAATCGGCTTTGTTTTTACGCCATAATGGAAGGAAAATTGCCTCTCGCTGCACTCATTGAGGAGGATTTTTGGAAGGCCGAAGCAGAGTGTGATGGCGTTTTTATGAGCAAACAGATCCCCCATCCAATACATCACACGTATAAGCGAACAAGTGTTTTGCTTGGAAATGGAGATTTTTCTGCTATGCATGCTTAAATCAAACAAAGGCACGCAGAGCTACTAACTGGTTGAATTAGTATTACCGTGCTGGCATTGTTAAAGACAAAGCATCTCTTCTGCTCTGCAAGGTAGCGTGAGCGCTAGCAAACATTAGCGCCTATGCAAAGCGTACAGTCTGGTCCTCAAAGTGACAGATTGGGGATTAGAAAGCATCTCTTCTCTGAATTCTAAGCAAATCAAACAAGTCTTAGAAGTAACATGAGCGCTAGCAAACATTTGCGGTTATGCTAGGTGTCTTGGCTGGTCCCCCATTATTACAGACCACTGAAGTGATGGAGGTGTATGCAACACTGTGCGTGCGTGCGTGCGTTTCAAAGGCGAGTCTTGGATGCTGATTAGACCTGCGGGCCTCATACAACACAAAGCTTTGATTCTATTTGCCTTTCTTCTGCATTCCTCCATTTTTGGCTCATCACGAGAATTTTTTTTTTTTTTACAAGTGAGTCCACAATCAAGGTGACTGTGCACATTTGTTACTGATAAAGAACATGTACAAAACCATAAAACACTCACACGGCCCTTGTTTTATGAACTTTAACGACATAGCGGACTGGCTTGCAGTATTTGCTGATGGACGTGGCCAAGATCACGCAGTCAACCTCACGGCCACGGTTTTGATTTAACAGCATGGCCTGGCATTATTTCACGCGCTCCCGCCCCATGTCAAGCATGAATGGTTTTTACCCTTGTACTCGCCATTCAGCACGAAACATTCTCCTAATGAGCGTCACTGGGAATCAATCAAGCCGCTTTTGCATCATCAGTATCTCAGGTCTTTGTCGAGATTGACTCCTCCACTAAGACATCCAGCAATATGTCATGTTCCCGCATCAGGGATCTGTGTGACGATTCTTTTTAGGGCCTGAGCCTAAAGTCATTTCCGTGACTTTATAGTACATTTTCTTTCCCAATAACTTTTCAAGGACCTGGAAAATGCATTTAAAATGTCCCTAACTTTCGCAGGTTTTCCCATGATCACACGAACCCTGTGTAAAATGCTATCTTTCTTAGAAAGCACCTTTGGGTTCACATCTCTGCTGTGGCCGACCATGTTGTAACGCGCTTATCGCCTACTGTCAACCGAGATAGTTTCCAGCTTACTTGTGGCTTTAATTTGGACAAATGCTAAAGAAAATGGCTAGATGGATAGTTGCATTATACAGTACAGGGGTTAGCTTCTCTTTACATTGTTAAGACTGCCACAAATGTAAAACTGTTACTCATAACATTAACCGTACATGGTTTTATGATGGCGACAGTGTGAGACATTATTTCCAATAGGAAATGAGAACAACTTGGAAGTCAACCAGCTTGGCTGGTAGAGGACCTTTTGTGAAATAGGCCAATTTGATCTTTGGCATTCAGCTCCATGAAAAATAAGCTTTTTATTTTTAATCCCGCAGAGTCCTTCTCATTACCAGCCTTTGGGTCACCCGTGGCGTGCCGGTCTGCTTCTTTGATAAGACCACCTGCCTGTGCTTGTTGTGGCGTGCTTGGCCTTAACTCTCACAGCACCAAAGCGTTGTCAGAACACAAGACGCAAACTAAGATTTTTCTTGTCGCAAACCAGTAAAAAGGAGGAGGAGGAGATGTCTCACTAGTGCCGAATGGTCAAAGAATAACGCAATCGTTTGCTACCTCGGCTCCTTGTTGCTAAGAAAAAGTGACTGCTTTGCTTATGTGTTTTGTTGAGTAGCACAGCTATTCACAATGGGTTGGTTTAAAAAAAAAAAAAAAACCAAGCATTTAACAGACCAATATATTTAAAAAAAAATTACAACAAAAGTAAAAAAGTACAACTCACCATCAACGCTACATGCCGTTGTTTTAGGGTCAGCGCTTGTTTCATTAATGAGCGGTCCCATCCTGTGGTAATGGGAGACAACAAGAACGTTACTTATGTCTGGTCTACTGCAAAATGTTGTTTTGGTTGCCGTTATATATGTGTTCTATAACGTACAGTAGTTTGCTGTGTGTCTTTATATAGGAATGTGGGTCTCCTCCTGTAGTTTATTAGTTGCCAATTATTGGCTTTGTTCCACGGACAGTCACAAATTATAACATCAAAATAAAACAGTTACTTAGTATTTGGTCAAGTGAGAGTATTGGCCATTAGAAAAAGGAGAAAATACAAAATACACTTTTTTCCTCAGCATTGACCACTAGAGAGGACGACTGTTTACATATCTCCAGACCTTTTCATCACGAGTTCAATGTTACCTATGAATTGAAAGGAATATGAAGTTGTATACAAGTGTCGTCCTACCCGCCATAACACAGAAGTCGATGAAAACATGACCTTCTTGAGGGAAGTAATTAACCCCTTTAAAACAAACACCAACACTGACTGTCACCAGCAACTTAACTTGCACAATGCTGCTCATTTGCATTCCTTTCTATCATTCCCCGAGAGATGGTCTGGTCAAGTGGCTGTTGGAACGCCGAGCACGACAGCATCAGCGGCCTGCACTGCCATTGAAACTCATTTAAGAGCCGGTCTCCAAAGGGGATTAACGTGGGAGGGATTGGAAAGTCGAAAGATGCGCGGTGGGAGGGGAGGAGGGAGACTTGCGGGGAAAAAAAAAAAAACCCCAAGGTAACTCCATTCCTCTTTTTGCATCATTATCCTCGGAGTGTCTATCTGCTGTCCGCAGGCGGCTGCTGTGATCAGGTGGTGGCCCTAATGACGCGTAGCACAGGAATCATCTCGACACAACCGTGTTGGAGATTCGGAATTTGCAAGGCCGGCCTGCAGGTACGAGCCCAAAGACGACCTGTGCGGTCGGTGGGGACAAGTATAATGGAGGACAATTTGGAGGGAGATTACGTAGCAGCTTGTAATAAAATAGTCATCAGGGATACAGACTGCAGAGTCTCAGTTTGAGCTAGTGTCAAATTAGGGGCTGTTTACATGTCGCTGTTTCCAAAAGAGCCATATTATGCATTTTTAAAACAGTTCCAAGGTGTCTTAATACACTTTCCATGAATGAATATGACTGCATTTTTCAAAAACTTTAGCCATTTCGACTTCATCCAAACATGACCTCAGTTCTCATCTCTGCTTCCGGCTTACCCAATTGGCCTCGGTTTGACCCCTTCATCACGTCCTGTGCCGCTTTCTCACGACAATACTTGAAAGGTAGTCGGCTTCAATACGGAAAATCCCTTGGCAGCCTTCACCCTTGGCGACTCGCCTTCAAAGACCACAATGACAACATTGTGCCTCTTTACTGTATGTGCCATTCCAGCAGATGTCGAAATCAGATCATCGGGGGGAATTCAAGCCTGCCTTTGAAGTCCTTTCACCGAAACAAGATGCATTAAAACCTCAAGCCTGGCTTGCACTCAATCAATCACTCCAGGTCAACACGGAACAACTTTTAAATTACAGAGCTCGATCCCAAGCGAGTAGCGAAAATCCGCGAGTAATTCCCCACCAAAAAGTTGTTGTATTCGCCAATAGATGCCATCAGACTGTGGCAAAGTATTGGCTTTCGATTAGAAAGGGCTATGGCCTGGCTAAATGAAGCTCCTCCCCTCAGTTCAACAAAGTTCCTTGGCACCAAGGTGCCACAAGACGGGGCCAAAGCAACGCATATTATTATTGCTAATACTTTGGCCTGAGCACCCAAAAGTGAGTGAGTTTTTCGGCTTTGTTTTTGTTAGATTTGATACACCTCTGACCGAGCCTTACTGAACAACACTACTACTACTAATAATAATAATAATATACCAAAATGTTCCGAGGTATAAATCTGCTTTCAAAAATGGGTATGTTGAAAATTTTGGGGCATATTAAGGACCCCGAAAAGGCAATTTATTTAGCAGAAGAATAATGATAATCCTCTGTGGTGTTCTGCAGCTTCCCTACTATATAGTTCCTGTGATCTAAAAGTTGAAAATGCAAGATCACGCCACCACAAGCAAAGAAAAGTGTAACGATAGTTACTCTAGTCTGCAAAGCAACATGAATTGATCGTTTAGCACCCGCTGTACAACTGGCGCATACGGCCGAGTTGAGATATTGTGATTATCGCACATTTTTCTGTGGAATTGCAAGCAAACAAATTTATTACAATGACGAATCAGCTCTCGATGCTTTAAGTAGTTTTCCTGCATTTTAATGGGGACAATCAGCGCATGATTTACGAGTCGCGCAAACATAAACAACTGCTCCGTGAGAGATATTGCAATCCAAACAAGCAAGCGTGCTACATAATTACACCACTTTCTCACAGCATGTTAAGACTGCAGATTTGGGGTAAAAGTACATTCTCAGGAACTTCTATGGAACGATGCGCCCCCGTGATATCACGGTTCCTCCACCGCTCCGCCGCTTTGTTTTTTGAAGTGATCTTTTTTTTTTCATGGGTCTTAACAGTATTTTACTTATTGTAATGCCCTCACTTGTGGGTAAGGAGAGCCACAGTTGCACCTTTCATCCATTTATTAAATGCCAGGAGAATATAACACAATGAGCGTACTCACAGGGAGAGTGAGGGGGGCTAATTTCCGTGCGCTGCAGGTGTACTTCATGTCTTATGAGCTCACCTGCAAAATAAGTACATATATATTTCAAATATGATTACTGTCATTACTTTGACCGTAGGTCTTTGCGATGCAGCGAGAGGGGAGGAGGAGCGGCCGCCCACTCTCCACACACCCCACACATGGTTAACCTCGTCCACGCATCCACATACTGAGTGAGACTAAAGACGCGCACAGGAGAGGGCGGACGCTGCCTCCTTCAGCTCCGCACCCGCCGTCAACCGAAGGAGGAGGCGACAGGGTGGACTCGTCCTCTATCTTCCGCGTCGAGATGTTTTAACAGGGCGCGATTTTGAAGGAGGCGGGAAAACAAAAGTGTTTCATGGGGGAAAGGAGAGCTTTGTCGGCACACGGCGGAGAGCTTTACGCGGAGGAGGGGAGCGCAGCTGCCGCTCCGCCACCGGGGCGCACGCACACCAGCTCGGCGGGACACGTCGCCCGTACCTCCGCGTGGGAAAGTGCCAGATTATGCGTGGGTCTCTAGGCTACAGCGTGATACCCGAGCCGGGGGTTGGATCTGGATTGCCGAGAACTTACAGGTAGGTCGTTTGCTATTTGATTTGAAAGTCAGTGAAACGGTTGTAACCGATTTGGGGGTTGGTTGTGCAAATGCTTGCAATGTGTCTATCATCATGATGGGGAAGGAAGTATTGGTTGCTAGTCCACAACTTCCACCTGCGCAACGCATCCACGCTCCTTTTGTTAGCGTGTGCATGCGTGTGTGGGACAGAGAGAGAGAGGGACAGAGAGAGAGAGGGACAGAGAGAGAGAGAGAGAGAGAGAGAGAGAGATCTTGACTCAGATGAGGAGGAGATAAAAATGTCTGTTTCGTGTATTTTTATAGCAACAGCAAAAACCGAAGTAAGGCAAATGATCAAAACTATTCTCTTGATTACCTCTGCCAAGCACTAAAAGTGTTATTTGGTTGCGCTGAGTTATTGCTTTAGAACCTGCAACATTTGGTTAAGAATCTGGAGATGGTATTTAATGTTGCCATTTGCCAGAGCGACAAGGCACTCTTAAGCGGCCACACCAGCGCCAAGCCCTGGTCAACACACTGGATGTCACAAGGGAGTTTTAAAAACTAAATTAAAATTAATTTAAAAAAAAAACCTCCTTGCTCTTCCACATTTCTATCTGTGACGTGCACTCACGGCCAACAACGAGGCACTCTAAAGCGACCACAACAGCGGACTATCTGAAGGGAAATGCATTTTCAGGTGTAGGCATAACTAGCCGACAGGTCTGCTGCATGCACCACAAGCACAGATAAACCACAATAAATGACAAAGCGTAATTTGGTAGCTTGGTGGTGTGCTGTCTCGACATGTGAAATCCCAACAATCAATGCTTTTATTTTCTTTAAGCGTGCGCTATTTTTTTTCCTTCAGACTCTTGGCTACTTATAGTCACTTGCCTCCTTGCAACTACCTAGCTCCACCCTCCCCGCAAGTTCAGCTCGGTCGGCATCGGTCGCCCCTGCCCTTCGAAGTGGGTGGGGTGAGCATTGGGGCACCTGAGGACTGTTCGAGTGGATGATGGATGAATGGATAGATGACAAGACAATGTTGGTTTATAAACCATGTAGCCTGGTTGACAATTGAGTCACCGCTCTACAAAGCCCCAAAACAAACGGCAGACATAATGATGGTTGACAAAACACGCTGTCCATTGTGTTGCCTCAATCAATTGGCCATGAAGACAGGTCAGCCTCAGTGCAGGCTGGCAGCAGCCTGCTATATTGACACCAAGCTCCCGCTGAATTATTCAACATTTCCAGTTCCACAAGAGGATTTACACATCAAGGAACACTTAAAATTCTCCAAGAGCGGGGGCTTGCATGGGGGAGGGCTCCGCAAGGGTGTTTTGTTCTATCAGGGTGCAGGGAGAGTGGGGGCTACATGATGACACCGGAGTGGTTTAATTCCCAAAAATGGATTATGACGTTTTACAAAGGCTGTTATACAACAAATCCCCGCTATTTGCAGGTGATAAGGGATGAGCCCTCGAGCAAACCTCGAGTAACTGATGCATGTAAACTGGCTACCGATACACTTGCAGCCACGTATTGAACGGGACGAATATCAAAGTGACAAAAAACAAAATTTGTTTAAATCTAAAATAAATCGACCACAAACTATGAGCCCATAACACTTGTGGAGCATTTCAAACACATCTTACAACGTTATAGGTAAAAAAAAAAAAAAAAAAAAAGATTTTCCATAACAACCCAGGCTAAAATTTGCTTCTCCCTTACATACAAACATGATTCTCTCTCAGTCGAGATACAGTATATTACTTCAACATACTTCCTTGACACCAATGACTATTTTCCTATTAGTCAGGGCATTGGCACCATCTTGTGGTATCTTAGACTGTTACATGTTCCAAACAATATGAGTAAGTGAATTTGTGGATAGCAAACTGTGAATTGACGGGTTTTTTTGGGGGGCGTTGGGGTCACTGTAATAGACGTTGCCGCTATTGACTGAATGCACTTCCCTGTGCTCAGATGACGAATGCGCCTGGAATTTGCATCCCCGAGCCCCAGTGCACGCCCATTAATAACGAGCAGACGTCGGCTTTCATTATGTGCCGCGCAGGCCGTCGCCGCGTTCAAAAATTAAATCACAGAGAGATGAATATGCCGGCGTCGAGCGGGATGGAGTGGCTTGATAAACATGGCCGACAGATAAGGCGCATTGGTATTCAGGTGTGCGTCGCCACGGCAGCCTCAGGGGCCGCCCCCGGCTGATAATACTCAGTTTGGGGAGGGGGGAGAGGGTCAAAGGGTGGGAGATGATTGGCGGTGGGCGGACGAAGGCAGACAGCATGGAGCTGACTGACAGTCTGATGGGACTGAAGTGCAGTGACTGATCGCGTAATCGTGACCCGGCCTGATCCTGGATGCTAACAGGGTGCTTGCTAATCTGCTAGCCTCGTGTCTGACACCTCTGAGCACATACATGTTCGAGTGGAGCTCACAAGAGAAATAATGGGAACGATTCTTTTTAGTCCAGACCTAGATGTGTTATTGTGGAAATCTGTTTGTAAAAAAAAACAAAAAAAACCCCGGCAAATTTGGTGCATTTTTATCAATAAAATTATCATGCCACCTGGTTATGTAGCGTAGTCAGTGCAACTTAAATCAATGGAATTCCCAAAGGGTTGCCGTAGAAATCAATATTTAGAAAACAGCTGATTTTGGTGCTGGGATTTTTTAATTTTTATTGCAATTCACCGAGACTCACAGTACAGATGCATTCTGTTGTTGTTTTTTGGGCCGTAACTCACAGTCTCAAAACACTCACAAGTAAATGCAAGGAAAATATGGCATCTTCAGTCAATTTGCTGGCATTGCATTCTACCAGGTGCATCAAAAGTGTTTGTACACTTTTTAAAGAAACTTGTTAATTTTTAACAGGTATAAGAGGTAGAATAATGGCAAATAATTTGAGTCAAGCACAAAGAAAGGGGGCCTCTTCGGAAAGTCTGATCTCCAAACCTTTTATGTCACTTTTCCATAACCTTTTCGGAAAATGTCACCGTGTCAAGGAGAGATGAAAAAGTGCGCCCTTTCGAACATACTGTAGAAAAGGACAGCACTGTTCAAAATGATTTTCACTACACTTTTCCGAACTATGAGCATCTTTGCGCAGAGTCGTTAAACTGCTTCGGTGGCCTGTTTATCGGAGTAACATATGATGAAGATATCTTAAAGGTTGCATAGAGACTTTCCCGAAGCATTTTTACAATTCAAACAACCTATCTTCCAAGTACTCCTGGGGCATCTTGCTCCGATTTGGGGGAAAAAAAAAAGGTTCCTAAACAAAAACGTGAATCCTAAGAGGGAGATTATGAGACAGGTAACAAAGGAGGAAAAGTAGATTTCAGCAAAGAGAGGAGTAAGAAACAAAGGTTGGGATGCAAGAATAAAAAGCAACTCTGAGGGAAGAAAGGAAATGATGCCAGGAAAAAAATAAATGGCATAATATTAAGATTGTATGTAGCCCACCCAGTATATTAAGAGGCTAAAAGAGGCAATAGTGCTATGCTGTATGTGATTCTACATAAATCAGACGATAATCTGATTATCGCGTTTCATGTTCATTAATATATTTTCTTAATCCAAAAAGTTGCACGGACTGACTCTAAGAAGCCTAATTGCACTGCTATAATAAAAAACGCTGATTACAGCACCTGACAATAACCTTTTGATGATTAATTCATGCATACCATTCAGGATCATTAATAATTTAGTGTATTTTCATCAATATAACGACAGGGTCACAAGGTTATTATGTGGAGGTGTCATTACGACTCGAAGGGATGAATCCATGGTTACGACATGGGCGCAATCCAGTTTGCAGTAAAATCCAACTAAGTCCATCTAGTTTTCCGCTTAAATGTATTTTTGGCCATCCCATTGAGGACCCGAAAGGGCTGCAGAAGGAATGAAAATAAACAGGAAAAGAGCAAATAGTGATGCAGGGGAACACAAACTAAAACCAAAAAAATAGTAGTTGGAAATACTGGAAAGAAAAGTACTACGGGTATTGGGAAACTGGAGAAGTTGACCGTATAAAACAAGATAGACGGCGCTCTGTGCTTCCATGTTGGGGTCAGCGGTCGTTTTGGAGCGGTGAAGCGGGACACGGCAGTATGCTAAACAGACAGCAATGACGGGATACATTTTTATTTCGATACTGGCGTATAATCAGATCCACTTTTACCAAAGAACTGCATGAGTCTGCATCCCCGGAGCCGTTTGCGGACCTGTGAGAGAGCTAGAACTGCAATGTCAGGAGGGAAGAGCAACTGGGAGGAGTCCTGAGAGCTTTGTTGGCTGGTTGCGGCTGTTTTTCAGGAAAACTGCAAGTGTAGGAATTGTGTTTTATTCATGGAGGGGAAAATAGAGCAATGTGTTAGGAAAGGAAAGACTGGAATATATTTTGCAATTTTCTGCACCAAAATACTTCATACAGTATTAATTACCCCACAGTTTTTCAACTGCTACCCTTCAACACGCCTCAATTGATTTCAACCATTCCAAGGTCAAAATGGCCTATTCCTAAAATACAGGCTGCCTTGGGACACATTTTTCCACATTCTTTAAAATTCCTACTTCGCCCACATTTTCAATGTCAACATTCTTAAATCAACGCAGAAATTCAACATACATACCGCTTGATTGAACACCTGTCTTCTAAATTCGACAGAGAATAGTCTAGTATATATAATAAGGCGTCAAAATCGTGAAAACTCAAGCCCTTCTCTCCACTCTCAAATACTCTGGGCGTGTCCGGGTCTTTGTGCTGGAACCATGCCCCACTCACCTGTCAATCAACTACCACTACTACGGCCTGGAAAAATAGATGCTAGATCCTAAGCCTCGGTCCATACATTGGTGGACTGTTTTGTTTTTTTTTCTCCCACTGCCTGCTCGTCCACCTCTCTCTCTCTGAGAAATGCGGGCACTCATGTCCAATAACAAGGCGCTCTGGAGTGGGCCCAGCAGCTGATGCAAAAAAAAAAAAAAAAAAAAGATTTTAGAAAAATTGAAAAAAAAAAAAATGTCAATGCTAGATCCCTACAACTGAGTACAACGTAGTTCTCAGTATTTTCACATTTTCCACAATTCTCTTCCAAAAGGCACATCCATATCACTACATTTTTTTTTCCAGTCTCGCATTCAACGTTTCTTCCCTTTTGATTGCACAGCATTTCAGTTACGCATCAGCTCTTCAGCATTCACACGTAATTTTGACAGAAATCAAGTGTCATGCAAATGTGACCTCTCTCCTGCTTGTTTGTGAGGATGTCTAAGAAAAGTATACAGTAAATGATTGCGACTAATAAGGCTTATTTGCTATCAAACATTACTCACAGCCAGTAACACTGACAAGACGTGTTTGTCGTCTTGTTGTCTCATTAAGCACGTAGAAAAAGCGCAGTGCCGCACGGTTGGGCTCGGGACCCCCTGAATTAATCTGCATTTGGCATTTCTATTTCCAATGCGCATTCATCAGATGAAGGTTAAGGGTGATGTTTCACAAAGGGAGCCTGGGGGCTGAGGGGGGTCGATTGGGGGCTGGGAGGAAACAGTTTGATTGTGTTTTGATGTTTGGAGCGCTTAAGCATGTTTCTGATGCCTCGTTTGTCATCCGACTGAGGCTTGTTAACCCGCTGTCGGGAACCTGACCATCGTGGCGACTGTCCAGAATGAAAATGAAATGGCTGCTATTGGGCTCGCATAAAATGACATCAACAGTGATTGGCAAATCTATTTCACCATCTGACAGAATAAAGAGACCAGGTAGCACGAATTTCAGTGCTCAAGCACTAACATTCAAACCACAAAAACAAGATGTTTTTTTTCCTCTTCAGGAATGCATATAAATAATCATTGGACATTTTAATGGAGATACAATAATGTTCTTGTAATCATCATGAAATCAAATTGGAGGTTAACAATGAAACTAATAAAAAAGGAACACAAGTGACACAAGTGGTATTCACTAAAGGTCAGATTCACCACACATTTGATGATGTCAAAGTTTTACTGGGAACAAGTCACTTGTCTATTTTTTTTGTTATTTGACCATTAACTCTGACAGTTACGACTGCTAAAATGCTAAAGGGGACATTTTGCCAAACTTTTTTCCCCTAATAGCTTAAAAAAAAAATCACGCGTCTAATAATTGACTTCATAGGACATCACACTAAATTCTGACTTGAGGTTTCTCAGTAATTCTCCGTTGACACTATGTTGCCCAAAACATTGGGCACCGTGGAATTTTGGCCACTTTACTCTTCGTATACAGGACTTCCTAAGTTTTCTAGCAGCCTTCCCACTGAGACTGCATGGCGCTGGGCACGTGAACCATCACATTCCGGGACGTGGCGAGATGGAAAACAAAACTGCTAGCGTTGACCCTACCTTGCCATAAGAACTGTGACAAAATGTACACCAAACATGGCAGATTGTTACAAAACTTGCAAGGACGTCTAAGATTTGTTCGGCTTTATTATGCATTATGTCGGGTTTTGTTGTGTTTAACTAGTTTTCTTGTTAGTACGGTGACTGACTGATGGAGCAATTTGTTTTTTACTGTTTGAAAAGACATGAGCCAGAAATCCACAGCAACCACCACTTGTCAAGTTTGCCCATCTCGTAGTAGGGCTGACTCACATCCATCCCGTTTTGTCCATGGTGGTTTGAAATGTGATTGCCGTGGCTGCCCAGTGTTAAACGTAGCATTAGCAATCAGCGTTACTACTCGTTAAGCACCAATGTTTTTATTCCTACGACTTGTCGAGTCCAAAAGCACAAAGCAGAAAATTAGCATAAAAAGTTCTCACCTCAAACTGCTTTATAGCCACTTTTCTGTTAGTTTACCTGACTGTTTGAATCTCATTCACCAAAATTAATGATCACCTAGTTTATGTGGTGACACTTTTTGGGCACACGTTTCAAAAAGCTCCCCTTAAATTACGTGCTGCCAAAGTCAGCATAATTTAAGCAAAAATGTCTCAGACAGAGTTTAGAGCAGGGGTGGGCAAGTATGGCCCACGGAGATGCTCTTGCTGTATTGATTTAGATTTTTTTCCCCCTACAATTCAACAATTTAAAAAAATAATAATAATATTACATTTCATCTACAAATGATCTGGCCAATATGTCAATTTTAAAAAGCAAATAGACAACTTTCTGGCAAATTAAGTGACATGGGGTAATTTCTCAAAACACACCTGATATTCTCTCAATGTTCCACAGCACAAGAGTCGGGAACCGCGTCCGCAATCTAAAAAGAACCCAAATACTGGAGTGAAAAATACCACGCCCGGCCGGTGCACACAACAAACACACTGTCCCGACAAGATGCTTTAGGATCAATCGCTGTTGCTCTTCTGGGTGGTGTGTCAACATGTGTAAAAAAAAAAAAGGAGGCAAATTGAACCTAATTGATTCTTCTTGCAAGGTGCAGCTCTTGACAACCTGGAAGTAAAACTCGACTCTCCAAAAAGTCTACTTGAGAAATAAGACTCCCGCTTCCTCTCCATTACTGTCTCCTTCCTCTGCAGAACCCCGAGTGCTGAATGCCGCTAGCATCTCGAGTGCCCGTCAAGGAATCGCCCATCATTAAAAAGCCTTTTGCCGCTATGGAGAACCTTAGCGAGCTCCAGAATCCTTTGTTGGACAAAAATAGCAAGCATATGGTCAACGGTTACGGAGGAGACTTCCCGAACAACCAGTACCAGGAGAACATTATCAACTACTTTGGTGGCGAGAGCGGTGGCGGCGGAGGCGGAGGGAAGCCGGGCAATGTGGTAAGCGGCGGGGGCGGCTACAACAGCAACGGCAAGATGAAGTCGCAGCAGCTTTTGGACGCCACCTCGCTGCATTTGGCCGTGGAAGCCTTCTACAGGCCCAACTTCATCCTGTACAAAGAGGACAATGGCGGCATCAAGGCCAAGGAATACAAAAGCGAGTGCTGCGAGACCACCTTCACGGAGAAGAAGGCCAAGGAGACGTCCAACTCCACTGGAGGGGACGCGGCTGGCTCGGAGGAACCGCAGGCAAAGGTGCCGGAGGAAGGCGAACACGTCAAAATCCAGACGGTTTCGTATGAGGTGGAGGAGGAAGAGTATGTAGAGTATGAGGTAAGGCCGTGATTTACTATTCTGTGCCAACATCTCGAGACCAAGATTTCTGACTCCGCACAACACATTTAGCTCAGAAATGACTTGATAGTCTTCAGGTTTCAGTGTACCCAGCACAGATTCAAGACACCCTGTGTTGGATGTAGAAAAGTTGGTCCAGAACGTAACTGTGACCAAACATTCAGACATTGGACAGAACATTTGTCTCCTAGTATGTCTGACTAATCTTTACATTTCACTGTACCCAGCAAAGAATCAAAACACAGTGGTAGATAATTTGCCAGGATTTCAACCAAATGTCATGCAGATTCGATCCAGGTGGCACATTTTTCAGCAATGTAAACTCAACCTGGCAAATCCTATTGAACATATTCAGACTTTAATTTGGTGTCATGAGGGAACTTTTGATCAGACAATTGGATCATCTGCAAACTGTGCATTTTGTGATATTCACTTTTCGTGTGTAAACAGACACCAGGCTAGAATTCCTGCAGCAGTTCACAAACACTCGTATGAAAATAACACCAATAGGATCGCCCTTCTTCCCAACCACAAATCCCGTCAGATCTACTGACCTTGTCATCCATTTCGTACAGCTGTGAATTCACATCACCATAAGTCTCCATTGCCGACTCTACCCCGGGTTATTAAGTGAAAACGCTGCATTTGCTCAACTGTTTTGGCACAGCCAATAGTGCAAAAACACTCCAAAGGATTTAGGGGATTGCGACGTGGGGATTGGGTGTCCACTGTCGAGTGGCCGCTTGTCCTGCAAGGCTAACACACGGCTGGATTTAAGATGAATTAGGTGATCAAAACATGTCGCCGGTGAAATAGCGTAATCACAGACAGAGAATATATCGTCAAAATCACAGCACATGTGCAAAGAAAGTGAATCATATGCTAGAGCTCGTATTGCTGTTTGGCTTGCAAATGAAGGCAGCAAAGAAGAGTCGACTCCTCCCAAGGTGTTCAAAAGAGTTAGCCTCTTGCTTATAATTTTTGTTTCCTCCACTTCACGAATGAATATGCATGTAAAAACGTCATCATCGGAGGCCGATTCTGATGGGTAGAAAGCGAAAAATACTCAGCGGGACTCATTATGTTGCACACTACTGACTCCACCGACTACTCGCCTCCAGTCTGACACGAGGAAGGAATCCCACAAGTATTTAACAAGTTTGTAGTATCCAGGATGATTTTATTTTGGCCCAAATATCTGCATTAAAGAGTCTTTATTAGGGCCAGAGCACCAGGCTGTGTGAAGGCCCTCTAGAATTGCTGCATCACTGAATAGCTGCAGAAATAATTGGTCCCCCTATTCCTTGTCGTTGCTATTGAAAAAGATTACTACACTCCATCACAAGGGGCAATTTACATTATTCACATAACGGTTTGCAGGTGAATTATCAGGATGAACCTGAAACGTTCACCTTTACTTAATTTGACCTCAAAATATTTGAATCCACATGTCCAACTCTTTTCAGTACATTTTGCATTTTGGACCAAACACCTGTTGATCATTTTTGCTTTAGTAAAGACCTATAAATTCTGCATTCAAAATGTTAAAGGAAGTCAAATTACACTCACCTGCAAAGGTTACAGTGAATTTTAGGCTCATCCCTAAAGTTCACCCGAAAGTCCAATCTCATTAACTTGTTTTAAGTCGTGCATAAATGCCTCAACAGCCAAAATCTGCCTGCAATACTTCTATCCAACCCCCAATGTGATGAGTACAGCATGCTTCCCTCGTTTCACCACAAGCGGCAAATTGTCGACAACCAATTAAAAGGTGCTAACTAATGCGTGGAAACGCGTTTAATGGCAACGTCAGCGTAATAAGGATATCAAAGATTGGGCTTGACATACTTGTTAGTGACTGGAGCTTCACGCACCAAGTGTGTGCGCTCTTGTCCGTTTGATCCTCATGCCTTCCCTCCATTAAAATTATCCGCCACTTTCACCTGAATACAAAATAGCACTGGAGCCCGAGTAGGAAGCTGCATTTGGATTTGACGGCCATCTGTTCCGCCACCCCTGGTGCATGAAATCTGCATTTATTAGTGCATTTCATATTTACTTGATGCTGTGAGCATGTGGTCTTGCCACTCAGGCGCAATTTCAATGCAAAAAAAAAAAAAAAACACTCTTCTCCGATTTGATCAATGCAGCTTTTAGAGAAAACTATGTGTAAAATCAATATAGCCGAGTTTCACAATAGTTGTATACTCAGCCCAGCATTGTACATAATGGCAGGTGTGATTGGAAAGGCTATCCATATTCACTAGTGGGAGAAAGGCGCTTATGCCTTCATTAAATCCAAAATGTGGTCACGCCTCAGTTCAGTGCACACATATTGTTCGCCCTCCGAAGGGCCGGCGGCGGCAGTAGCAACAGCCAGAGTCATAAATTCTCATGAAATCTTCCACAGGTATCCTTTCTCTCATTTAGCAGTAAACGACAATAACGATCGGATCATTTCAATGCGGCAGTAAGCGCTGGCTTGTGCGATTGATTTGACCACTGGCTGTCCTCCGCTAACGGATGATATTTATCCCGTCGCACGGCGTGTCTCTCCCGCCTATAAAAACCATAAGTGTCCCTCGGTGACTCCGGGAATGTAATAGCCTTGTGTCAAAATATACGACTGGGGGGGGAAAAAAATGCAGTTAAACCGAGCGAGCAGACGTTTGCCTTGAAATAGGATGCGGTGGAATAAATAAAAAAATAAATAAAAAAAAAGAAACACAACCATTAGTCTTCACCTAGTCACTACTATTGGAAATATAAAGGGAAATATGTAGCATAATTCTCCTTGAATTCTCTCCAGCTGTTGATGTATTGACCAGGCAGTCAGCCTGAAAAGAAAGTAGCCCTATGAAATGTCACAGATGTTCCGATGGCGGCCTTGGGATGAATTCCAAACCATGAAAGAAGCGAAAATCCCACAGGCAACCTTTAAAAATTGCAAAGGGAAGGGAAAAAAGGGACATGTTGCGCCAATGACGTTATCTAAAGGCTGAATGTGTGTGTGAATTTGCACGCAAAACCTCAAATTGACCTTTTTTTTTTTTTAAATATATAATTTCCATTTTATTGAACTGCATTTTTAAGTATAATTTTCACAAGTTATTATTTACTAACTTTTGCCACTTTTGAAGCATAATCATTAAACGTACCCCCTTCACTGCACGCAAAGGAAAAAAAAAACAGCAAATAGGTTCAAGGAAAAAAAAAACAGCAAATAGGTGAAGTAGCGATGAGAGAATAGCAAATGGGAACACTACACTAAAGATAGAGCAGAAGTCTCTAATTGCCTAACCCTTCTTTTCTTCCTTTGACCATCCTCCGCTTTAAAACCCCAGCAATGCCAGTTTGTTGTCATGGCAACAGGCCAGACTTTAGGCTAAGACATATGGTGGTCTCTGGGATTTATAAAGAGGGAAATGGGAAAGCATGTCATGTCAGCCTGATGATGGAAACGGGGTAAGCAATTCTGTTTGGTTGTCACTGGTACTAAATTGATGGAACACTGATTGGTTTAATCCATGGACTAAGTGCATACTAACTGGTTCTGATCATTGTGCCAGCAGTGATGACTGTTGATATCAGGAACGACAGGATGACACAAATCCAATTGAACTAGATCAACAAGCAGCGATAAACAGGACCTGGCACCCCCTATTTCATGGCAAATCCTCGAAATGATCAAAACGACGCCATGTTACAGCATTGCACACCCTAAGATGATGTCGGCAAGAAAAGCATTGCAATTTTGTGTAACCCATCTGTCTATTAAACCTGCTTACGATTAAGGCTCATTTGGGCAAGTCCCCTGCAAATGCCTGCTTCAAATCATAATCACTGACTTTCTGTTTAATTTCAGGAATGGGTCCTTGATACGTTTACAAGCCTGTTATGGTCGACATCCATCCAGTTTCGCGTTGACCAGTGACACCAGGTCCGGGGCTAATTTGTTCTAACTTTCGAGGAGGCTCCTGAGTTTTTGGGCCTTGTATATGGAAATCTTTAAATACTTAAAAAAAAAAAAAAATTTGCTCTGGCTGGTGACACCAGCAAGACCGGCACGAAAACAAAACAAAACCATGCTGGTCTACGCTCTTTTTTTTATAGCGGGGCAGGCATGAGTTAAAATTACCAATGACCTCAATCAGAAGGGCCAACAGGCATCCATGTAGTCCAATAACGACTTTGACGGTCGGGGGCGGAACGGGGCGGGGGCCGACAATCTTTATGAATATGGCCGGAGGGTTGCGGCCGGAAGGGTACCCAAGTCAAGGGTGGAGGGTCGCGGTCGGACCGGCAAAAAAGCGTCAAGCACCCAGCTCTGGAAAACAAACAAACAAATCACTCCTACCGCCCTCTGATTTCAATTGATCGTCATCCATTGATCTGATTTGGAAGCAGTGGGCAATCACCTATGAAATCTCACCGTTTCCAAACAGTTGCTATCAGCTCCCTCCCAGATGGATGACGGGGAACAAATCATGTGCCGCGTCAGGTTGCCGCACGGCTAAATGTTTAATTTACAAGCTGATACGGTTGCTTTTGCAATCAGCGGAGAGCAAAATTCCCTGCAGGCCTTAGCTCTTTTTATGCCACCGAATGAAGCTAATTATATCCCCCCCCATTACGGCAATAGGCTGCGCCTAATCACATTTTCGCAAATTACAGTTACTCGGCTCAGTCATTTGGGCTGCCACAATCACTGTGTTATGATCTCTCAACGAGAAATATGTTTGTTGTTGGGATTTTTTGATGCTCTTTGTGGGGTGTTGATTGCATCTTGTATGAAAATGATGTGAACACTGTAGGTTTTACTAATATGTCCCCTTTTTTTCTTTTTTTTTTACAGCAACTCATTGGTATCATGCTAGCTTTGATAATTTTTTAAGACACATACAGTACTGTTGCCATTCCTTATTTGGTGAGATAACCAGGAGAAGCATGACTATTTTTATCCGTTGGTTGAAAACGGCAGCATCTTTTTTCTTTTTGTTTCCAGAACATGCTGTTCCGCTGGTGCTTATGATTATAAGATCCCAAATTGGGCAGTTATCAGCCTGCAGATTCACGGTCAAAAATCCTTTTTCTGTCATTGTAAAAGACAGTGAAGTGAAAATAAGGCACTTGAGTTATTTAAGATAACAAAACAACGGACAAAAGACAAGACAGATGCAAACAGTAGCATCACAGTAGATGATTGAAATGCCATGCAAAAGTCTGATTGATTTAATGACTTGACATCGTAAAACTATTCCAGTAACTGAGCAGGCCTTCTTTGTGGTGTGACCGTGTATTCTTATGCTGTGCCGTACATAGTCTATAACTAACGTACACTAACAAGGTAGTTAAGCCATAACAATCAATACAGTATACGGTATGTTGAAAGCCACCTCAAGCCCATAAATATAAAACAACCAAAAGAGAACCGTAGGTACAGCAGTTCGTGCCACAGAGTGTTGCTAAATCCCAAGGCAGTTACATTTCCTGTCCCTTACTTAAGTTCCTCGGCACCATAGAGAATTTTCCGAATACAAGTAGCAATGAATGTGCGAGCATGCCTCGTACATCACGACCATGCTCTTATGCCCATCTCAAGGACTTTTTATTAGCAGCGCAGTGAAGCCACTCCCCTTTGGGAAGTGGCCTGTCACAGCGCCTTAGAATTATTTAGTCTTAAAACAAGCACCCTGCTCACCTCTGGGGCCTTGGGCTCCTGCATCGACATAAATTAACCATCTGGAGCAGGTGTGGCCACGCAGAAGGCCGTGCGCGGATGTCGGGACTCGGGTGGCGAGAGGGTAGACCACCCGCCGGTGCGTGTTAAGCGGAACACGCGCCGCCATTAGTGGAGGCCTAATGACTCAACACTGTGAGCGGTTGACCCTTTTTGGTCATTTTGTGTTCAAATTGTTCAAAGATTGCTGTCACTTCTCACGAGGACGGAGCCGCACGCATCGGTGTGCTCAAATTTGGACTCTGCTGCATATTTAATCATTTCGCTAGATCATCCTGCATTGCAATTTCTCATTAACGTTGCTCTTTCATTCAGCCACGTAATTGAATTCCTGTTGGCGGTGAAGTCGTTAGTTTCCTTCGTTTCTACTCTGGCGCGTGCAATGCGATTCATTTGTGTAATTTCTAACACCGACTTTTGAGTTATAAGACAATTTAAAAGCCAGCCCTTGTTTTCTGTTGGGAACTTTAATTGCATTCGGATTTTTCTGTGTCTTTTCATTCACACTGTTGCGCCTGCAGACATGTTTTTGTGGCGCTGGACCCCACAACTACAGTACAGCATGCAGGTTGCATGAACAGTATGTAATGAATTCTCTTTTTCTCCATAGAACCCTTCAGCACATTGAAGCATCAGTCATAATGTTGTAATGTGCCTCGGGCATGATTTAATTGACTTTTTTTTCCAGTCAGTCCAAATACTACTTTTTCAAGTGTTACTTAGTCGTCCATCTCTCACTTGCAATGTTCTCCATACGACAGGCAAATTGCGCTTGCTTCAAGCTGTTTGTCACGACCAATTGACCAATATTTGTCACAACCAATTTACTGTCAAACCGACCCATGAAACACAAACACAATTACTGTAAACATTGTATATTTAACACCAAAATGTTCACCCGAACAATACAAATTTATCTAATGGAAGTTTACTAGATTAATACTACCTTTGCAGGTAATAAGAAACATCAACAACATACCGCCAACCTG
Organism: Filicampus tigris; assembly: GCF_054856515.1. NCBI lineage: Eukaryota > Metazoa > Chordata > Actinopteri > Syngnathiformes > Syngnathidae > Filicampus > Filicampus tigris. Next base: position 8,859,406 of record NC_141236.1, on the reverse strand, counting down.
CCAGATGTGCTCAAGGGCCACCCTGATGACCTGCGGTGTGCATGGCGTTTAGATAAATATTATCGGTATGTAAACCTGAAAGGAAGTGGGTGAAAAAAAACGACAACAAAAAAAACAATCCAACTGCTTTGTACAACTGTCTCGGGAGGATTGTGAAAGCCTCCATTAGCTCTTTGTTACCTGTCAGGCAATTGCCTCATGTTGACAGGATTTACACCCTGAGTGATTCATCTGAGCACAGCCTTCAGCCGCCTGCATATAACCATTGCGCCGCTTGCTGGTTAAACATCTGGCCTGGCTCTGCTTAAAATGCAGACTTTGAATGGAAGGGTTGCTCTTTTTCGGCCGCTGGTAATTGGCACACGGAAAGGCTTGGCTGAGGGATCGGCGGCCGGTAGTGATGAGATCTCTGCAAACATTCGCTAGATGGCTCAGATAATGCAATTGCAAAAGCCCCCACCGCACAAATGGATTTCGGAAAACTCTACAGTCCAATGTTTGTGCCAGTTAATCTAAAACAACAACACAAATATCCCAGCATGCCTTGTGTTCTCACTCTTTGATAGATGTGATTGTTATGGCGCACAGTAAATTTCATCATCTTTTTACAAATGGATAATACGGTCTGTCCCCAACGTGTTGAAAATAGCTTGAAAACAAATCTATGCACTTTTCCCGCCTCAATATTGAAAGTCTGGGTATTTTTTTGGGGGGGGACGTTTAAAAAAAAATTTTTTTTAAAGACAATAACGAGTGAAAATAGGTTAGATACATTTGAGTAAGTCGGTTTTGTTCAAAATGGATCAGCAATATGCTTCATGCCGAAGGAACAGGTCAGCCATGAAGGTGCATGCAGATTCAGTTACACGGTTTAGTCACCTCATTGTTTTAGTTATTGCATCACACATGGCTAAGGCCTTCGAGAAAGTACAACGATTTGGTGATGTTATGATAGCAATGTTAGAATTCAGGTTATTTTCTAGGTGTACCCGTTGGTTTACCTCGACAGGGTGTCCCAATTTGCATTTGCAGAGCACTTTCTTTTACCTGATCCAATCACTTTTTAGTAATAACACGCTTGTTTTCTTCTCTTCAGCTCAATTTTGGGAGTCCATTAATCCGACGTCTGTGCAACCATTAGTGGGGCAGGTGGGCAAAACTTGACCGCCCACGCGTTAATCCCAACATCAATCAAGGAAGCGGGCCGTGCTATTACAATTAAATTGTTTCACTCCCACCAAGTATGGACGGCTACGCAAAGACGGTCACATCGTTGAGGACAATAAGCTTTGAATAGCAAGTAACTGGCGGTGAGATGAGCTTCTGTGAGAAAATGAGGTCCCTTGTTTTATTTGATTATAAGTGGGAGAAAGTAGTCTGAACTCCTAGAAAAACATTTGGAGGTAAATTGGTCTGGCAGTAGCTCATTTCGCTCCTACTTTGTCATTCTGACATTGACATGTCTGATATATATTTATATATATTAGGGGTGTAACGGTACACGTGGGTGTGTTAATACGTTTCGGTATGGCATGTTCGGTTCACTTGCGTTCGGTTCGGTCCAATTATTAGCGTGAGATTATGCACGGGCGCTATTGACTGTTGCATGCGGGAGAAGAGGGCGGCGGCACTAAAGAGGAGCAAACTAAAATACGCAAGCTCGAAGGTCCCCTGTACACTGCGGTCTCCTGTTTGGCAACATTCTGGCTGTCCTGTTAAAATCACCGATGGGGAAAGGTACGTGGATAAGTCAGAAGGTTGTGTGCCGACATTGCTACATGAGACTGGCGGCTATGCTGTGGGAAGCACGTCCAACATAACACTTAAAACAACATCATCCGACTTTGAATGTTTCTTAGGCGAGGAAGCAAGCATTCTTTTTAGTCCAAAACAAACAGCGCTCTCCTTTGTTCTCCGCAGCTCCTCTCACTAGCCGTGCGATGCGTTCATGAAGCTCGGAAACATCATTACTCAGCAAAACACAAATCAGACCAAAACACAGATAACCCAATTCGTTACAATATGCTGTTGCACATTCAATGATTTTAATGCCTAAAAAGTGTAAATAATTTCATAAAGACTTTAAAGTTACTATTTTTCATTATAAAAAGAATTTTAATATAGTTAGCAATAATTGTGACTGTTATCGTATGTATTTTTTTAATCACAAAAAGTGTATATATGTGCTGTAATTACAACTTGTCTTTAACTTGAATACTTAGGTGTGTCATAGGCTTTTGCTGCTGAGTGTTTTAAGATTTCAGTGTCTTAATAATTTACAAAATTAAGAGATCATTATTTCTAGTGTATTTTTTATTCTGGTGTGATTTCTTCGAATATCACCCGAATAGTTCACTTTTATTTTTTTTTTTTCTAAAGACTATACCGTTGTCATCTTTTCAAAACTAGTTTGCTGTCAAAAGGAGAACAATATGACTTCAGCTATGGGCATTTCAGCTCCACGTTATGGTGAGAGACTGTAGACTACATGCTTTTAAAATAATTAGAACATCTGTTTTTCTTGTTTCCGTTTTTATCTTGAAGACAATTCCCTCAGTGGCGCGTGGACATGAAATAAACATTCACATTTATTAGACAGACCACAGAAAACATGCGAGGATTAAAGGTAATAAAGGGATTACATTGCCTCATATTGCTCAAATGAAAGAAATCGTAAGGATGCTACACTACGTTGTGGTTCAGAATTCTCTTTTGGGTATAAAAATACATCATTAAACCAGTTTTTTTCCCCTCATTTATTTCTCATGTTCCATCCCTTGTGCTGGATCATCCTTCAAACGGGATGATGTGTGCAGGCTGCGGCTTAATGTGGCCTTAATCTCTGATGTCTTTTCATTACGCAACACGTCTTGGCTTTGTAGCAGGGAAGGTTATTGATGCAAATGTGTATTGATACATGCAGAGAGTCTGAATAAAAAAATAAAAAAAATCTACGGACTTGCAAACTCATTGCACCGAGGGCTTCATTCAAAGTGTACATTGGAGCATGACGTCTTCTGTCGTCCGCCCGTCAAAACGTCGGCGTCTCCATCTCCCAAAACTAATGAGAAACTAATGGAGCCTGACAAAAAGCCCATGAATATGTGCGTTCATATTACGCACAAGCAAGCAGCGACTCGTCTGCCTTTCCCATTGTCTAAATGCATATTCTTTCCGCGCCCACTTCAACTTGAGGTGCTTGTTGCCATGCTCCCATTCTTATAAGGGCTCAATGTCTCGTCAGCGATCACACCCTCATCAAGTGTGCGAGCTGATGAGCAGGCTTGTTTCGGAACTGCACAAAGGAACCCGAAACAATGAACCGTGCCAGCGTTTATTCAGTCGACAGCTTAAATAGCAGTGTACCAACAAGGATGTACAACACAATAAGCAACGGAATAAGATGGTAAATCGTGGTGTTTAAGTTTCAATTGGATGTGCACAACCAATAGGGCTCTTATGAATTCACTTACAATGCTAGCTTGGGGAGCGAGTGCACCATGAATATTTTGATGCGCTGTACAGAACGACTAAAATCCAAGGTATCATCAAGGTAGCACTATTTAACATACAAAGTACTTTTCACCTTCTTTGTCAAGCTTCAGAAATTAGCCAATTTTGAGAAGGCTTTCCTGTCTCATAATATGAGCCACTGATCACCCCGCATGCTTCAACTGTGGCATATGCCAACCCAGGAATGGCTTTCGTTACCATGACGATTGGTTGTGGCAGCTACTTGTCTGAACCTAGCTGCTTAGCTTTTGGCTTTGACGCGATGGTGTTTCCGTGTTCTCCGCACGCCGCTTCAAAATCGTGGCTCTTCACGCAGCCTAGCTGACAAGTCATGGGCGGAGAAACTGTGTGTGTGCAGTATTATGTAAATTGGCCCCCACTGTTACATCATAGTCCGGAAAATATCAAATGTCTTTCAGAGACGCGATTACTTAAATACAATCTAATAAAAAGTAATTTTCTATTATATGTCCAGTTTAAAAAAAAATCCAGAAGTTTATTCGGATTTGTGATCTGATCAACAATTAGAATAGTTACAAAGTCACTGTTGTTGTTTACAACCTAAATTTTGCCCCAAAACTGACACCACCATCTGGAAACCTGCATATTAGCCTTCTCATTTCCCTGATCAGTGATATTTTTATCTATAAAAACTTCATAAACCATCAGATTTGCCTGGCAGAATATGGACAAGAAATCTCAATAAATTGATATTGCGGAGTAGACCAGAACTGACGAAGACTAGATAAAAGTTGAGTGACCATTGCATTCAAGGGAAATTATAGTACCACATCTCAGAATTTCACTCTCATGTCAACTAAAATAACACAAGTAGTCCAATGAACGGAGGTAGTGTAACGTCTCAAGCTAACTCACAACCTTCCATACAGTTCATTGCTATAACACACAGCAAATAAAGGGTAGCTCACCATGCTAACAGGCAGTCACGGGAAGTCAAGGTAACAGGTGGGCTCGATTGTGACTGACGCAGGAAGTGGCACCAGGAACCGCCTGTCAATGGAAAACAGAAAGTTGTAAGAGTCAAATGTACAACAAAAGGTTTCCGAAAGTCCCGTTTTCATGATCGTCACAAATTCAAACGTCTTCAAAATATGTATTACAAATGATTTATTGTGTCCTGTACAGACAGACTGCTCTAGCGACAGCGAGAGCGAGGACAATTTCATTGTGGTGCCTCCGCGGGACCACCTGGGCTTGGCCATCTTCTCTATGCTCTGCTGCTTCTGGCCTCTGGGAATCGCAGCATTTTACTTCTCGCAGGGGGTAAGAAGCACAAATCAGCACACACACAAACGCTGTACTCAATCCATTATTATTACTACTATGTTCACTTCCAGAACAGACTGAACATTCCCCTGAAATGACTCCGTCCCTTAAACAGGTTAACACGCTCCTGCTCATCACCAGTGAGATTTAGCTTCTGTTGGTGCAAGCTACAAATGATGCACTCCCAGAGGAAGTCACGATTGCACTCCCTTTGCCAATCATGTATGGCATGCCAAGGCTGTGTGTGAGACATATTAAAACTTTATGTGGCCTAACAATCACACGCCTGTGCAGTCAAAGCAATCACTCTTAAAGCTGTGTTTCAACAATCACACGATCGAATATGACAGCCCCGTCAAGGGAAAAACGAATGCAATGAATGAAATAATGAATGAAGCTGAGGTAAATAAATCATTTGTAAAGTAAATGAGACAATTCCCAGGAGCGTAATCTTTACACGGTCCTAAATGAAGTCAATTACACCGTGGTTGTCGGCTATGTACGGCAAGGTTATTTGGGGCTTATTATAAGCTACATGTGGTATAAGGATCACACGCCGGTAAACTCAAATCCATCACCATCAATGCTGGGTGTGGCATACAAGCACACTTTCGTGTATGAAAAACAATCATTCTCAAAGCAATGTTAGCATGTTCGTTGGGCGCCATTGGGTCCCTTTAAAGTCGCTACATAAATCCAAGCTCTAATCATCATTATTATGCATGGCCGAACGGTCACGCATTCGCGCATGTGTCCTTGTGAATCCCGAGGCTAGAACACAAGACATTTACTAGTATCATGAAATACCATAAAGGGAAAATTCATGCAGCGAATAATGAATGAATAAGTAAACAATACAGTAAATAATACAAGTCCTACGACAGCAATATTTACCAGTGATCATTTCTAACAAATTTTAATCTTCCCCATGCCAAAGCCGGATAATGTTGGCAATGAAGCGTAAAATGTGGTCAAATAGTTTGCATGAGAACTTTACATGGGCAGTGATAAAATAGCACGCAAAAAGCACACAGAGGAAGCGATAAGAAAAGAACGATAAGAGCTATGAATTTTCATCAAGGTTGAGTGCATTTAAACTGAAGTCAGAGCTCAAATGAAGACACTCTGTGAATTATCATGTCAGCAGCTAATTCCATCCTTCTGGGCAAATTATGTGGAAGTGATGGCTGTGTTTTAGACTATGGACTCCCCCCCGCCGCCCCTGACAAGGTGCAGTCCAGAGGAGTAGTGGGGAGGGCTTCATTTTACAGCTTGATAACACTTGGCTGTTCCTCATTTTTGGCCCCAAAAAATTCATTAATTCTATATGCGTATATGGAGCTCGACTTAGCAGTATACCACTCAAAATGAGGTATTATTACGCTGTCAAAGCGGTACTCATCACAATATTCAGCCTATCTTCAACGTTTCTAGGACTATTGAAGTACTGTATGTCCAGAAAAATCCATAATTATTATGATGAACATCTAATCCAAGATGCAAGAGCCTTTTGAATTTGAAAGACGCCCTGGCATAAGATGACGGTGGTATCTTAAAGCGGAGGTCAACCCAAACAAATTTTTTCCAAGAATATGTTCCCAGCAGGCCCACTAGTTGACACGGCATTCTGATTAATTTTACGTTTGTGGAATAAGTGTTAATCCACTCGATTTTAGCCATCTCTGGGAGCGGCCATTTTGTCTTCTGTCGACTGAAAAAGACATCACAACTGCTCACAACGACCAATCACGGCTCAAATTCAGAAAACAGGTCAGCCGTGATTATTCACATGCTTCATGTCGCCATGTTACTGGGCACCGGTGTCAAAGTTTCAAAGTTTTTATGAACGAGACCGTTTTCCCAATGCCGACGCAAGAAACCAGTCAACTTTGAAAGTCGTCAACACAATTGGAACATTTCATTCTGATCCTTTGCTGCATGATGGCTTTGAGTGCATTCCGCATACAGCTCACACCCTCAAAAGATTCCACTGAGCATTCTCTGCGAGGACAAAAAAGACAAACAAGTTAGCGTAATAAGGTTTGCGGATGGCAGATCAATAGCATCTTTGTCCCACCGGAAGGTCACCGAACACAGAGCAATAGGCGTGAGCTAGCTGCTAAAGCATCGGAAAAAAAACGCCTGAATATGTAATCCTTTGTGGAGGAAATATGGTGTTGTGCATTTGATTAGCGAGTGGAAGTGACTGCCATTATTGCCACTAGATGTGTGTTGTTTGGAGACGCTGACGAGTGTTGCGAGTCTCAAAGGGGCTGCAGAGCGCTTTCTCATGATTATGCAAATGAACACCCAAAACGTAGCGCCACCCTCCCCATCAAGTTATCTTACAATAGCCTGATGACAACAGATGAAAATATGAGATAATTCATTTGAAACAGTGAGTATATCAGTGTTTACATGACAAAGGTGGAGTTGTCTGAGGGAAACCATGACTCCAATCCGGCAAGCAATGAAAAGGCATAGGTCACCCCTGTGCTACGTTGTTGTTGTTTGTTAGTGGCTTGCTCTGACCAAACTGCTCAATGCAGTGTGAATCTGCCAGTTTCCTGCACATTTCTCACATTTGTTCAGCCTTGTCAAAATGTTGGTATTCCTGGCTTGCTCATACAGTACATTTAGGCGAGGTTGTCAATGCCTGTCCCTGAGCTTTCAAATGATGTTAAATATGCCATTTATCATCTGAGGGCGCATATTAGCACAATGCGCAGTCCTTGACATTTTACTACTAATTGCCGCCAACGAGCTTCTTCTGGCTTCATCTGTCAAGAGGCGCGTCCTCCAACTTTCATCAACACTTGTGCTGAATCAACAACTAGCTTGCGTCAATACTAAAACCTCTGACTTGTAGCCTGACATTTCTCCTTCTCTTTTTTTTTTTTTTTTGCACATTCTGCCAGACCACCAAGGCGGTGCACAAAGGCGACTTCCCGCTGGCGAACATCGCCTCCCGACGTGCCCTGTTCCTGGCCGCCCTCTCCATCACCATCGGCACTGGAGTCTACGTGGGAGTGGTGGTGGCACTCATCGCCTACCTTTCAAAACCGGGACACATTTAGCTGACGCTCGTATCTGCCGAGAAGAGAAGAGCAGCCCGAAGCTTGCATATTTACAGGACCGTTCTTTGGTGGCTGTACAGTTTTCCCCTGCCACCCTCATTTCTTTTCCCTGAAGATTCCCCGTCAGCCAGAATTAGCACAACGGCAGGAAAGGGGGCAAGCTGGGAGGCTGCGGCCAAGAGGAGGAAAACTTTAGAGGAATGGATGCTTTCCTCACCGGTGGCCCAATTTGCATCATATTGAGGTTGTCCTCCATTAAACTCGTCGTCTCCGAGAATCATCGCAAGCTGAAAAACGTTAAGAACCACAAACCACATCTTTGCTGTCCTTTGAGCCTCCCTGGATCCTAAAGGAACTTTCATGAAAGACAAGGACTTATAACAGCATCATTTGTAATGCATAAAACATCACGTAGCTTTTATTTGACCCACGGGAAGACTACACTGCCCTTGTGTCAAAGCCCCTACAACACAATTGTCTCACGCCAGCTGTTTGCCTATAATCCAAATGTGCTTTGTTTTTTGTTTTTCCACCCTCTTGTCTCACAACTTGTTAAACGGCTTGTGGCAGTGGCGCAGCGTGGGTTACCAAAAACAAACAAACAAAAAAAATTAGCCCAACAACTATTCTGTCCATACCAACCATGCCATCTCAACCTCTAATCAAATGACTATGATTTTTTTTACCAACACACCTATGTTTTGTGACTTTGTAAACATCAGCCAGAGGTAAAGAAAAGAAAAGATGATTCGAATCTGACCTCATTGACATCATAGCTACTGTGACAATTAGGGCAAGTCCATGTTAATACAGCTGTTTTTTTTTTTTGTTTTTTTTTTTTAGAAAGGCACATTTTTGTCTACGTATTTGTCCTTTAAAACTCCAGCCAGCGTATTTCTCGGCACCTCGAGCAGCGCCTGGTCCGCAGACCTGAGGCTGCGGGGAGGTGCATAGGAATGGAGGAGCTCAGAGAGGTATGCCGGGGCGAGGCCATTTACGGATTTAAAGACAAACAGGAGAATCTTAAATTGAACCCTGAAATAGTACATAGTACAGTCATTTATCGTGTAGGGGTTATGGTTTAGAATCAGCTGTGTAGAGAACCGTATAATTTTTCACTCCCCTTTTCTTCCACTGGAACTTAAAACACATTTTTAAAAGTATTCCCTGCCACCTGTTCTCACTCTCTCACGTGCGCAGCTCTCCAAACAACAGCCAAGGAGTGCTTCAAGCTGTTTAGTTTTCACTCCCAGGAGATAACTGTAAAACTGACACAACTCTAAAGTCGGACTTGCCAGTATCATTGAAAAACCCGAAAAAACATATTGTATGTTGTTGTTTTTTTTATATATCTTATAAAGTAATGGATTTGTTACAACTCTGAAATTGTAGTACAACTATGTGGTTTTTTTTCCTCTTTTGAGATTTGGCACATCACCCGATTTTGACCACAGGTAACCCACCCAAATCCACTGCCATGTATGGAATGTTTTCTGTTGTCTCCAAAAAGTTGTGTATCAGAAAAAAAAATACTTGAAGCCAAGAAGCATGTTTAGTAGTCTACGGAAGTTATAAATCAGGCAGAATTGTCGACATGCTTTGACAGCATCAGATTGAGTGGGCGATCAATTTGGCGCCTTCTGCCAGTAGCGTGCTGTCCATAGCATGATTGATCGATTTTTTTTTTTTGGGGGGGGTGGTTATTTAAAAAAAGCTTAAATTAAAATTGATCATTCTGTAAAGGGGGGCTTGCAAGTCAACCGCATCCTTTCATTCAATAAACAAACAACATTCCATGACAGAAAATAGTGGGGAAAAACAAACGTATGTTGAAAAAAAAAAAAAAAAAAAAAGGCTGATTAATTACCCGAGTGACTTAATTTTAATTGTAAGTTCAGGCCGTGAGCGCACAAGAGGCGACATTCTGCTTAGCTACCCTGCATCAGTCATAGCTGACATTTATGGAACACAATTAGCTCCGTGCAATGGCCTCTTTTTTTTTTTTCCTCTCTCCCTTCTTCTCCAAGGGATTGTGTACTCTCCGGAGCGTGTCCCTAAAATAGCACAAGCACATTCATTTCAATAACAGGCCGCGGCATCAGCGGAGGGTAAACGATCCGCTAAAGAAGTCAGCGGTGTCCACCAGGGAACGCTTGGATGCAAGGTGCTAGTTTGAATGCTCCCCGGTGTAAACATGGTGACAGCTGATTTTGGAACCCTGAGGTGCACTTCGTGCCAGTCAGAGGTGCCGCTTAATATGCTGTATGTGTCTAATCAAGGGGTGACCACATACAGCCTGCTTTGTGGGCCAACAGAGCATTTACATTAAAGCAGGAGATCATAATAAAAAAAAAAAAAAAAAAACATAATTCAGGGAGTCATTATGACTTCACATTAGTACATGATAAATATGATCTGTGGAAAAAAAACAGACGCCACTAGCACAAACTTATCCCTCTAATTTGATATACTTGTTGCACACTTGCAGGCACACACCCATGACCTTACCTTGTTTCGCCAGAAAAGCATCGTATTTGTAATGGACTCTTAATATAACAATAAATGCATAGGTTTGAAGTTCTATATTTTGCGAGGCCACCAGGTTACTGCGACAAGTATGCCAGCGAGTGTGTGACGAATGACTGACACCTCGTAAGTCACGTCTTCGTGTCCCGGATTGGTTGTTTTTCCTCATGCACAGCAGTGTCTTGTATATCAAATTAGAGGCAGGAGAGGATCAAATTAGAGGCACAAGATGGGGCCAATTTAATCGACGATCAAACATAATTACTAGTGACAAGTCGTAACTGCGACAAAAAATGCCCTCCACCCACCTAAACTTGTTGAATTCATATTCATTTATTTATTTAATCATTCATTTTATCATTCAATTATTGATTCTTTCATTTACTGTAAATAATCGATGAAACGTATTGGTAGAATAAAGGAAAAACGTATCTACAGGGTGTCCACAATTTCTCCATCCAGCGCCATAGATTAAAAAGCAAATTGATGAAATGTATTTTCATCAGATTTGTTCAGTACACTGAGTAGTTTTAAATCACACTGCAATTGTGTATTTCAGGCATGCTGTTGCTAAAGTAGGTTGATAAATAAGCAACAACAAAAAAAAAGATGTTGCTTAAAGGCACACTGTGCATTGTGATTAACTCAAAGAAAATCATGCCTGTGGAAAATTTACCTATGCTATCTACTCATGTTGTAATCATTTCTTCAAAGATTTTCCTACTCATTTGCTTGTGTAATAAATTTGTTAAACCGCAAAAACCCTTTACGGACACCCTGCATAAATTTAACAATTTTGATTTATTTTATTAAACAATTGGTAAGTGAATGAAATTGATAAAGGATTATTAATTTGATGTTAAACTATTATTTGTCATAGAACTATTACTCATAAAACATATTTGGTTTATTTTACCTCATTGATGAATGACTTCCACCTATATTTGTTTTAATGATCAAATGTGGCCCTTGGGCAGTTTGAACAGTTTGCCCACCCCTGGTTTTACCGCACACCCCATTGACCACTTGCTTTGTGTTGTGCTGTTTTGGCATCCTGCTTTTGTGCAATGAGTGGACGTGCACTTGAATGACGTGTGTGGGTGTGTGTGTGTGTGTGTGTGTGTGTGTGTGTGGGGGGGTGTGTGGGTGTGTGTGTGGGGGTGTGTGGGTGTGGGTGTGGGTGCGTGTGTGTGTAGGCGGCGTGTACATAAAAAAAGACATGTTCAAATGTAACGAGAAATAAATGGCAAAGGGAAGGGCCTTTCTCGAAAAAAAAAAAAAAAGATCTGCATTTGTGTTTCTTGTTGGTTCCATGCAACTCAAGTCATTGAGATGCACCGAGCGTTCTTAGAGCGACAGCGAGCACTGACTCACCGAGTGTGGGCGGGTTTGCTCAGCACGGGCGAACATACACACTCACACACTCGCGCGCACACACGAACAGCTTTCGCCACCATGTGTACATACAGGCAAGCTCACGACAATCCCCTCCGGAACCGACAGGATGGAGACGGTTGTGAGGTTTGCATGCAGTGGGTGGGAGGAGGGGGTCCCATAATGGAGAGGATGGAGAGTGAGGGGGTATAAATGGGGGTGTGCAGTGAGTCACCCAACGGTGTTTTTGTCGGCTCGTCATCCAGGTTGTCAAAAATGCTTATGAAGGAGACACAATGTGCTAATGTGCTAAACAGGCACCACTGATTAATATCATGTTCACAATGCCATGTTTTGTTTGCCACAGTAAGCTGACATGACCCAGGCGCGAAAAATAAAAATGCAGAGTTAAAAGGAGTCTTGTCAAAGGTAATATGGCATGAGTCCTTGTGCGTAGCGCCAAGTCAGAGCCATAGATCATTCACAAGCTCCAAAATTGCCTTGATGAATAGATGATTTGTCTCAATAATTTTTTGTTTGTTTCTGGCATTTCAAAAATAGCAGCAGAAAAGATCTGTTCTGTCACCTCTCACTTCAATCTGCCTTTTAATTGCACATGCTAAGCTTACCCATTTGCGTCTACTCCCAGTATTTAGCGCATTCAGGTAGAAATGCACGATACAGTATTGCATAATCATCGAATCAAATGCGTAAAATGAATTACGCGGCTAAGTTGTTTTTTTACACAATCCTGGGTGCGCCGGTCAATAGATCAGCTTCCAGAACACTTTGCATGCACAATCAAGTTTTTGGGGAAAGCAAATCTCAAGAGAGCTTTATATCAATACCTTTTCAAACCCGTTTTCTGACCGTCAATAAAAAGCCGGCAGTGGATCATGTCGGACGGGATAAATGGCGGCTGAACAACGCTGAGTGACCTTCCGCGAGATAGCGGTCGATATGCGGAAGACATCACCGTGACTGTTTGGCCTTTGAATCGAAGGAAGACATGAGCGCTAACAATGAGCAAGTGGCAGGGGGGAAAACCTTTAGAAGGGTGCGGAAGGTTGGGGCTGGGGGGGCCGGGGGGTGCTCGCAATGATCTCTTGAATGCGGGAGGCATCTGGCCTTGGTTGTAAATACCGGCGGCAAGAGCGAGGAATAACAGCGAGGAGGAAGAAGAAAGACTTCCGACTGAGCTGTCCATAAAAGGCCCGAAAAGCGAGGCAGGAAGTGGGGTGAATGAAGACAAACCTGCAGCAAGCAAGGTCACCTGACTTGATTAATGGCCTCGCGTTGCTGCCTCTAATTGCCACTCAATTATCTTCTACCGCCAATGGGCATCCAGCCTTTCTAGAGGCTCTGTTGACATCCCTGAGGCGACATGAAGCTGGCGACGGCTCAATCCCGCTTCACGCTCTTTGAAGAAGGTCAGTTGTTTTAGAACCCCGGTGACGCAAGTCCACGTGGGCCTGACATTTCCATGCACGCTTCAGGCTGAGATGAAAGTAAACAGTTTGATTTACACTGCAGGTCCAAGTGCCCAATTTCAATGTCATGTCTATCTCTTTCCCCATGTATCCATTGACACATTTCCGATACAGCAACACTGATGGGACAGACGTCCAAATTGCAGATGAACAACTCCACAAGCAGAGCGAGAACATGCCGACTCCACATAGGAAGGCTGGAACCAAGACTCCAACCCAAAACAAGAGAACAGTGACGCATAATGTATGTATAAACCGCTAGTCCACCTTACTGCCTGCCTAGACAAGAAGATTAAAAATTGGCAAATAACCATCACATAGCTACTTTGTACCGGGCAATTGATACATCATGAAAAAACATCGACTCACCAAGCATCAAACGCTGATGTGGTCGTGAAGACAGTCATGAAGACTGAACCAACCAATCACAGGCGTCCGTAATGATTGGCATGTGGATCTAAGTGGACAAGAAAGACACCAGAACTTTAGAACGCTAAAATTGTAACAAGTGAATCTTCTGACTTAAGTTGGTTCACTTTTTGGTCCACTTGAAGCCCAGTCAGACCCGAGGTGGACCGGAGAGAGAAGAATGTGATCACATGACTCAAGCTAAACATCCTGGGAGAAGCTGGATAGGCAGCCATGTGCACTGACTGTCTCTCCAAAATCATCATCACAAGCAGCAGCAGCAGCAGCAGCAGTAGCAGAAGCAGCAGAGCATGACTGACGATGAGCTAACATGAATATTCCCTTGGAGTGTTATCATTTCCCTTTCAACTTTCTTCCCTGTCCCGCCCATTTCCAACTCTCAGCTCTCATTTTCTCCCAGACACGCTCTGATCTCACTCCCGCCTGCTTTATCTTCCTCCTCTCTCTCTTTCTCTGGGAGTCTTTTACGGCATGGGGGTAACCAGCGGATTACAAATGGAGCGTGTCCCAAAAAGTCGTGGGGATCTCGCACCGCTTCAACTTGAAGAATTTGTTTTTGTCATTTCCAGCCATGTATCATCCAATGCTCCAACGCAACAGTAGTTTGATTTTGGTTTGGCACACCTGGAAATCCCACTTCATAATATCTGCATTTACAAGTGGAAACGCGGCAATATTGACTAGGTAGCGTTGGCTACATCAAACACACCCAACAATAAGTGTTGCTGTTGTGTCCCGTTCTAGGCGGCAAAGGTGCCCACGACCAGAAATTCCATGGTCCGCCGACCGTAAAATCAAATGGATTTCAGCCAGCTTTGAGCGTGCCATTCCACAGGACCCCTTGGCACAAACACGCACACACGCCCAGGGCATAGCCGCAACAATCAGATGCTTCAGATGGAATTCCAATTGTAGGCGAAAAAGGCCAACAGCACTCTGGCAGGCACCCAGGTGGACACAGCCTCTCTGCCTGATCGGTTCTGGAGCTGGCCCGGCTCCTGAGCGAGAGAAAAGGGCCAGAGAGAAAATGAGAGAGAGAGAGAGAGAATTGTTTGGAAGCTTAAGAAAAGGAAAATCTTTTTTGAGGGGTGCTTGCTTTCGTGCTTCAAAGCAGTTGATCCTAAACTAAAAGCTGATCTCAGTGAGAAATACATGCCAGAGAACAAGACAAACTAATTAGTCCATTAGTGAAAAGCTTCATCCCCAGACGACTGATTGCAGTACATTTCAATACTTTTTTGACTTACTACACACAATACTGTGCAGAAGTCCTAAGATACCATTAACAACGTATAATTATGTTGAGTACAAGTGACAACTAGTACGTGTGACCTTCACTTGCAAGCGATCATTAGCAAGAAGCTTCCTCTCTTAAATCTCAATGGAAGCCTAATTGGCATTGCTCATACTTTTATCCGTCTCTCTTTGTCCACAATATTTTTTATTTTTTTATTTTTTACCATTCTGAAGCACAAAGCATGAAGTCCAAAAACATAGGGCTGTGATGAAAAAGAAAAAAAAATCGTGTAAGTAATAAAATCTACTACAAATAAAATACAGTTGTGTAGCAAGTGCAAAACCTGGCTTTATTCTTGAGACCAGTGTTTCCCAACCTTTATTGAGCCAAGGCAAAAATGTATATAAGAAAAATGTCACAAAAACACCCAAACAAAAATGTAGGAGATGTGGCAGTAAAACAGGCCAAAATCCTTATTTCGGGGGGTGAGACAGCACAAGAGACAAGCTGCATACTAGGTGTGGTTTAACCAGATGGAGAGTGTATAAATACATCTTAAGCCAAAATTTTTCAACAGGCAATTTTTGAGGTCAGGTCATCCTAGAGTACTGCAGCCCAAATAGACATTACTCATCAGCCTCCTCTCAGATAACTATGTTGATTTGAAGGAGGTAAGTGAACGAAAATTACATCATTTAAGAAATCCCTGTAATATGATTGGAATGATTTCCCATTAGGAAATAAATATGGTTGACAACCTAGCTAAACAATAAAGTAGAAGTCAATTGGCATTTGGCACATTTGAGTGAAATAGCAACAAGGACAGCAGATTATCTTAGTTCAAACAACTGGAGGAAAAAAAAAAAAAAATCACTGCACAGTTCCTAAAAGGGAACACACAAGGAGTCAGTGATGCTCGCAATCCCTTGGCCAAGATGACAATGCCCAGCAGCACATATCCTATCAGGAGATTGTGTCTGTAAATTACATCGACACAGTCTTCCTCCTAGCACACGCGCACACACCCATCATACTCGGGCGGCTGAGGAACGAGGAGGGCAGCAAACATGAGCTGGTCAAATCAAAAGCAAAGACAAAAAAGGTGTGCATGTGTTACATTAATATAGAGTGTGTAAGCCAAGTTTGCCTGGACGACGAAAAAAGAGCAAACAGTGAAGGAAGAGAGTTTCCAGATTACATTGGAAAGTGATTCTGACCCCTTGCCACCTCGGAAGCGCGTACACACCGACATGCTGTGCTAGCTTTGAGCAAAAAATAACCAACGCCAACACTGCTGTTGTCACAACATGGCGATGGACAAGTCATTTGTGCAAATATTAGCGTTTTGACCTCGGCCCAGTTTGAGTGGACGTCATTCAAAATAAACAATTATGTCGCAATATTCCAACAGACAGTCCAGTTTATTAGTCTAGTATAGTTCAGTATAATTTTTGACATTAAAATCATAATCTTGTAGCCACAAAATCGTAATGCAAATATCGTTGATTGCACAGCCTTCAAAATCTTTGCACTTTCCAAAAAAAGAATCAACACTATGGATGTTGCACTTTCCTGTAAAGAAGACAAACTATTGATGTACTTTCCTAAAAAGAAGACAAAAATATTTGTGTTGTACTTTCCCAAAAAGAGGACACACTTGATATTGTGCTGTTCTAAAAAGAAGACAATTGATGTTGCACTGTCCTAACAGTAAATGATTTCAGCTTTGCGAATCTCATTCTCGGTTTACGACAAAGTTCTGTTGGGACCAACTGTTGAACGGAGCAACAACTGTGCCCGCAGGTCTCCTTCTGACGAGCCTCCCATTAATGTTTAATTACCAAAGTGTCCCCTTTGGTGCTAAATGGAACTATTTAATGGCGGCGAAGGTGTCATCCTGCCGAGAACGGCGCTGCCAAACACCTTCCGCCGGTGCAAATTGACTGGTCGCCGTCGCCGCTGACGCCCCGGAGAGATTTGGGGTGATGAGCTCATTTTTCATTTGAGCTCCATGCACTCAGCACTTTTCCTAAATGGCCTTTGCGCACTGCGGGGGAGCACGCTGCAATTGAAAGGGCTTCCACCAAGAGCTGAAAGTAAAGGCCGGGCTGGGTTGAAGCTACCAGACGACGAAGGTACACACATAGATGCGCGATCCGTCATGTTGCCCACTAACAAAGCGCCTCTCTGCAGCAGCAGCAGCATTTCTATCATTCTCCTATAATTAACACCTTACCAGATGAAGCACCTCTCCCACCGTGCAGCTGCTAATTTGGCCCAAATGCATTTGCACAGCTTGCCGCGTTTCCCCTCCATTTCCAATCAACGCAATAATTGTGTTTTTGGTAATTGAAACAAATTATACGCTGTAAGGCAGGTGCAGGCCTGGCACGGTCCGAATTGTTGTTTTTAATGCTCTCAGATGTTTGCTTGGCTTTGAGTAAATTGCCAATCATCCGAGAACATCGGGAGTGAGTGGCTAACGGTGTGGATTGCAATTTATGACTATTTTTTGAGCAAAAGTGACTGATTGAACACATTTCCCACCCAAGTGACTGCAGCGATGGTACCTTGGCCTTTCGTAGGGACTTAGTGGACTTAATCCACTTCTCATTACTGCCATTGTCATGAAGTAATAAAGCAAAATGTCAATACGATCCAAAAGAATAACAGTATTGGACAAACACATTACAAATACCCTTTACTCACTTGAGATGAGGATTATTGAATGTATTATGGTGTGCAGTTTGCTAGTTGAACTTGGCTTGCTCTGACTAACCATGACGGCATTTGCTGCCTCGCACAAAAGGAGAGTCGTTTTTTTTCCTTTTTTTTCAGTCCACGCAATGATTTATGCAACTTATCATTCATTGACTACGCTGACAATCATCCTCCCAGGCTCTCCAGTTTGCCTTGTGCTCCAGCTAATAGAGGCTAACAGTGTGGGCGCCTGTGCGATACAAAGGCGTGCCCTATAGAGGCAACATCCAAGCACCTAAAAAAAAATAAAATAAAACATACCTGTATACAGACTAGCCTGTTTTTTGTCCTCATGCATTGCCGCATTTCACTTAGATATTGCATTCACACAAACACAATCTTGACCTTGGTGTGTTTCATTACATATCAGGCCTGGTGCAGGTAGGAGGCCTCTTCACCTCCATCTCACGCCCTTCGCGTTGGCGAATGCAGAGGCCTCGGGATGAAGAATTGATGCCCAGAGTGGGATTAGATGGAAAGCTTTGTTTTGGGAAGGGAATTGCTTCCCTGCGTGTTGTTTCCGTACATGATTTGCTTTCCCCCCCACCCCCCCCCCCCCCCCCCCCAGGCTTTCTTACAGATGGTGCAGAGGCGTACGTATGATATTAGGTAAGGGACAGCGAGAGTAACTTTCTCGCGATTTAGTTTAACACTGTAAACAACTACAGCATTGGGCAGGTCAGGCTCTGGTGAGCTGGTATTGTGGCTCGCCATATCTTTTCATCTGTGTCTAAAAATGGTTAACTTCTTTCAAATGGCATCACACCATTGTGAATAGAAGTGAAAGGCGCAGGAAAAAAAATAGTGAGGTGAAAAATATTTATGTTCCACTTTCCTAAAAAGAAAAGGTCTAAGCTGTTATACAGTTAGGGATGTTGGAAAAAGACTCCACATTGTTCGTACCAGCATTGTTCCCCTATACGGGAAGCTTGACGAAATCAGCCTGCCAAAGTTGCACGGCCAATGCAGAAAGCTCAGTGACGTGTCCATGTAACATCTGCCATGCTGGATGTCACAAGCAGCGGCAGCATATTTAGAACATGCTCCATTATTGATGCGAACGAGAGGCTAAAATCGAAAACCTCATATACTGTCGGAGGAAAGCTTGACAAGGAACAACAACTGTGCACATACGCACGGATATCCTCAAAATGTAATAGGGAAACACAAGCTTGGTAACGGATATAGATATAATTTTTGCCTCGGTCAAACTGTTAGCGTCATAAAACTTTTAGCGCATGAGCGGGCATTGTTTAAAGCACATGCGTCAAATTCGAACCCCGTAGGGGCCAGTTCTGGAAAAATCTCAAATATTATGTGGCAACCGAAAGCATGCCTCTATTTCTCCTAGACTTCTATTCTAAACTAGCCATAGAAATGTACATTTCTATGTACATTTATGGCATTTGATGGGGACATTTTTAATGTTTCCACACAGAACATAATAAGCAGGGGACAAGTCTAACCACATGCCTTTTTGTCCATAAACAAACACAAGCACTATGGATGGATGGATCTATTGGCTCTCATTAGCAATGCATAATGTTTGTGTATATGTTCGCATGGAATGTCATCGCAGTTTTTACATTACAGTCTTTACATTAGAGATGAGGTTTGTGGGTGACTGCAGCATACCAGACCCCGGTTGGCCCCACATTATCCCAGGAACGACAAGGCACACGAGGCGAACGTGCAGTGCCTCCTAATGACTTAAGAGCGCCTTAAATACGTCACGTTCTAGCAGCTACCTGGCACACGCTGAAGTGATTTTTTTTTCCCCCCTGACTAGCAACAGTAAATAATCATAATTCCTCCAAGGTGGATGGTAGATTAAAGCGATATTTCAATGGAAAAGCCCTAAAAGTGATATGATGACTGCAGGCATTGGATGGATCATACTGCGTCCTTTATCACGATGTCTCACTCTGTGTCACGCTTCAAATCAATTATTCAGCGATACGCTTGCTCATGTGAGTGGGATACATTTGGCACATTCAAGTTTCTTCACGTTTGTGATGATCATAAAATGCTGTCGAAACGGATACATTCCATATGGACACTGCCACATATAGCATTTACAGTAATTAGCGGTTAAAACACCTAACACTAAAATTCTCACATTCCAAAACACAACCCCTTACTGTATCTAACCATAAAGTTACCCCCCTAACCTCACCTTACCGCAATTACAGAGTTACAGAAATTAAATGGATTGCTCCGATGATTTTAGGGAATCTAGCTGGTCTGGGAGAGGCAAGCAGTGTTCTGAACTGACACACGTAAGCAAATGCAGAGTTGCACCGAGTCTGTTCACTGGTGATATGGCATGACTCCTTCTTGTGACCGGCACTTAGATCATTCAGCAGAATTGCTGAATAGATGATATGCATTAATCATTTTTATTCCTAGTATTTTGAAACTTTTTTTTTTATAAAAGTAGACAGTATCGCTATACGTGTTTGTTTTGCACCTGCCTTTTCGATGCCGTTATCAAAGATGCAGAATCAGCCATTACAATTAGTCTCAGGCTTGACACCGTTTATCACACTAGCGCTGCCGAACCCGACACCTCCCCGAACGCAGAACATGAATTGCAATTTTTAAAGACACAATCCTGGGTGCACCCCGTTTATAGCGCCGAGTCTACGTTTGTTTGCGTGAGCAATTAAGCCAGCACGGACGAGACGATTCACGTTCACATCGACGATTCACGTTCACACTGTATACACTGTTACCGTGCGTTGAAATTCTACTTATACGTGCTGCAGCAAAAAAACAACATATGGCATTTTTTGTTATAATTTATAAACATTTGAGCAATTTATGTGTTTGAATATATCCCTTCTTCAAAGCATCGAATTGAAACGGCATCATTATTCAACCTGCAAAGCCTCCTCCTATACATAATTTCTTCTTTCACGGAGTCTTGAAATCCTGGTTTCGAGCCGATGGAGGGAGGGGAAAAAAAAAAACACTTTATCCACTGGCTCAAGCTGTCAGAAGCAATTGTTGCCTCAGCTTTCTTATCAAGCTAGAGATCCACAAGCTGATTGAAAGTGCACTCTCACGACGGGCTGGCTGGCGTGTCACATTGACCTCGGTTGAATCGTCGAAAATGGGCACCTGAGGCTCATGTATGCTAGTTTTGCGTGCCCTTGCATCAGCACAAGTTAGTGCTGATTTTTTTTTGGGCCACAGCAGCATTAACAAGCAAGCCGATTTCATAATTAATACAGAGTAGGAATTTGGTTACAGCAACTACTGTCGTCATGTATCAGCCTCCATTTTGCACTTCAAACAAATGCCTGTGGGGCAGTCACAACAGAGCCCCATAAACTCTGCCTAGCAACAAATCACCAATCAAAACACAAGACAGATATTGAGCAGTTCTGTTGATTTTCTTGGGGTGCAGGGGTTGTGAATTTTCTTTCACTTGTGACATATTATTATAAAAGACTTTTTTTGTGAATGTGCGAGTTACCGGTAAATATTTTACACCCAATTCTATCATTCCATTAATGAAGGGAACTTATTAAAGAAAAAAAAAATCTTCACCGCTATATTAAACGCCATTTGATCAATAACTTATTTTTTCCCCTTATTTGGGTGAAATTTTAACACTATGTTAGATTTATTGTCAAACTACCCAGTCAGGCATGATTTTATTCAGCTCTCATCCATGTGTGCGGTTCACAGAAAGTTTTCAGTCTGTAAAACAGATATCTGGTAAAAAGTTTGACAGTACATTAAAAATTAAATCAGTGAACTTTTGACATTTTCTCCCCCACATCTCAGGGGCATTTTGGCTCTGTCTTGTGTTTTCGTGGTCACGTGATCTCCTGGCCTTGGCTAGCTCAGTGACAACCAGTAGCCAGCAGCTTTAGACAATGTGAGCGCCTAACACTGGATTTGTATGGTTTTTATTTGTGCTGGGCACGGTCGGTGTATAAACTTTTCAAGGCGCGCGCTGGAGCGCAGGAGGACAGCCAGGAGCACTTTGGAGAAGCGGTGGCCAAAAAGCCTCCGGGCTTAGACGAGCAGAACACAACTCGCCATGTTGTGTGGCCAAGTCAGGTATATGACATTGACCTCGCGCAAGTACTCCGCTGTACCGCCGCCTCTTCCTGTTTGTCTGCCCCATGGACATGAAAAATAATCATCATCCTAATCATGATAATGCATTTTTCATTTCCACGCTCCGCTGCTCGTGGGCCTTTTGTTCGCGTGAAACGCGGTGCGTTTTAAAGCTGCTTAAAAGCAACAAATATGCGCACTCTGAAGCTGCTTTAAAGCGTCATGCAAATAATTTCATTGTCAGTGCATGCAGCTTGTTATGCCCGCTGGATGTTTAATTCATAAAGGAGAGATTGAATTATCGCGTGTATTCTTACCCCTGAGCACTTCTTTATAATAAAGCGGCTGCAAGCCAGTCGTAAAGACTAATAAAGGTGCAAGTGCAAAATACTACTCGAATGCATTAAGGAATGTGCGCGTGTGTGCACGCTCGCCTCTTCATATATTGTTAATTGATGTTTTGTCTCCATCAGTCACATTTCTTCATTTTCTACTTCTATTATTTTGACCTTGCGTTGCCTCATGTGCCTCCCAGCTCTCATTCATACTCATACACACACAAACACGCACGCACACACACACACAGTTCACTAAGGGATTCTCATTAAAGAAACATAAAGTTCCACACAATATTTATCTGCATGTGTGCTTCCTTGCATAGCAATTTCTATCGAATGTCCCTGTATTGTCTCCCTGTGGAGTTTAATAAAGAAACATATGTACAGTATACTGAATGCGCAAATGTTCTTCAACAGGAGACTTTTCAACGTACTGTATTTTTTCGAACAGTGAGACAGGATGCTGAGGGAACTGCATATTTTCAATCCTTTAATAAAACATTAACTTAAATTGCTCACGTTCAAATTAGCCTAACCCAACCCTTTAGGTAGGTAGGGTGGAGGTAGAAAAAAAATAACTGTTGTTGATTTCGGGTAGGTAAATGCTGTTAATTTTTGGGGGGATTTTTTGGAAGGAAAAAAGTAGCGGCTTATAGTCCGGAAAATACGGTACCTTTGCTACGACAGATTTTTTGACAAAATCTCGCCGTGTGCGCACCCCCCGCACACCAACGCCACCCGCCTGACGCCATTATTCCCTGCTGAGACTATTACGATGCATTTTCTTCTTTGACTGTCATCCGACTCTTTCTTTCATCCCCTAAAGTTTAAACCCCACCGCTTTGCTCTTCTCAAAACAATAAAACAAGTGTTTTCTTTGTTGTAGTTGTTACCTCTTCGCACCTCTTCTCTCCACAATAATTTGCAAACGCCAGTGTCCTAAATGGTGACAAGCGCCTATACGTGACTGTGTGTGACTTGTCAGCTTCCGCCTGCTTCCCCTCCTTGATGATTCTACGTCTCTGAAGAAATGACCGCGAGTAGATGAAGACTAAGGCAAGGCGGAGAGGATGGTGGGGAATATCAACGAGATCAGCTGGAAGATTGTGTGTGTCTAAAGGGAAAAAAGGGGGTCACCTTATCAGCCCTTCGACACTCGGGTTTCCGTAGGGCTTTGAGGGACTTGGGCGACTGCCCCCTCAGTGCCTCCTTGATCCTTTGCGCTCAAACAGCCAAAGCTAATCACACCCAGGATCGTGTCAAAGTCCGCCGGCGGGGTTTTTTTGCGATATGAAATTGACGCAGTTTGCAATTGTGTTGTCAAATGATAAAAGGGATGCAGCTGATTCAGGCCCAGCTAGTTTGCTGCAGGAGGAAAGAAAGTCAACAGGAAGAGAGTTTTGTGCAAGACCATTTTGGAAAGGAGAAAAGGTACAAAATAATACAGCAAAGGTTCCCCAGGCTGGCAAAATAACTCTCCTCTCAATGTAGATGCAAAAAGTTGAGATATTGTAAGCATTTTTTGTTACCAATGTAGCTCATGTATGTTTTGTTACGTAGACTTTAAATAAATAAATAAAACGTTCATTATTCCAAAAATAAATAAAGCCTATGAGCGGCTGAAATTAAGCGTTTTTTTCCCGCGGTAAAGCGGCAGCAAATCATCTAACAGCACGAAATCCCAGCGTGAGGTCCAGTGAAAGTGTACGGGAGTGGACATCATTCCTAGCAGGCCTTAAGAAGCCAGCTCTTATCAGAGCTCAACAGATCTGCACAAACATTTAATTACAGTGACACGGGTCATAAATTAGCGCTTATCAAGGCCATTGTTAATGAGCGGCGGCGCTGCGGTAACGGGCTGAAGATGAGCAGACAATAGGCGACCTTTGACGCTCCTCCGAGAAGACAAATGAGCTGAGCGACGGGGCCAACGCGAACTCTCACAATGGAGTCGCCCCGACCCTCCAGCTCTCATTTTTTTTTTTTGCATGTGCAGCAGGTGCGGCAAAAAAACGTGACCTTTATATGACTTTTCTTTTGGAAAAAAACAGCAAGCTGCCGAGTATTCCATCCCCAGTGGACGTAAAAAAAAGTTTTTTTAAAAAGTCAATGGCAACGGCAGCAGAGTCTCTATGTCCAAACACAGCGAGAATTACAAGTAGAATTGACTTCGATCTTCTCATAGGGGAATCTGTTGTGTGCTTTCTTGATGCCGACCATCACTTCCCAAACTGTCAAATACAAAAAAGGTAAACAGCGTGGCAGCTGCAGGTATGAGTTTAAATTTGTCGCTTCAAAACACTTGTATCACACAGAATTTCCTCCAATGAGAATGCCATGAATTATCTTAGAGGATAAAGAAAATATGCCATTGAGTATTGTTATTGTATGCATCGTTGCATCGTTTGTCTTCAAATATCCGAAATCTAAGAAGGACACATTTAAAAAAGTTATAATATGTAGAAAGTGTCACGTTCAGCGAGAGTCAGATGGACACTGACAAGCACCTCGCAGCTTTAAGTGAGTGCAAATAAAGCCTGATTGATTTTAGCACTAAAGCACTCCGAGTGTGCATGTGCATGTGCGTATTTTGAGCCGGCAGAGTGATGGGATTAATGTATGCTATAATTGGGGTGCTGCAGGGTCAATGTTGGATTCTTAATGAGCTTTTTTGGTTGGAGGGTGTGAGGGCGGACAAGGTGCCATTACATGAAAAAAAAAAAAAAAAAAGTGGTAGCGACGTTATTTACCACTTTTACTGTCATTTCATCATTATTATTTTGATTGTTGCTGTTAGTAGTATTATTATTGTTGTCATTATCATATAGTTGTTTGATGTTGAAAAGGAAATCCCACAGTGAGGAAACTGACAGCAATGCATGAACCCTTTAAATGAATTGATTTTAAAACGGGTCGATTTTTAGTCTATAACGTAACTGAGAACCAATGTCAAGGCAACAACTATTCATAATATTACTGATATCAACACCTTGATGCTTTTCACACATCTAAACTTACAAAAGAGGCAAAATTGCAGATAAATTGCATTAAAATAAAAGTAATAATGTTGAACTTTTTCTGAAGAGATGTATTATTATATTGTGGGTAATTTTTCATTATTTTTAACGACACGGGACATTAAAGTCTAGCCCCACGAGGCTCAAAAACAACCCTCAGGTGTTTGCTTGCATGAAAATATTTTGGGGACAAATGAGGTGTGTAGTCTGTGTGGATGTTACATACAGTCCACAATACAGCACAGTGGAGCTTCTAGCTTGTTCTGCCTCGACACGTCACGATCCCTGAGCCTCGCCCGTGCCAAAATGGAAATGATGGACAGGTAATCTATATGGAAATGGTACACAGGTCTAACAACACACTGTATCCTGTAGGTTTTACGAACAGACCTGCTCTTAATCTGTATGTGCGGGTGTGTGTGTACGTGTATTCTTGAGCTCTGACAGATCCATCAGCTTTAAGAGTTCATTCGCCCTGCAACACCCCAACTGTGCTTTCTGTACAAAGAAGCTTTTTTAAAAAAAGAAAATGGCCTATTTATTTAATCATCGGGAGCAGAGAATGGCCGCAACGTTAGGTCCACCTGCACTCTACCTTGACAAGAGCTGCGCCACACAAGGAAGGTCACAATCATAGAAACAAGGTGCACGTAAGAATCTGAAGGCCAACGTACAATTACGGGCAGAAATATTTATGTGATGTGTGTTTCCATGGGAACAGGTCATTCTGACAGAAAGGAGGGTTTACGAGGTGAGTCAGAAAAGTTCCAGAGCCAGCATCACGGACAATATATTTCCAACACAAACTACGATTTTTCCACTTCATTGTGGGCCGGATGATCAACCAGAACAAAAGAGACAATCTGCCGTGTTTCCTTCATTCAGTGCGCGAGGAGAAGCGACTATTGTGGCAGGAGAAATCGTGGTTGCTTCACCGCGACCTGAGCATCAGACAGTTCCTGGCCGAGAAGAACATCACCATGCTGAGGCAACCACAGTACCTACCCGAGGTACCCGATAGAGCGAGCCCACATAAAAAATTTGTGCTTTTTTGTTTTTTGCTTTAAAATGTCCAAAATCAGCCCCAAAGGTCAAAGTAGCTGGCTATTACCGAGGTGCAAAACAAAAGAGAAGAAAAAGTTGTGCTTTCTTGAGAGAGGTGCTGCTGCTGCTATAAGTAGGTCGCGCCATTTGATTGGCGGCTTGAACAAACTCTCGCATCATTAGACGTCTCGCAGCTCGGGCCAGGTCTTCGCATCAAAGCGCGTTTCCTCCCCAAAGCCCAACAAGCAACTGTCACAACAAATTAATGATGCTTGACGCAGATTCCTGTTCACCAGAGGATGATCTTTTTACCTCCTTCGCGGGTGTGGAAAATAATAGCGGTGGGATCCTTACCTAGCTAAATCTAGGTAAGAAATGTAACGTCCTCTGAAGGGTGCACTCACATTCACTTTGGAAATATGTCGTGTTTAAGGGAGGGAAAAAGGAAGGAAAGACCACCAAAGTCGGCTTTGATTTTGGATTGCGGCATTTTACGTTTGAATCAAATCTGTTCAAGCAGTGAAGGGACGGGAGGGAAAAACACAGTTTGCGCTGTTTGATAAAGGCTGGCTATAATGAGGCGGCATGAAATACAGCCTACCGCCCCTTTAACACAAACAAAGAAAGCGAGCGACAACAGCCTCTGTACTAGATGCCCAGGGGCTTGAAGAGCTTTCCAAGTTGTTTTTGATCAAATGCTGTCAACTATTGCACCTAAAATGTTACTTTTTCAGTTTTTTTCCATTTAATAAAGAGTAGGGATTCAATTCCCTAGCTAGAATATTAAACAGTAAACTGCACACCACTGTGCAAAAACTCACCATGTTTTGCAAGAGGATGCATCCTATTCATTTTTACAGATCAACATGAAACTGGCCGGACATCATTTAAGGACAAAGGGAAAAAAAAAAATCTCAAGGACCAATGCCCGTAACTAAATGGGAAGTCAGTCATTTTGGGCAAATTCCTACTAGAGAATTCAATTCTGAATGAGCCCCGATCAGAAGAAGGTATCCTATATCAGTGTTTGCCAACCTTTATTCAGCCACATATTTTACATCAGAAAAGCATTATGGCACAACACCAAACCAAAATGTCACACCTACAGAAATAATAATGATTTCGTCTCAATTTAAAATGTATTCACAACTTACCGTAAGTTTGTTGCGCACTAAGCTATTAGTCTGTTGTATTAAGGGCAACAGATGAAAAAAAACAAGTTAAATGAACCCTTTGCCATCTTGTGGAAGAGCATTGAATTGTTTGTCACACCAGATAGGCACGCTAATGTGCCAATGGGAATTGCTGCCCAAGACAGTTGGGCAGCGCTACATGGCAGAACTTTGACTACAAAATACAATGAAGGCTTAGCATGGCCAACAGAATCAATCATGACTTCCTGTGAGTATATAACTTTATGTCAAAATAAATGCTGTGATCTTGACCTACATCCACAGGTTTTTTGCAGAAACTGTTTTTGTGCTATACGTCATGCGCAATCCTAGCAGTCGAAAACTAACCTAACGAGGGTGAAAATGTTGCGGACCGGGACATACACAAAGCTCTACGGGCATCTCCTAAACTGCATGAGAAGCAGAGGCGACGGAGAATGGTATCTGGAGGCGTCCGAGCTTTGCAGCGACAGCACAAACATCCCTCCAGGGAAAACGCAAATATTTGCTTCACAAATGAAGAATTCATTTAAAAGTGCCGCGGCCAAAAACTCTCCAAAGCAATTACCACCCGTCGTCTAAGATAAAACTCCCTGGAGGCCAGAGAAGGAAAGAACACAGAGGAGGGGATGATAGTCTATTCTTAGAAACCTAAAAGGTCCCTTTGGACAGGTACTTTGTGAGAACACAAAGACGGATCCCCTTCTTTCGACAGGGATCCAAAGCCAGCTTCTCTTTCGCTGCTTTGTGGGATTATCGTCTCAATTTTGAGGATCGTCCCGAATCCTGGCGCAGGTGGTTTGATTCAAGTATAAACAAGTGAAGTTAATATGATTTCAGCCATGCGGCAGACAGCCTGACAGGTAAATACCAGCAGTATCTTTACAGAGAGAGAGAAACGGGCAGTACCAAGTGATCATCAACAATCAGGAAGTCATCATCAACGCAAGTTAAACACTCAAACAAAATAAACAAAAACTGGGAAAAATGTATAGTCCTGATCCGAGCAGTGACACCAAACTCCGCCCAAGGTGGTCAGTATGTCTTCTTTTTCGGAAACAAATGACGTTTGTTCGGTGTGAATTATATTGCTTGAAATGAGTTAAGTAGACTGAACTGGAGTGCCTCACGTGTGCAAAGTAAATAACTTTAAATTGGAAAGTACAGTTAAATCGATGCATTGCATTTTTAATAGTGGTGAGCAAGATCTGGTCTTAATGGTCCGCGCCGTCCATGTCGAGTGAAAATAAACGCTCCGGGGTCTTGATGTGAAAGCCTGCACACTGCATTACTCATGCAAAAAAATTAATTAATCAAATAAAAGTTCTCAAGTTCCATTAATATTATGTTGGTTTTTTTTTTTAAATCCCTATCCAACCCAACCTCGCCCTCCATGCAGCCGCTACGTCTCATTAGCTATGGCAGTCTGAAAATGTTATTTAAGATTATTGGCACGACCCGTTTCAGACTATTAGCAGGACAAATAAAATCTTTACACACCTCAGACTAATGGATAATATCATAAGACAATCTTACAAGACATAGGATAGTCGGGCGTTTGACGTCCTTGGTCGGGAACTAGGGGAAGGGGTAGAAAAATATATCACGGTCATTGTCTTCTAAACCTCAGCCTTCATCCAAGGAGAGACTCTTTTATCACACAACACACTTGACACTTTCCTCCACCCGTTCAAACATGCTTGGATCCGTTTTTTTCTCACATCCTTTCTACACTCACTCACCATTGCTCTGGACTATTTAAGTAAGAATTGAAAAGTCCTCCATCCTCAGGATGTCTTGTCCCTGTAGCTTCAGGTTGCCTCCACCAACCCTCCCATTCACACATTCATGTATTCAGGTTTTCCTTTGCCTCGTCGTCATTGCTCCACCTTTCTAACTTCCTCCACCTGCTCCCTGCAGCTCACAATGTCAGCTGCGAACATCCTGGTCCATGGGGATTGCCGTCTCACCTCATCTGTCAGTCTATCCATCACCTTTGCAAACAGGAGTGGGCGAGGAGCTGATCCCTGATGCAATCCCATCTCCGTCCGAAGCGCCTCTGTCACGGCCGTAGCACGCCTCACTCGGGTACTTCAGCTCTCATACATGTCCTGCCCCATTGCGATCTACTTCTCTGCCTCTCCAGGCATCCTGGTGCAGTGCAACAGTTCATCTCTGGTTACCATGTCATAGGCTTTCCCTACCGCAATCCTATGCTGCCTGGCAGATTCCATTATCTGCACAAACGGTAGTCTACCTGTGTGCTTCTACCTCAGCTCTTATAGGTCAGTCTACGTTCCTGCCTCTTCTGGAAGAAAAATGGTCACTACTTCCTTTTCAGTTTGGCAAAGGTCTGCCAGCAGCCATTCCTCTCGGTTCCTGTCTTGGATACAAACACCAACATGCCCATTAAAATGTCCCCCCAGTTATTTCTCTCGCACTGTACCTGGGATGCTCTTAACGACTTTGCCTAGCTCCTTCCAGAGTAATTCTCTCTCGTCTAGTCGACATCCTACCTGTGGGGCGCAGCAACTGATAACGTTCAACATAACGCACTCGATTTCAAACTTCAGCCTCATCACTCGATCTGACAATCTTTTTACCTCTAGGACATTCTTAAACTCTTGCTCTGTGATAACCCCTACTCAGTAATTCTTCTATCTACACTACGGTAAAATACATGAAACATAGCTGCAAAGCATCCAGTCTTACTTCCTTTCCTCCTGTTCATACCGTATCTCAACCTTTCCCCAGAATCATTGTCAACCAGCTCAGAAGATTTTCCTGTCATAGTCCAAACATTCAAAGTTCCTAAAATCATGTTTTAGGCTCTGTACTTTCCTCTTCTCTTTCAGTTTCTGGACATACGTTCCTTCTCTCCTTTGGTTTTTGACCCATAATAGCTGGATTTTCACTGGCGCTTTCACACGGTGGCGGTGTGCCATGAAATTTTCTAATAATAATAATGTGAGTAAAAACCGGCCTACAGTTTCCATTGACATGGTCGATAGAGTTAGCAGTGAGTAACAGTAGAACATTGATGTTTATTATATTGTAAATTAAACTACAACACCGCAATGTGGAACTATACGATAAAAAAAACGTAACCATCGAAACCATGAACAGTAGTTGCAGGTTGAGGCGTGCATGAGAAGAAAAAGAAAAGGATGACAAGAAAAGGTGAACCACGAAGCTCCGATCCATCACTCCCTCAATTAACATTTGATCAGGATGGATGGGAGACTGAATTGACATTTCATTAGTGGCCAGGACAGTGTAGCACCATGTCAGTCATGTTAATGGCCAGAGCAGGCTGGAGACTCTAATAAGGATGTCGCCATGCCTCTCCTTTTTATTTTATCACACAAGAGGGACAAACCATGACGATGCATTTTGACTATGTGTTTATTTGAAAACTTGCCGTTTGCCTACTTTTTTCCCCTCGCTGAAATCATCACACGTCTAGGATCCAAATAAATGTGCTATAATGATAATTCACTTACATTTTAATGCTGGCACAGCCCAATTAAATTGGAAAGCAGCAGACAATCAGGGACATTTTTTAATGGTGTTCAACCTTGGTGGCTAGGTATGGAACTCCAAACATGGGAAACAATTATGTCCCACATGATTTGTGGCTGCTGCTGCTGCTAGTATTTTTTTTTTCCCCACCACAAAATAGGAGTAACGTGCAGAAAAGGCAGCACAACGATGCCCCGTGATACATCAGGAGTTCACCGTTTTGCTGTGCTCTCCCGTTAGCGGCTGGTAGGTGGACGTGTGGAAAGGGGAGCACTCTATAAATCTATCATCTTCTGGACTCTCGACATGAGCGCCATCTTGCAAACAGTTGGTCATTTAACGCTTGGCCTGAAAGCTATTGAGTGTGAAAAGACCCCTAATTGGCAAATCAAGGAACAATATTACGAGTGGAGATGATGGGGCTCGGCTCAATCAATGCCTCGCTGAATGGCATCGCGATTCTCATTCTGCTGGAGAGTGAGAGACGCCTCTCGGGTGGGTCCGGTGGGGTGCCGGGGACCCAACGTGGGAGGGACTATGACCTTTAAACTACAGGGAAGGGATGTTACCTAAGGGCCTCTCCTGGCACCGTCGATCGATGCGGGTGCAAGGATGAGTCAAATCGATAGCAGGTTTAATGTAGTCCATAGCAAACATTGGCTTTTTAAAGGCAAACCGATGGGGCTTTTTCCACATCACTTCTCTCCGTTAAGTGCCAATCTTTCTGACTGCGGAGGCTCTCGAGCACCTCGGGTGCAGATGTCGACGCAACATGTGCGCGGGGTTGTAATCCGCACCATTCTGTTGACTATGACGCGGCCTTTGCCAAAAATTGAGATTTACAGGAATAAATTCCTACTTTCATATTTTTTTTAAGACTTTTTAATGATTTAAGACATTTTAACGCCATTAAGGCCTTGTTTTGAGATTCATGACTTCAATGCCTTTTAAAAGCTTTTAAGGATTCACAGGAACCCTGCTAATATTATTAAATCACAATAACACATCTTGCTTCCTGTAATCACCTTTAAAATGATACATGATTGACGATTGTGCACTCTCCTTGATTTGTAGCTTTTTCCCGTAAAAGTTTTTATCAAGAAAATGCCAACATTTGCCCAGACGGCTAAGGCTTAGTGAAGCTAAAATGTCACATTTACATTCTTTTGGAGGGGACCCACTCAAGTGAGATGTGTGCACACACCTTGAAGGAGATATGCTTCGACTGATAATATGAGTGATAACCTTCACTTGGATATCATGTTAAAATTATTCCCATTAGTCAAAATGATACTAAAAGCTGAGGAGTAATGTTTTTTTCCCCCCCCTATGGGAATTACCCTAAATAAATCTGACAGGAATGTACAACCTTACAAAAAGGCCTATTTACCTTGGGTTCAACTGTAACTTAAAAGTACACAACAGGCTACCATAAGCAATTTCTGAAGGACTTTGTTTTAACCTGGAACAAGCAAAGTTGCAGAAAATAGATAGTTCAGTTTAAAGGCTATACTGCCCTCTAGTGCTAAAGTAGGAAGTAGTATGTATCTAACAACATGTTCTTCTGTTTCCATGCATTGTGTGTTGTTTTTTTTAAAATTTTTTAAACCAGATTCACTACCTTTTCTGATTGTGAGGCCCTTGACGGGTCTACAGGACACGCCCCTCCTGGTACCTTCGCAGCCCTTCTCCAGGCTGCGTGATCGGGTATCGAAGGTGGGTGTGGGGGTCAGGGGTCTGGAACCCTCTTCCCTCCTCAGCCTGGTGGGAGAGGGAAAAGGAAGCCATTAACAACTTCCTGCGTGATGGACACATTCAAATGGCATACACACGCCCAAATCACACACACCGGCGGTCCAATGACCCAGAAAGAGGTCACCTTAACTGATTTTTTCTAAAGACTATTTTAACACTCCAAATGGGATCTTTACCATTAAGATGCAAAGAGGAGGACAAAACAAACACTTTCACATGTGATTTTGTTGCTTTTGATTTATGGTGGTTGATTTAAAGCACAGTTCAGTTGATGACCACGAGAGGGAAGTATAGCATTAGGATTACACACATGCAATACACAGTGTGGCCATAATCTCAATACGCAGACTCACGCACCACATATGCATTTGGGCACTTTCAAACTTGGAATGTACTGCATCCTAAAAGAGGGCCTTTTAGTTTAAACCCTCTAATTTATTCTACACACTCACACACCATGCTGGCACAATGTAACACATTTTGGAATCCCAAACTAGAAATGTACTGGGTTACTTGTGGGAAAGAAGAAAGACGAACACTGCCCATAAATTTGGGGATGACAAACTAGCAATGACTCTGTAGTTCTAGATATTGTGTGTAAACACTTTGAAGAGGAACTCAACCCAATATTCTGTTACATTGTAAAATGTGCATCTTTGTTATATGGTGCGTCTTACTTAAATCGACAAATTATTTATTCTCAAAAAAAGACATTTAAAATGCTCACCTACGATGGCTGCCATATTTTCGTCATTATATGTTCAAAGTTGTTCCTGCCCACCTTATTTATTCACTGACAAAGCCAGACAGAGTTAGTAAATATTTTGGGACGACAAGCTAAACATCGGATCCATTTATCTAGCCAGCTACCTGCGGACACATCGACTCGTAGAAGCCATTCTCGTCAGTCGCTGGCGTTAGCAGCTAGTGGCTCACAACTTGCTGCCTTGGCCATTCGCCCATGGCGCTTCGCCGGGAAGCGCGACCACTAAGTTGGCGCCAGCGAGCCAAGTGTGTCCGGTAGGCTCCCAACAGTCAATGGACATTTTTACATTTTTTTTTTTCTATCATGCTTATACAATTTATTTTGGAACACATTTAGTCGCGCTGTTATCGTACTTTTGTTTTCCTGTCATATTTGTCAAACTGAAGCCTTCCAAAACGGCCAACCATAAAGTATACATTTGACATAAGCTTACATTGTTCCTCTTAAGAAAAAAAAAAAAAAAAAAGAGGTGCACTCTGCACAGAGAGTGAATGTCATTTATATTATGTATACATAAGTAAAACAAAGGAGGAGGGTGGGGGGCACTGAAAGAGGCCTAAGGGGGTTGGGGGATGTTTAAGGAGCCTTTGATGATGCTGAAATGAAGGCGTAGGGTAACTTTAGCAACCAAATACATGGGAAAAAAAATGCTTTTACAAATACATATTTTGATTGAAAGTACTGTACTTAACAGAGTATGAATGTTTTTATTTCATTCTGAACAGAGGGACTGAAAAAGGCTTCACGGGGCTCAGTGATGGATATAATAGCGCGCTTATCTTTATAGGCCCGGTGTCCGTGCATGTGTGTGAGTGTGCACACGCATGCATTGTGTGTGTATATCAAGAAGTGGGGGAAAAAAGGTTTGGTCTGTCACAGATTAAAAAGGGGGGGGGGGGGGTGGTTTATGGTGCGGTGGGGGTGAGCGAAGGGTTCCCAAGGCAACCTGCTGCTGCTACTACTTGGTCCTTGCAAGGTGGCGCCCCCTCCTTGTCTCATCTGGAGCACCTGCACGCTGTTTGCTCAGGCCACGCTGATTATTTTCATGATCTCTCGGCACACGGCGGGTTCGGATGCGTCCGACATCCCCTCCGCGCGTCAGCCGTTTGTACAGCTGCAAGTGAGGTCCAAGAAAAAGTCGGACGTGCCAAAGAAATACAAAGAATCCGAAAAGCAACAATCAGAGGGCCCCGAAATCTACGTCTGGTGGCCTACGGGCTGTACATCCGTCACGCTGAGCCTAATTTGGTGAGGCTGGTCAACGCAAGGGGAGAACTCTGCGGGAAAGGTTGGAGTGAAGGACATGACCGGAATTACAGTGAACCCCCACCTAGTCACAGTTCAGTGAGTGAACAATTCTTTTAAAAAAAAAGAGTCTCCAAACTGTTTAACGACACTCCCAGTTGAAGTTTACTGTCAAATAAAAAACAAAGAGAATTACATGTGTGTAAAACAATAACACAATTCAAGTAGCTTAATGCTAACACACATTGCAAAACACCATAGACGGGCTAACTGACTCCTGAAAAAGTATGTTTAATATTATTGTTAGTTATTTTGCATTGTTTGACTAATAATTAACTTAAATATAGGAGGCGGGAAGGACTAAGTGAAAAAAAAAAAAATTAAAATCTATTGCTCCAAAAAGTTACATAAAACTACTACCCGAATCACCTGAATGCTTTATTTTATTCCTCAATATTGTGATTGCGATCATTTTCACCGTGTCTTCTCATGGTTTGTTTTGTATTATAACAAACGATAATACGTTATACAAATTGTCTTAAACCTAAATGCAAACTCGAAAGCTCAAAGCTCCGCCAACGTCGACTGCCAAGCGAAAAAAAATATCCAGCGACGAGACACCCCGAAGACGCCTCCCGAAGCCCTCCGCATTTCCTGTTCGTTCCGATAACGGAGGAACACGCCGCTCTCTCCTTCCTGATTCTCAGGCTGGCGAGGAAGGAACCGTCGTCTGGTCGCACGGTGCTTGCCACTTCCCCTCAGCTCTGCCCCACCCTCACTCCTTTACTCACTTCTTTCACTTTTAGGCTTCGGAGTGATTGCCTTTTGTTGCTGTTGTTTTCCCTCACCGCTCTCCCACGTGGACACACACACGCACACGCAAAGTGGGTTCACCTCTTTCAGGAGAACAACAAGGTTTTCTCACCAAAGGCAGGATGTTCTCCACAACGCAGGATATTCTGTGACAGTGAAAACACGGGTTTCTCTATTTACGGACGGGACGCCGTTTATGTCCTGAGATAAAATAAGGCGGAGGAAGTTGTACGGCGGAACCTCCGATGCCTCTGAGGGCGTAGAGGCTGGAAAAAGTCGCAGAAAAAGCTCATGGCCAATTCCTATGACCCTCATAGGGAGACGTCAAGCAGAACTGACTATTTTTGTTAGGATTTTGCTCGAGCTTTTTGTGACACTTATTCCAAGAGAAGGAACAGTCCCAAAACAAAGTGAAGAAAAATTCTAGGAATTTTTATTGTTAGTTTTTGTGCACATTTTTATGCTTTTCCATTCATTCTGTTTTTAAAAATTTTTATTTTATCATATTCATTTTTCATTTGTTTCTACTTTGCATTTTCTACTACTTTCTGTTTTTGCATTTGTTTGTTGTCTTCTAAGCTAATGTAACATCTTCCTCTATTTTTCTGTAACATTTCTGCCTTTATCAGATAGGTCTCAACTTTTGTGTGAATCGTGCTTGACGCCATATGTAGCACGACCGCGGGACCTAGCTGACGCGGCCTTTCTGACCAAATTGCCGTGTTTACGCCTCCCCGCAGACGCGTGTGTGCTCTAACATGATTGACGTGGGCCATTAGTGGCCCACTACAACTCACTACCGCCACCAGCCAAAGCGCTGCTGCATTATTAACCAGCCGCACTTGTTTACGCTCGCCCAGTATGATATGGACGTGCATGTTGTTTACTCTCTGACCACCCCCAACCCCGCCTCCCAATACACACCCCCTCTCATCCAATGGCGGGGAAAGAAATTGGCACTCTAGTTACGGGCAACAATGGTGGCATTTAAAAGGAGTCGTGGTTGCTCGGCAACGGCCGCCGAATGGACTGGTGTTGGATTACTGATCGTTTCATAATTAATTAGCGATTATGAATAATTGATTGAGAAGCGTTGGGTAATTTACAGTCGTGTGTAAATGGGACCCACTACGCTGCCCTGTCCCAAGTGTGTGTATATGTCTACTTTCGTACAAATTAGAGTGTTTTCAACTAAGGGACAATTTAAGAAAATGTTACATTATGAGTGTGAGGTCCCCATATTTGAGGTTGTGTTTTTGTGTGTGTGTGTGTTTTGAACAGATTGTTTAATTAGGCATATTTGATACCACGTGTCTTCAGGCAATACTACTACTCAGTCATCCAAGTACTAATCAATACCGATACTGAGTACCGATACCACAAGTACTTTTGATACACAAAATTTCAATGAAGACAATGACAATTGTGAACAAAGCGTAGTGCCAACTATTGATGAGGAGGATTTACTCAATGTCTGAATTTTCTTTTGTTTGAGTTAAGTATCGGTGGCTGGTATTGACAGCATTCATGAGTACCGGATACAATGAAATAAGGCCTGTATCGGCACAATACCGATACCTGGTATTAGTACTCAGCCATCCCTAGTTTAAACCCAGGGGCACTTTTATAAAACAGCAAATATCCTGTATTTTTGCACAAATTCCTTTTATTTGTGTATTTTTTTTTTCTAAAAATGTGGGTGTCCTTTTGTCCATTTTTTTTGT
This sequence comes from Filicampus tigris, assembly GCF_054856515.1. NCBI lineage: Eukaryota > Metazoa > Chordata > Actinopteri > Syngnathiformes > Syngnathidae > Filicampus > Filicampus tigris. The sequence continues at coordinate 8,822,243 of NC_141236.1, read as the reverse complement.
AATATTTTGACTTGTGCCACTCCCAAAAGCAAACGTCCTGCCTGATGACTCAATACACCATGTCTGGTAAACTAAAAAAAAAAAAAAAAATGGCGTTTCACAGACGCACCAAACAGAATAGTGTCAAATATTCCACTCTGGTTTCTTTCATTTTGCTTTTCCTTCTTTAACATGTGAAGTTATAAAAGGACTGTTGCTCTGGATGTTGGCATGGAAACATGAATGACTGGTGGTGAGGGGTGAGAAGAGAAGCGTGCGTCCGCGCATTTGGAAAGAGAGGCAAAAGAAGAGAGGAGGATGTAGGTGAGAGGTAGACGAGCGGCGTGTGGGAGTTTGAGTGGGCCGAAGAGCGAGCGGGGGAGGCGGGGGAGAGAGAGAGAGAGAGAGGATGGCAGGGAGGAAGAGGAGAATTTTCCAAGAGCACTCAATTTATAACGCGCGCAATCTAAGGCACATGAATAAAAGTATGCCCTTAAATCAAATACAATGGAATCAAATAGTAATAATAAAACACATGCGGAAACCTTGAATGTCCAAATATGGTCAATTTCATATTGGTCTGTCTGTATTTTATGCATTCATAACAAATTTAAAGTGTTGAAAATAGTTTGACAACAAATCTATAAACTCCGCTTTTTCCTCACCTCACGGGAGCTGTGCAGCTTTGTGTCATCCTCAAGATTTTGATTTATTTTTGTTGTTTTTTTTAGACAAGACCAAATTTAAATGCATTTGAGTAAGCATGTTTTTATCTATCTATCTATATTTTATCTATCTAGTTTCAGATAACTGTAATGTTTCAGTGCAGAAGGAGCTGGTCAGACACAAAGGTAAATGTGTGCAGATTCATTCCCACTTATTAAACTGCACAGTCAGCTCATCATTATTTTTATTTATTGCATAACTCATAGCTCTAAAACCTATGAATAAGTGTTTGGGGGAGATGACGTAGCAGTTGTTTCTTTTGTGAAATATGAAAGGTTTTTTGATATGTTGTAATCGATTTATGACATTTTTCTATTTTACTCTTATATGTGTGTATTTTTTTGTCTAATTAATATATGTTGCTCCAATATTTGTGTATTGCCTAATGGTTGCATAATATATTCAACCATTATGATAGTATTTAATTATGGCTCATATTTTTAGTTCAGTCTTAGCACCTATTGTGATATAATGCAATACAGGACATACCTGTAAAACGAGTTTAACATTAAAGGCACTGCATATATTGCAGGGGTCACCAACTCCGGTCCTCGAGGGCAGCTCATCAGCAAGCTCTTGAGAAGCCTGATAACGACCCTGATCATTTTAACAGGTGTATTGCAGCAGGGAGGGATGGAAAACCTGCAGGACAGGTGCCCTCGAGGACCGAAGTTGGTGACCCCTGGTCTATTGTGAAGCTTTTTCAAATGACCCAGAAATTCCGAATGCCGAAGGTGGTGGCGGGAGAAGAGGTCATGGAAAGAAACGGACACCGCGCAGTTTGAGCGGGAGACACATAAAAGGTGGCGAGGGAAGCGAACAAAAAGCGAGCGTTGTCCATCAACAGAAAACAGAGGAGGCGGTTGAAAGGCGAGGCAGATTAGCGCGGTGTCGTTTTCCTCCTTTAAGACGTGCCGTTGCGCCTTCGTCCGCCACTGCCACCCCAGATGGGCCCCAGCACACGCACGCACACACATACACTACACGCCCTCCCATCTATAAGCAGCACTATGGGCATCGAGTTTCGTCACTTATGTCAATGAAGTTTGTGTTTTTCCACTATTGATGCAGACCAAATATACACACTTCAACTCTTCACAGACGATAAAGAATATTAGCCTGTCAGTATTGCTTATATTATCTGTCCACATGTGTTGCTCTACTGTGTTCAAATATCCTTTGCTTGAAAGGTTGTAACAGTTCATCATCAATGCTCTTGCATCAATGCTAACCCTTAGCCCTGGCGTTTTCCATTAAGCTAGCAGACTTTAAAGCAAACCAATAAAGTTGTTTTGAATACACTACATGTAATACTCTTTGTTTTGTTGACTTTCTCAATAAATTTTAACTATGAGTGGCACTGAACAGCTTGAAGCCACTTTGGTGAAGAGTTTTTTACCATCTGCCAAACTTCTGCTTGTTGCACAGCTCCATACAACATTTTTGTTTTTTCTAACCTCTATACAAATACTTTGCCACTATTTCCAATAATTGTGCATTTTTGACTCATATTTGTGATTATTTTTTTTTAATAATATTTTGGGCATTGTTGAGGGGGGAAAGTGTTATTGAAAAAAAATTGAAAAAGTCAAAACAAACGCCCAAAAATGGACCAAAATAAACCTGTAGCCTGCACTAAAAGAACTAGCTAATGTGAGTATGAATTCACGAGGCAGGACACAATTAATTTCCCTGGCATAGATAATCAGTGAACTACATTTAAATTCGAACCAGTTTTTTATCCTGAAATTGGCAGATAGGTCCAGAGTCCACCCTGCCCCCAAAATGAAACATTTTCAGGGGTTTGAAGTTTCATATGGGGGTCCCCCGGTTGGCGAAAGAAAAGTGAATGGTTTCGCCCGTTTACTGACAAGCTTGACAAGACGTAAAACGGCGGACAGTTTAACGGCGGGCCTGCAGTTCGTTGCGTCTGTGTTTGTGTCTCGCGTCGACAACTATGGCACCTGGCTCGATGCTGGCTGATGACCTCGCCGGGGGTCTTCACACTTGTCCGAGGGTTAACGTTGTGACCGCGTGACAACCGGCAGGCAGGTTTACAGTCAAGAGTCAGGAAGGATGTACCTGAATAAACATGTATCGTGGCATGTCCTATGAAAAAAAAAAGAAAGAAGGAGATAGCCGTTCTCTTTTTACGGTGTACTAAATGTTTGGGATTGTTCGTTAGCATTGGTATTGGTGATTTAAGAGAGGGAACACAGAGGCTCATGTAAAGCGGGAGGGTGGGTTGCAGGTGCAGGGGGTTAGGACCCCGGGGAGCCATCAGGGACGTGCCCTGGGAAGAGACATCATGTCACGGCGATAAAAACAACATACACACCCTGTCAAGCGGCGGGAGGGATGGATAAATGGCGGGGCTGGGGGGGGCTGGGGCAGGGAGCAGGAGAACAGTGAGGGCCGCACTTGAATGAATACTGAGAGGTGGGTCAAAAAAGAAGGAAATGGCACAAAGCGAGACGAATACAAAAATAAATGGCTCCATGAACATCACAAACGTTTTAGAAAAGTACCTCACGTGCATCAATGGAGTTATAAACCAGTGGGTTGCAAAATGCACATGTCCTTGGGCATTTATGCACAGAATTAACATCCTGCTTATGCCCAAATATGCTCATTCATCTACTCTAACATTTCATATCTGCTATTTGTTGATTCTTTCAAATAAGTGTTTACTTTTTATCCAACACAAGTGAATGGAATCGATTACATTCTTCAGATAGTATTTTTGTTCAATCTAATACTTTCAATTTGAAAGATCAATAAAAAAAACAATAAATGGCTTCGCCCGTATATCATATATTTTATAAAAGTACGTCACACATGTAATGGAGATATTGCCCAGTGGGCTTGCAAAACTGCGGAACCGAGCACGTGTATGTGCATTTGTGCACGAAACAGAAATCAATAAGGACACCAGCTGCACTTTCATTGCCTCAAACCTCATCCGAAAGCCAACGTTGTAAACGTTGCACGTTATAATATAAAATGGCGTTTTCTTCTTCTGGCAGAGACAACAATTTTTTAATGTCCCGGGGAACATGAATAAGGACACTCAAAACATTGTGGAGCGACTCCGTGTCAATCTACTAGAGTCGGTTGCACTAGGTCAAAACGACAATTGGAAGATGCAATTTCACATGAGTTAAAAAGATGGGCGCCGAGTAGCCGTGGCATTCGCCAGCCAGAGGTTGAGCACCACTGTGTTTGTTTATGGGGTAAAACATGCCTAGAGCACGAGGAAGTGTTCCTCTCGCTTACCACTAGGAAAGTAGCATTATCATATCGGCAACAATATCGTATGTACTCAGTTTCGTAAAAATGCTCTGATGCTACGACACCGATACCATTTCACCAGCCTGACATACTGTATATCTTCCGGGTAGGAGCCAGGTCAGTTATGAGAGAATACTTCAAGGTAAAGACGGATGATAAAACCTTTAGCCAAATGCAAATAAAGCTCTGCAAAATGGATGATGAACTCTAATCGAGTTGCCGCCTCCGTCGCAAAGTGACTCAAGCCCCATTTTACTGTGGACGCCACAACTCCGGGGATGCCAGGGGCACTCGCCCTATTGCCCCCCCCCCCCCCCCTTACCCACACTTTGCACGCCACTGCTAACCCGTGCAGTTAAACTGCGAATGGCTCATGAAATCAATGTTTCCTTTGATCACGCTGCCATTTCTTGGACAACTGTAGCAATTCTACAGCTAATGCATAACAGTCTTCATCAAAAAGCCCCTCCCTTTTTCAAAACAGAGTCCAGATTAAAGGGAAATAAGCGATGGTGTGATAATGTATCACATCAGTTGTGCTGCCAAATTTTAGAACTAAACGCCTTGAGTTATTGGCTGCATTTAAGTGAAATGTGTGGCAAGATTGTTATAAAAACATGCAGGTGGATGTTAAAAAGTCAGGAATGAAAAGTTGTTAGTCTAAAAAGTTTCATATCCGGGCGGAATATGCAATGTTTAAGAAGTTTGTGTTATGTTTTAACAACATCCGATTGAAACAAAACATTTTCATCCCACGTGCAAGACATAACCGCATTATTGAGTACCTGTACTTGGTATTGGTGAGTACTTAAAGTACTTTACTTGTACTCTGTCTGAAAAAGGTGGAATAGGTGCATCCCTCTCACCATATAAGGATTTGCCATCGCAAATCTGCACTTCACCACGAACCACTTCAGGTTGCTTTCAAAATACGTATTGTATTTGCTAAACCATTTGTCGCCGTCATCCTTTTTTACCTCTGCTCAGCCATTCCCGAGCCCATGAAGGAAAACATGAACCACTGGACTCTGTGCCACATGTGTCCCCACCGAGCTCTGGGACAACGATCAAAGCTCCTTCCTTCTTCTTGTGGGATCAAACGAGGTTGGGATATTTACTGCTTTGTTTGGTGCCGCGGCAGAGGGTCCCCCTTCGTAAGATGAAGACAGGAAGGATGCCTCACTGGCGGTAATAAACAACAACTAATGGCCTCAAAAAGAGGCTGCGTCACGACATCCCGAGGACCAAGTCGCATCGCTGAAACATGTTATCTATGTCATTTGACACCTGAGGCTGCTTTATTGCCCGCTATAAAGCTCTATTAAGAGGTGATACAGCAAACAAGCAAATATTTCACAATAAAAGAGCATATGGCAACTGTTTATTGGATGGCTCAGTTTATAACTGTGATAAAAGGCCTACTAAAGTCTATTATGACAGGACTGAAACAGATGTTTTATGGGCCAAGTGGACAGATAGAGCACAGCAGTGGGTTTTCCACAGAGCAGTTAAAGCCCCCGATTGACAAATAAAGTAGTTTGTCTCTGATATTGTTTTAAATTCTGGTTCGTAATCTACAAATGAAATCACTCAACACGAAGAATTAATTAGATAATCCTATTTTGCGAGGGACATGTTTTGTGCTGCGGAGTCCCACAGGGATGCAACTGGAGTCCACTTGTATGCTCTTCAGATAGTATTGTAAACCACAGTATCAAAAATACAACACATTTTGGTCCCTATTCATTCATGTAAAGAAAATTCTTGCCCTCTATTGCAGGGGCAATACTGAGAAAGGATGCCCAAAGTGCACAGAAAAAAAAAGCATGCATTGTATTGTATTTTCACTCGAAGAGGTGGTGCTTTACTACATACCTGCCTAATTACACTTTTCAAATGGTAGACATCACAGAACACGACAACCCCACTCCAATCTGGCAAAATTCACTACAGCTTGCCTAGTTTTGGCGTTGACATGATAGTGTTTCCATGCAGTCCGGTATAGTAGCTTGAACATGGCAGATCTTGCCTAGCTTCCAAGTCATGGCTGGAGAAACTCGGGAGTGGAGGTGGCTGCCATGTAAATGACTCATGCACACAGATTCACACATACACACACACACCCACACACACCCCCACACACACCCACACACACACACACACACACAATGCAATGGACAAGCCTATCTATCAATGCCTTCGTTGGCTTCCCCCCCCCCCCCCAACTCCTGTCCCTTCCTCTATTATGGCGCACCTGAGATGGGATGTGGTGGCGCCCTGATGGCTTGCGAAGCCTGCCCTCTGCATGAGGGATGTAATGTTCTGGCAAAATTCAGAGGCACCCCCTCACAGATACATTTTCCAGTCCAGGCAATCTAGTTGAAGCCCTAACTATTCGTATACAAGCAATGACAAGTCTATTTTCCATAACGTCTACCTTTTGAGTCCATAAAACATGGTAATAAATATCACACTTTTCGATTCTTTCACAATGTCCAGCTTGACCATAGCGGGTCTAAACCACTTCTGGCAACAAGTGGGGGGGTTTGGGTAGTATCACCTCAAACCAGCAATTGTAAGGACGCCTCCACTCTGGGCTCTCTGTCCCCAGCTGCTATCTCAGCCATGCAGTCCAAGTGTGAATATTCATTAAGTCGGCCGCGATAAGTGTTAGCCTCGCCAGTATTTGTATTGCAGGGCCGCGGGGATCCCATTAAAGCGCTCCGGGTTCCGGTTTATTGCTCGCAAATATGGAATGTGTTTTTCAATGTGTCCCTTATGATATCTACATCATAACTTTGTGCACGTTGCTTCAATTAACCAAGTTTGTGCTGCAGAATGTTGGCTCGTACTCACCAGGAATGTTATCAAAACCAAAGCCCACATTAAGCTCCACACCCATCCCTCGCTGACCCTGACTAATTAGCTTTCTTCATTCTGTAAGCTTTGGATGGCACAGAGATGCTGAGCTGAGCAGCCCTCCACATCCTGGTCCAGGGAACAGTTGGGAGGCCTGCTTCCTGCCTACACCCCTTTCACAGCTCCAACAGCAACAAATCACTAGTTTTAAGCCTTGAATGATCCCGTCGAGCTCCTTCCCTAGTGGTATACGTCGTTACCAAAGAGCTTTAATTCCCGCGTATGTTTTGCCCAATCCTGCTGGTCAAACAGAGACCCCTGACTGGGCAGGAGGAGACTGAGCGCAAGGCAGAAGAACAGATGGTCCAATGCTCTCAATTTCCTTACACGTGCAATTTAAAGTGGATGAAATCAAGACAGCTGCTTGATATAACGGGCGAGTTGGGCTCAGGATTTCCACCAAAGCCCAACAAAAATAAAGTGTTAGACTGATGTATGCCCAATTTCCCTCAGACCCGCTTCTGTAAAAAAAAAAAAATAATAATAATACATTTTTTAAAAAAGCCTGTAATGATTTTTTATTTTTTTTTTTTGGGTGGAATGCGTCTTCTTTTCTATCACCGGAAGAACAGTGCAATAGATGAATGCAATGAACGCACTCACGCAGGAGCTGCTGTGTGCCACAGCTCACGCCCCTGCACTCAAAAAAACTCAAACTGGCACTCGACCAGGCCCAGCCTTGTAAAGGTAGATAAACACAGAGGCACCAGAAGAGATACAGTACATTATTTTCATAGATGTGTCTACAGCGTGTGGGAGGGGTACAACTATTTAAATAACAGTTTTGAGGGTCTTTCAAATGTTGCAAGTTTTCGCTTATGACGTATCCACCGCAATAAACGGGAGATCACCATTATCCCTGAGAAAGGGCACACTGTGTTGTGTTGTGTTGCTATGCCGGCTGCATGTCTAGCACCAGGGTACAATTTCACACCATTGTGTCCCACCCGGGCCGGTAGCGCTGTTTATTCTTGAGGGCATCATGGGAATGCCTTTTCCACTATGAATGAGCGACGTCTGATGATTTAAACATACTTCCTTCGTGCTGGCGATTTATGGCACGGGAAGTGGGTGTTTTTTTTTTTTTTGTTTATCATTTTCCATTCACTGCACCAAAGATGTTAAGAAAGCCTTTGTGTGCCCCCCAAGCTTAAACATATGCTTCACTTACTTAAGATTTATGTGTCGTGACCGCCATATTTAGCAATTGTTTGATTGACAATGCGATGATTTGTTGCTTTTGTATGATTGTTTACGGCCCACCGCTAGGTTGTTATTTCACTTCAAGTCAACATCACTGCAGTGGTGTAAAACGGCATTGCAATCTACAGATAGCTGTTTCAAAAATTTTGATTAGAAGTAAAGTATGACCAGTTCCTAATGCAGTTGTAAACCGCTGACTACCACATGAACAGCCTATTCAATTGAAAATGCTGTGTATTATCTTTGTAAATGGAATTGAATGTCACTATTTTATTTATGTTATTGTTTTTAATTGTAAAATTAGATTAAAAGAAATCAATATCTAAGTAGAAATTTTAATTTATTGTTAATTAAATAGTATTACTGTTTCATGTATTTTAACCATTTCAAATGTGAAATCTCATTAAGATTATTTTGAACGTATTCATGAAGTATTCATTATTATTACTATTTGATAATTTTCTAGAACAGTGGTACAAGTACAAATACTGTATGCAGGCTACCTTTTGCGGTATGTATTTAATTTTTAGGGACAATATATTTGCATTCAATCTTTTAGAATATTTGTTCTAAAATTTCTTGTGCAATACAATACTCCCCCACCCCTATATTTCTACCTCACTTTTGATAAGCACTTGGGCCTACTATGCTACTGCATTTTAATTGTGTGAAGGTACTTGGCGAGTCAAGTATTTGTTTGAGGTGGTACAAGGTGTAAAATGTTTCAGAACCACTGGTGATGGTCAATTTTCACACCTTAAACTTTCACTGCCTCAAGACTTTTTTCCATCACAAATTTTGAGTAACTATTTCATGTATTATTATTATTATGAGTAGTATTTTTTTTAAATTAATTTACTTAATATATTGTAACTTGCAACATGAATTCTATTAAGATATTTTTCATTTATTTGATGCAAATCTATTACCCCACCCCACCACCCACTCCAAAAAAAAAAGTTCTCTCACCCCATTTTCCACACCGCACACTGGCCCGGTTGGCTTCACTCGGCTGATGTTACTCAGCTGGCCACCGCCGCCGCTACCGCTGCTACGGGATACCTGACGCCGCCGCTGATGGATGTACAAGTGTAACGTGACAGCTCCCTCCTTTCATTCGACATCCGCCCGATTTCATCTGGACACACGCCGATAAAAGCGACTGGGTTACACGCGGGCGCTCACACTAGCTGCAAACACGCATCCTTCATGCATACTTTTATATGAGCTTCTTTGTCACGACAGCCATTCTGGGAGTGATCCCGATCACTTTCGTACTCGGCATCAAGTATTAATCGTGACTAAACCTGCCGGTCAAGCTCCATTAGGGAGAATACTTGCTTATTTTCAATGGTGGAAAGTGGAAACACTTTGTTATACTGCATTTACATTCGTCAGTTATCTGTACTTAACTATATATTTTTCTGACAACTTTTTACTTTCCCAGTACTCACTACATTTGAAAAAAGATATCTGTACTTTGTACTCCTTACTTTAAAATAGGCCTGTCGTTTTTTTTTTCAACCTCCGCAAATAACAGAAAGACGTGGGAAAAAAAGAGGGTAAAGTCAACTGCAGTTGAAATATTGATTGGTTGGTCAATTAATGATGACGGCTACAAGAATGATGAGGGGAGCATGCGTTGTCTTGTGCTAGCCTAGAAAACATCCGCTTCTGGCGTTCAAAATGGCTCAGCTTGGACATCGCTGACTTTTTTTACATGGCATTCATCATTCACTCCATGACCTGCGTCATCTTGTCTGATAATCGCAACACACTTTCTCCTACCGACCGCAACACATATTTTGTTTATATCATAAATATACAAAATCTGTTTGAATGTGAGGTGCCTAAACTTGTCAGACTTCCAACATATTGATTGGCATTTCTTTCATTGATAATCGATGCGACGAGCTGAGAGTCACCCCCAGTCTTTCTCTTCTACTAAAATAAGAAATGTATTTTCAAGTTTGTATTTTAATGGGTTGAATCGTTAATTCTACTTTTACCAGAGAGTTTTCTCTCAAACAAGTATCTGTTCTTTTATTTAAGTGCAGAGTGCGCTGGCTACTTCAGCTACCTACCTTTATTTTAATCTCAACGACAAGGAAACAAATCCCTTGCTGCACATCCTAGGGGCGGGGTGTTTTTGTTGCTGAGACCAACCATTGGACCACGGGCCCTCTTGGCGGAGGGGTGGGCGGTTGAGGGGTTTGGGGGGCGCCCACCACCTGCTACGCTTCGCACATTATGTCACACCTTAGGGGCCCCCACATCTCATGCCATCCCGCAATAATTACTCCACCACCCGTTTGGATGCCATCAAACTCAGCACAGCAGGGGGCTGCTCGGTTTCGGGGGAGCCCGGCTGTTGCCATGGCCACCATCACTCAGCAGACTTGAGAAGAGAGACGGCGTTGAGGTCTGTGATTGGCTACGGGAGGATTTTGACCAACGGATACTGTTGTTATGCAAGCGCGTCCTCCAAATAGGCACATTCTTCCATACTGGCTCTTGCAACTTGCTATGTGAGAAAGTTGTCGGTAGAAAAATTGGGGGAAAAGTTGCAATCAATTCAATCCCAAATTGACATTGTCTGTTCCCTCGTATAATATGTGAACATACTGTATTGGGGTACTTGGATCCGATTTGTGACTTCTTTCAAGGGGTGCACTTAAAGAGTATTTTCTTTGGTGAGATGGCAAACACAGACTGTATCTTAGTGAAAATTTGCGTATTTCTGGGATCCCAATCACAAATCACAAATCTGAACAGTTGGACCTCCTTGAAATTAAAAAAAAAAAGGCCCCAACACCAATTTCATCTGTCAACATGAAACTGGGTGGACATGTCTCAAGGTCTCAAAATCTTTTGTACAAAACCTACTAAATCATTCCAATCAGGTTCAGAGGCGCCAACATCCTCCTTTCCTACCTCCCTCACATACCCTGACTCAGCTAACTGGTTAAGACCCCCTCCAGCCAAAAATAGTCACTGTAAAGGCCATCAAAGGAGTGCAAACATTTCAATCTTCAAGCACAAACACGCTGCTCTGGTCAGATACCAGAACCAAACTAATGTGAAACGCAACTCACCAGGCACTTTTATCAACAGGATTGGCAGATACTGTACTGGAGGGGTTTGTGCTGGGTGTGTGTGTGTGGGGGGGGGGGTCACCAATGGGGAGCAGAAGTCTGCCTCGTACGTGATGCTGGCCAGAGGGACCAGACGGCTGATGAATAATCTGAAAGGGCAGTGCGGGGGGGTTGGAAGGGGCTCATTAATGAGCTCCTCTAATCATACAACAACACTTTTATCTACCAGCGAGAAGAAAGCAAAATGGGCGCAAGTTTGCGGATGTGTCTCGGCAAGGCCACATCTGCAAGCCATTCACTTAAAAGCAGTTTGGGAATAAAAAAGATGCTTGCTTGCCCCAAGCAGAATTTAAAAAGATTTGTTTTGACAAGGCCTTCCTTGTTTGCCATCAGATTTAAATCGAGTGCCGAAACGATAGGGGTATGCCCCAAAATCTCGGTTCGGTATACCCTGGTTTTAATATCATAGTTTGGTTGATTACATAATAACAGATTAGAGCTTTAATTTTTAGAAAAGTCAGTAGTTTGTCTTCTTTTTAGGAAACCAATACTAAGCTGCACTGTATTTGTTTACAGAGCAAATGTGTGGCTAGCACTAGGCAGTTTACATTTCCTGTCCCTTATCGAATATGCTCCGTGTGGGAACTACATATCAATAACTTAAACAAAAAACTACAAATATATTACCATTAGTTTGTGTGCATCAAATTTGTGAATGCAAAAAAAAATCTACTTAATTTCTATGAGTTCTTATTATTCAAAAATTCCCAAGATGAACTTCACAGCCCTCTAGAAATAATCTACCCCTTTGCAACACTAATGAGGATAAAACTGTCATATATATGTCATATCATATAATTAAACAGAACAATGACTGCCGATAAATGTACCTAATGAAGCGTCCTGCAAGTGTACATTACCACATATACGACAGCGCCTGAACTTTCGCCCCAGTAGTTAAAAGTGGCCGTGTGAATTATCTGGTTGCGCTAATTGGCTTGGACGTGAACCGAGCGGGGTGATGTGTGGCAGACGTATAGTGATTAACGCGGCCTGGAACGGCCAGCAAGGAGGACATTAGAAAAGAAAACAGTGGCGAGGGCAGCTACCAACAAGGGACTGGCTTATCGGTGTCCTCGTAACTCATGCTCAATTAGCGTGTGCCGACATAGTCACCTCCATGTTTATTGGTGCAGGGGGGGGGGGGGGGGTGCGGCTGAGATCTGAGGTCACGTCAACTTCAGTGTGAGTTACTCAGCCCTGACATGGCAGCTTGTGATTGACAGTTAATGAGCTACAGCCATTGCAGTAAGACAGATAAATCTGGCAAATCACATTTATACAGCAATATAATCACCTAAAAATAACCGTCTCAAATAATCAGTAAATGTCAGTGACTCGTGATTTCTGCGTTTTTGGGTAATGAATGCTTGAAACACCACTTCAGAAATGTTTCACTACCAGCTAGCTGTCTACATAGCCAAGTTTCTTCACACAATTGTTTGCGCAAAATGTGAATTGGAGAGGTTACAAAGTCATCTAGATTAGCTAGCCTTGTGCTAAGCTACACTCACTAGCAGCTGCCTGTTAAGTCAGTCATTTATATAAAGGCAAGACATTAGGTCACAAAATGCGGACAAGAGAGGCCTTAAAAGCTAGCCTTGCGCTATGCTATGTTATGCTAGCTAGTTGCTAGGTCAAAAATTGTACACACATGCTATCTAATGAGATGATTAAAAACAATAACCTTGCTTACTACCAAACGATATGTTTAGTTGTAGTTGTTGGACAATCGATTAAATATGCAGGACGGAAACTCTGGGACGGAGAGAGACGATGCCCAGCTCTGGGAATTAGTAGTTTGTAGCGGTGTGCAACAGTTCCGAAAATCGAGGCTCGCTCCCTAGCCCGCGCCAATAGTGAGTGTTGACTGTATTATAATAACTAGGGCCTGACTAATATGGATATCAATCAGTTGTTGCCGCCCTATGCAGGGACCCGCCGTTAACCCCACGAACTTGCGCTTGACATACACGTTGGCACACGGTCGCCATTCCGATGTCCATTGTGGCCTGTTCTGTCATTATGGCTGCACAAACAATGGCCTGAATGAGCGCTGCCACTCTAAACAAGTCCCCTGTTACAAAAGGCAGTCACATCCACAGCCAGAGCAAATGAGAGCACAGCGCTAGCTGTAAATCATACGACGGCCAGTGAAGTAAAGTTCATTTCCCCACACAGACGCTTTAAATCAGGCCACGGTGGGTGAATGGTGGCGAGTGAAAAAGCTACCCGTGTCGTTTGGGACCCTTGCCATGACCTCACTATGAGGTCCCACTATGGGACACACAGTACTTTTTTAAGATTATTTTAAGAACGGAATTGAATGATTTAATACATATGTCACATGGTTTGAAAACACTTCACAAAAAATTGGGGCGTTCCAACAGATTAATGGCATTTTAATTCATTTCAACAGGGAAAACTGATTTGGTATGTGAGTACATTGAGTTACTAGCTTGGTCCCAGAACAAATTAAACTCATGTAAACTAAGGTATCACTGTGTTTCAAGCGGTAAGTTGGGTTACAGCTGTATCTAATAAAATTACCAATGATGAGCGCCCATCAATTTATGTTCCAGCCAGCCGTTAGTGTAGCTTGACACAAGGCTGCGTTTCAGAACACTATACACTGCCGCAAACTGTTATAAGCAAATACTGTACGGTATGAAAAAGGTTCAAGCTAAATTATATCAAAAGTCAAAATGCAAGACATTTCAATTAGACAAGAAAGACGAGGAACCAAAAACAGAGTTCCTTGAAGAAATTACCATACTGTTAATGTTGTTCAACAGTTTTTTGTAGAAACCATAAATGTATCAGCTGTAAGCTTGGGCAGCTATTTGGCAAAACTGCTCGGGTTCTGTGTCAACAGCCCACAAAGCGTGAGGAAAAAAAAAACACTAGTGTACAGTAAGTATTTTACATCTCAACACATTTGTACAAATGTGTAGGCAGCACGCCCATCCCGGGAGGTAACAACAACACAAACACAGCAATTTATTACTATTATTATGAGTCAGTATTTTGCAAACACTTTGCACGAGCAGGTGCATCCGTAAAAGAACTGCCTGAGCGCCATTAACACCAAACATGGCCAATAAAGAAAAAAATAATCATAAAAAAATTGAATCTAGTAGGCCATGAAGTGAGCAAAATGATCAGTTGATTCTTAGCTGGCAGCAAAGTATACAGCCAGGTGGTAGCAGAACATTTTAAAACTGATATTTAAGACATTCGAACAAGAATAGATGCCAAAGCCAATGAGTGTAGCTCTGTTTGAGAACTTGTAAATGGGGAAAAACTGTTGCCAACAACTGCAAAATTGTTATTGTTAATGTATAATGTTATTGTCTTTGAGTGAGTCATGTTAGACATTTTTCACAAATTGAATTAAATAGCTTTCGTTCAACATTTCATGCTGTGTCACTATTACACAATTTGTTAATTTATTTTAGTAAGTGGTGTCGTAATGTCCCATTTCCAAAGGAGATGGTATTGAATTACCTTGACGAAGCAACAACAACGCAAAATTAGAACACAATGTGTATCTCTTAAGAGACAAACTTGCTAAACACACACACTCAAATATGCTGCTGTGACCAAACGCGACACATATAAATCAAAGTTCACACACACACGCTAACGCATTTAGCCAGTGCATCGCAGCTGAGGGACGAAACGGCATGACGCTATCAACGAATACAGCACACGCACGTCCGTCGAGAGTCGTTCTAATGAAAAGCTAATAAACGCCATGTACAAATCTTCTTGGTTGTACCTGCGGCCTTTCCTGGGAAAACACACATAAGAGATCAAATGACAATATTTAAATCCATCCGTGCATTATCTATATAAAACCTGTTTTATAAATAAATGTGGGAAAGATGTGACAAAATGTCCTTAATTTTAATGTTCTATTAAGAGAATGTACTATATTAGGATATATATTATCAGAGATATCATTTTGTCCATATCACACAGCACTAATGTGTGCACATTTATACAATTATTGGATAAGAATATAATAATCCAGGTGAGGGCTGTGTAGAATACAGAATAATGTTGTCACATAGATTTGAGCCAACTGCTACTGGTTAGCGAGCACGCGCTTGCCAAATAGTGAGCCGCATTGAGCGCTAGTGATAGAAGGCAGCGTTTCTTTTTCGTGCCGCCAATCAACACTTCGCAAGCCGTGGGAACGAGCAAGATGCCTTTCTTTGCGTTTGTCGGAGCACATCGACGATTGTGAAGCAAGCTGTTGTTTTAAGATAAATGTCTGACGTGGAGCTTTTTCATTTCTACCGGCTCGGCGTGTCACTTAAGCTAGCAAAGCTGCCGAGTCGGCGCGTCGTCTAACAAGTGTCACATTTCACCTCCTCAGTCGGGTCAGACACAGGTACCCACCTCTCAATGTCACGGAGGGGAGTTGGGTTTAAAAGCTCCTCGGGGAAGGAGAAGTGAACGTTTAGAACAATTTCCTATGAGGAAGAATATTAACCCTGAAAGGCACGTAATTCCTCAAGTCTGCAGGATCAAACGATGGTTAAAAAATACCTGAACATCTCACAAAGAGTTCCATGTGTGATTCTGCCTTCCTTGTTTTTTTTTTTTTTTTTTTTTTTACAATGCCAAGTACTTCAAGAGGGCTGGGAAAGGTCCATGGAAGTCCACTCCGTCATTATTGTCTGCATGTGCGGCCTCCCCATTGTGCCCATTAGCTCACCCCCCACTAATGGCTTCAACAGAAGGAGGGCCACTTGAAATAAAAGAATAGTGTTTCCGGCTTAGAAAAGAGACATCGGCGAGCTCACTAAATTCACCTTGGAGAAGTGTGGAAAAAAATTACGGGCGCAAGAAGCCGTGACGGGCTCAAACGCCGCCCTTTATGGCGAACCAACTAATCCTTCAACGATAGATTTATAATCCAAACCACAAGTCTTCCACTTCAACGGGAGCCAGCACGTTTTCAAAGATGTCCTGCGGCATTCGCCGCGAGAAGACGAGAACATGAAACTCATCAGACATGACTACCGTAATAGGACGCACAAATAGAGTCGCTGGGACCCCTGCCCAAAACTGAACAGCCATTTTAGTTTGAAGCAGACATTTTTGGTCAAATGCAGGTGGCCGACGGACGCTGCATTGCCTTGCTTTTTCTTTTACTATGCAATCGAATATGGGCGGAGCAATGCGTCAACATTGCCTCTATGGTTAAAACAGGCTTGATGACGGTGACACTTTGAGCCTTATAGCATTTGTTAAGCCCTTTGAGATGAAAGGCAAGATAAATTAATTTGACTTGACTATTTCTATTGCTGCCATTTTCCATGAGGAAAAAGGCATAGAAAATTGCCTTGGCTTCATGTGCTTGTCGTTTAAATTACACACTTTGTCTTTCCAGGCTTGCCTTCAGTTCTCCCGACTCTGTTTTCACTATCGGAGCCCCTGAAGCAGTGTTTACGCGAAAAATAACTGGGGGGGAAACAAAGGATGCAATGACTTGGCATTTTGTCCTCACCGTCAACAAATGTTGGCGTACAACACACACACGCACAAAGATGTAGTGTGTATATATATATATATATATATATATATATATATATATATATATATATATATATGTAGTATACATACAAATGTCAGCTTTCAGTAATCACAAAAGTTTCGTCTCTCGTTTTTAGTTCTCATTGTGCCGTGCATTGTTTGTCCCTGGGGAGAGTGGGAGGTTGGCATGTTGTCAGGCAGATAAGGACAACAACAATGCACACACGAGAACGCGACTGGCGGCTTCTGAGAGCAAAACGATGCGTGCGATATTTTGATAAGGCAACATGTAAACTATTTGGACTGTTCTCGGTAAACACGCCAGCCATCTGTGCCACTGACGAGGACCCGCAGAACGGCCTACAAAGTCAAATACCCACGGCATTTGACAGTTTGCCACTCCATGGCTCGCCCAAGATGCTAACGTAAAGTTCTCTGCCTTCACTTAATGCTCTGGAAGAGGCCTCATTTTAAGTACAAAAAAATCACTGCCGATCAGTTTCATTTAGCAGTGGCAGCTAAAACCGCGATCATGATTAGAATTTGATCCATTGCTCAGCCCCGGCTACTGTGCAACGCAAACTGGTGATGGTCCACGCGCCACATACACACAGTATAGGGCGAGTAGAAGCCTGACTCACTTGCATGACAAAACCGGGCTGATTTTAGCAAGGCAAGAAATAGGGTGAAGAATTGACTATAATTCTTGATCCTCCAGCTATTCTGGGGGAAACACGACACAGGTGATTACGAGACCTGGGAACTGTTTTAACTTATGAACGAAAACAAAGTGTCTCCTTTAAGGCAGACCACTTCATGTGACTGTCAATGCTCCCAAAAACAAGGTATGCTTTATTTCAGCCCTTCTTTCTAAACTCATCACATGAGAATTTTGCACGCTGATAGTTACTCCCTGATTGCTCTTTGGCCTGTGATGCACATGCGTGTGTGTGTGTGTGCGTGCGCTCGTGTGTGCGTTTTTTCCTTCTCTGCTCAAAACCAAAATTGAGACAATCACCAGGCGAGCTGTCATTCTTCCAGCCACTGGAATGTCGGGAAAAACCTCCTTCACATTCACGAGTCAGAACGAAGTAGGGAGTTATGGATTTCTGGAGACACCGAGACTGGGGCATTATCAACGAAGGGTCAACATTAGTGGACAGGACAGAGGGTGATCACGATCGTTGTACTCAGCGGGAACATAAACACAATTTGGGCCGTCTCGTTCAAGTGCGCTCGGCTTTGCTTGACTTAAGTCCAACCACGCGACAAAACATACCGCAGATGGCACGCAGTCCCTCCAGCGATAAGCACCCCATAACAAGATCCCACATGCAGGATGAAGAGATAAGGAGCATGTCCGCGTGGCTAGTTAATCTGCAGAGTGTGGAAAATGTCAGTCAAAAGTGCAATGCGCACCTTTTAACTGTAAATGAAAATACAATTGGTTCCAGATTTGACCCGAGGTATGTTTGCTCATCCACAGTTGTCAGAAACCCCCAAAAGACATTGCTATTAATTGTGAGAACATTAAAGTCATCATGTGTTGATTGTACTTATTAAGCCAAGCAAGAGTTTCATACTGAAAAAGTATTACCACTTCAAAATCGGTCAATTTGTCCTGTAACATCAAAACAAAATTCGGTCAGTCACAAGCAAAATTTCAAGCAAACCAGGTACAACTGACACTTGATGCTTGCAGTTCAAAAACGTCAAAGCTAAGATTTGTGTCCAGGAGTCAATGGAGCGAAAAAAAAATAAGCCCCGGCACTAGTTTCACTGATCGGCTTAAAACTGACTGGACGTGTCACTCACACCAGGACGCATGAAAATGTCTCAAAAGTCCATGGTGGAAAACATACAGGAAGTCGTCTGTTTTGATTTGAAGCAGCCATTTCAGATGAATTCCAGGGCTCATACTTTGCTGAACCCCGACTAGGGAATTCCCTCAAATAAGCAGCAAGAGAAAGCAGGTACGCTCGAGCAGTGATTCCCAAACACGCTGCCATATAGGTAAACGGAATCGAAAACTGATTCCCCGTCTAGAAATCATTTGTTAGCATGCCTGACAATTCCGCTTAGTTATTCCCCTTGGAAGAAAAAAAAAAAAAAAAATATATATATATATATATATATATATATATATATATTTAGATATATCCAACACACACAGACGTAAAGGTATTGTGCAAGCATGAGTATCCTGTATAAAAACATTCCGTCTGACCCTCCAAGCTTTTTACATAAAACTGCAAAAGAACATTAAAAATAGAAAGAGCCAAACATTACTCGATCCCAATAATGCTCGGCATGTCGGGCGTCTTTGTAGATGTAGCTCGCCCGGCTACCATGAACAGAACAATGGCTGGATGGGCAATTTGTGTATGAGACAATCTTTCTTTTATTGGAGAATTTAGGGTGAGCATTTGGCATTTTTTTATGGCCATGATAAACTTAAGTAAATATGTTCCATCCACCCATCTAGTTCCTCTATCAGTTGTTCTTATTGTGGTGGAGCTTATCCCATGAATATATAGCTACGTTTGTGACACAAACGTTTGGTGGTGCGTTGTGAGATTTTCCTCAGGTCAAAATATCGCAAGGCAGCGTTTGCCTCGGAAAACGCTGCCTTAGTGTCACGGAAACACACCCGGCACTTCTCTTTTAGACAGCGCCCGTGGGCAGTGCATTAGTGTCTTGGTACGTTTCAAAGAGTCACATTATCAGCAATAGGAAAAATTGATTGGAAAACACTCCAGTGTGACTCCATTTCTGAGTGGCGTGGGGCGAATTGGACCTAATTGATCGACAAACCTCGCCCAGATGGCTGCTGTTGTGTGTTTGTGTGTGAGGCCATGTGTTCCACTGTATGATGGAGGGGCTGCCTGACTCCCACCGAATCAAACCCTGGCCAATGTCACACTTGTGCCTCAGGGAGAAAATAACCCTGGGAACCGAAGCCCCCACCCCCACCCGATGAGGAGAAAAAAAAAAAGATTACTTGTTACATACAGGACAGACCCCTCTGAAACAGCTTGATTTATAATCCGTAGGGTCCGATTAAAGGCACACGATCTCAAGATGAAACGTGACCCAGAGCCAACGAGAAAGGCAATTATCATCATCATCATCATCATCATCGCAACAGTGCTTTAAAGTATCCCTTTTTTAAAGCTGTTTTAGGATCTCAAGAGTTCATTTCAAGAGCCCACTAAGGGCACATGCCATTTAGCAATCAAATGGCATCAAACCGTAGCCCCCATGACGGAAGGAAATTGCACCAAAATTACCCTCAAGTCTATTAAGGTCATTATTTTGTTTCTTCGCCGTCACAAGGTGGTGGGGGTTCGCCGTAAACACCTGCTAGTAAAAACAGAGAACAAGGGAGACCTCCACCGTGTAATAATGACAGAATGGCATCAGCGAAAGGAATGTGCGGAGATGAGATAAAAGCCTGGTGAGTTGGCACGGCTGGGCCAGAATATTAGGAACACCTGCACCATCCAATGGCACCCCATAATAGAAAAAAAAATGTCCTTTTTGAGATTCTATTATAAGTGTGTTGCTAAAGAACCATTAAAAGTATACTTTTTTTTAAACGTTGAGTTTGGAACAAGTATGCCCTTTGATTGACAGAATTGTCTTTCAAGACAAGAACTGATCATTATCGAAGTTCAAAGGTGTAGATCTATAAATGTATTCTCAGTTTGCCATCAAGATCCCTTTACCGTGTTTTTTGCTGAATAGTTTCAGGCTTCACACAACAGAAAATATTTGCATCAGTTACACGGCTGCTTTACACTTTCTTTTCACAAAAAGCTTTACTTTTTGATCGGAAACGAGTGTTTTTGGTGAAACCAACCCGTTATACTGCTGATTAGAAAAGAACGGAAACACACTGTAATGGTGCATTTCCATTCATTTCAATAATAATGATTTGTTGGTTGTGTACGCTTTATAACAGTCCCTTCATTGTTCCTGGAAAGAACGGCAACATAAACCGTGCAATTAGATGGGTGCAGGTGTACCTAATAAGGAGGCCTTTGAGAGTATGTTGTTCCCATACGCTGAAAGTGCAAACAAATCAGATGAGGAGGAGGAGGAGGTCAGCAAGGGTCAACAAAGTGGTGCACTTGGTATTGTTGTCAGTGTAACCATGACGACAAAGCTAGCCACGATGAACAGGTGACTTTTAACCGGTCTTTCCGGCTTAACACTTGTACCTCAGCGAGACAACAGGTGTGATGCTTGTTTCACCCCCCAAAATGTCTCTCATTGACTTAATGACAGGACTTCACAAAGGCATGCATGATGGCAAACAACCATTAACACCGCATCGTTAAAGGGAGCAAGCCATTTTCAACGCTTTACATTGGTCGATATTTTGTACAAATAACAGACCCACGTGAGGGCTGACCAACAGCAAATATTTATGAAAAAAATTCAAATGGGCCATCCGACAACAGTGAAATACTTTGTTTGTTAACATGTGTTGCTACACTGTTTGTGTTCAAATGTCCATTCCTTAAAGCGCTAACGCCACTACTGTATATTGAAGCTATTTAGATATTAGCATTAAGCTTGCAATCATAAAATCAAAGTTGTATGGTTGATTTAAATACAAAGAGTGATTATTGGCTCATGTTGATACCCACAGTTCTATTAGAAAGACACAAAATGTGTTCCAAATACATGGAATAACATCCACAAATACAACAGTTCTGGTGCGCGATTAAATCCTCAGTCACCTTTAAAGGGTTTGAGCGCTTGAATCTATTGCATTTATTATTTTCCCAATCTGCACAACAGCAATAGCCGGAGGTTGAGGTTAGCCCGTGTCACGCGCCAAAGTAATTGAGGCATATTGTATTAAGGTGTGTTATTACTGCCACTCATAAATGCACTCAGGCCAGCCGCCCGATGGGCCCATTTGTCAACTTGGTGGTGCTCTTATGGAATAACAGTCGGTATAATTTAGCAGGGCGGGACTGACAGAGAACTGTTATTGCCAAAACGTGGCATTATGCAGCTTTTTAAAATATATTCTGAAGCGGATAAAGGGGGAGTTTGTCCTTGTCCCGACAAGGACGGCATATAAAAAAAAACTTTTTTCACGCAAATGATGATTACTGTTGACTTTCTCATCTGCTCCTCTTTTTTTTTTCCACCCCCGCATGACCTTGGTGGGAACACCACCACGACGGAACAGCTTTGGAAATGCCACAAAGAGTGTGGACGTATGTGCTAAAGAAGCGGCTCTCCATCTTTTTTACACCGCATACAGTAATATTTTGATAGGCTGATAGACAAAAACGAATTATAAATAAGTACAGGTGCAAACATTAGGTATCGGTGGCCGGTATTGTTAGCCTCGACGAATACCCGATACCTTAAAATAACGTTGTATCAGCCAAATACCGATACCTGGTATTGGTACTCACCCAACCCTAACATAAATAAATCATTCTCTGCAGCTATATTCGAAATGACCAGTATATATGACATGTAGTTTCATATGAAGTCTACCTAGTCAAACAAGCAGGCCTTTGCGTTAATCATGAAACAATCCCAAATAATTGATTAACAATAATCGTGGGGAAAACAAAAGGTTTTGCAATTAACTTTACTTGATACATTTTTTTCCAATTATTTGATTAATCGATGGAATAGTGACAGACCTATCTGGGAGCAAAAATGAATCGCCAACTAATCGATTATCAAATAAAGAAAAAAATATTTTTATCAATTATTAAGACCTTGCTTAACTTTAAATTGCCCAAGTCATTAGAATTTCAGCCTCTCACCAGTAAAAAAAATAGACTGATTATATTTGTGTTGACGCAAAATATAATATTTGCAAACATCTGCTTTTATTTTGGAAAACAATGATCATGTCAATTTGAAATAATGCTTTGGAACGAATTAATGGATTTTTTTTTTTTTTTTTTTAATCCGGCTCATTGATTAATAGAAAGATAAAAACAAATTAAATGATTATCAAGATACCACAGTATCACACATGCAACTGATTTTCCAAATAAAATTCTTTAATCCTTGCTGAAGGAGACCGTGTTTGCGCCGGCACGCTTGCCTCCTTGATGATGTGTTAAATGTACTCTATTCCCAAAAGAAGAGCCTAATCGCATCATGTTGATCAATAAAGGATGACATCATTAGGCAATGGAAAACACACGTGCTAATAATTGCGCCTGCGGAGTGGATGATGGGGGGTGGGGATGTCTGCTTCTCGTGGCACTCATCCACCATCGTAGCGTGTCCTTAAGGACTCGGCAGCTGCTGGATCACAGAATACAGTGGGCCTCCTTTGAAGGGATCAAGGAAAAAAGCCCACCTCCCCCCCGCTGGTGAACAAACAAGTTCAAAACCCATCGCAAGTTGGAAGGCTGGAAAAAAAAAAAAAAAAAACAGGCCCAGGCCGGTTTGTTTGTG
This sequence comes from Filicampus tigris, assembly GCF_054856515.1. Taxonomy (NCBI): domain Eukaryota; kingdom Metazoa; phylum Chordata; class Actinopteri; order Syngnathiformes; family Syngnathidae; genus Filicampus; species Filicampus tigris. Next base: position 8,798,973 of record NC_141236.1, on the reverse strand, counting down.
AGAACTCATTTGAAAGTCCGAGGTGACTTCAATGGATGACGACGAAAGGCAGGCGACCTTTTACACACAGGCGGTGTGATGCGACCTTCTGCCATTGTCCTAGTTTACACAGAACTGAAACCACCGTGTGTAATTATAAGGAGAACGTTTACTATATACAATTAGATGGGTTCGGAAATGTCTAAATGACAGTGGACCTGACTGAAATCGAATCACACCAAAGCAATATTTTACTTAGGTAGACACATTTCATAGAGAATAAATACAGCTTTACATCCAAAACAGTATGAATTCAAAATTACTGATTAATACAGTAGTATGGAAGCTATGATGCAATTTAGCCCCAAAAAAACAAAAACTGAAATATAAATTAAAAAAAACTATGACATGCAAAAACGTTCACTGTATATTGTTTGGTTGAATGTTTTGGTGTTCAAATATACAATGTTTAATTCCCTTTTGTTTTTTCCGTCAGTTTTGCAGTAAACTTCAACTGCAAGTGACAAACAGCTTGAAGCAAGCACACTTGACCCTAATTCAGAGAACTGTGAGTAAGTATTGTTTTTGTTTCCTCAAAGTGATAGCCCACGACTCATTTTTTGACAGTGGGAGAGCGTCTCTATATCGCGGATTTTCATCTATTGCTGGTCTGGAACATCCCTCGTGATGAATGCGGATTCACCGCATTATGATTGTTTCCTTATGAGGGGGAAATCATTGCAAAATAACGAACAGTGTGGCGGAATGTTGTTCAACTTTAGAGGTTTCCCACTGCAGCGTGCTAACAAGACAGACAGCGGACGGGGAAGTATGGAAAGAAGACAGAAGGAAGCTTCCTGTTTACCAGGTGATGACAGATGGAAGTTGAATCTGCGCGGTTGGAGGAAGGAAGTGACGAGCATGGTCAGAGGCGGTCATTAAAAAACGCCATCAAAGTTCCCGTGATGCCACATTCTTGAAACGAACTTGATTAGGTGTCAAAATCGCGGCGAGGGGGGTGAGAAGCCGGGAAGGGGAACGAGAGTCAGCGAGGGCCGAACAGCTGAGGAAGAGGCGGAGATTCGTCCCACCAATGGCGGCGGCGTGTGACGCAAGACAGGAAACCACCTGATGTGCGAGGGGTCAGATAAAACGCAACACGGCTGACGCTCGCACGGGGCAGGTGCTTCCTTCGCACCACGCGCACTCACGCACGCACGCACACTATATTAGGCTCAGCTGTGTCAGAGGCTTTCCCAGACATCCAGCCCACGCAAGCACGCGCATCCTCAGACGACGGGGTGGGATGGGTTTTTGGGGAGGTGGTAGCGGGCTGTCGGACAGGGCCAAGGAGGACGGCGGACCATGCACGCACGCACGCGCGCACGCACGCCTGCGCGACAGGGCAGGAAACTCTCGAGAGCGTTTGGTCGCCTCCTCCTTCGTGCTCCCAGTTTACATATTGGACAGAAACACACCCAACAAAAGCTTTTAAGATTTAAAAGGAAAGCACTAAAATAGGAATGCCCCCCACTTTTACGTACGAGAGGGATTTGGAGGGCTCATCCTTCCTATCTTGTTTCCTCTTTGGTGCAGGAAACCTTACTTTGGTTGTGTGACTTATCCATATGTACAGTGCATCTGGAAAGTATTCACAATGCGTCACTTTTTCCACATCCCGATACTTGGGTCGCGGTCCGATACGTATTGCGACACTTAAATATGATTAAAACATATATCAAAAAAAAAAAAACTGAGACCTGTGTTTCCAAAGTTTTAACTTAAGTGCCATTTGACATTTACTCAAGTGTCACGATTGAAAAGTGCATAAACTGTTCCGGTAACTGTTCTTAATACAATAAAGTGCAATAAATCAAACTCAACTTTAAGGACCTCAAATGTTAAAACGTATGTTATAGAACATACATAACATAACAAAAGGTATCAAAAGTATCAATACTTCATCAACGTATCGATACTTGATATCGGCATAAGAAGTATCACGATACATCTCGCAATGATAATTTTTTCCCAGCCCTAATACATCACTGTGGCACACACACACATATATATATATATATACACGTACCTACATACATATATGTATACACATACATATATACATATACATATACATATATATACATTAGGGCTGATAATTATTTTAATAGTCAAATAATCTGTTGCTAATTTCGTTGGAAAAAAACAATCTGCGGCTTTGAAGGTTCCAATGAGCACAGCGGCCTCCCATGTGAAATCCCAATGGTCACTCTGTCAGAACAGACAATACATTTTAAGCGGAGGCTCCGTTCAACACACATCTACATTTGGAACTTTTTAGTGAAGAGGGACTCTAATCAATGACAAACGCTCAAATACAAAATGTTCCACTTGACAAGGATACATTTGTTTGTGTTGTTGTCGAAAAATGGAGGCCCGAGGCGTGAATGCAGCTGTTAGCTGCTCACGGGTCAAATGATACTGAGATGGGATTTTAGCAAATAAAATAAATTATTACGGCCACACACCAACTCTATAACAATACAATCAGTTTCATCAAGATTCATTGAAGTTTTCCTAAAGGAGCAATTACAGTTTTCAAGAGGGAACATGGGTGGAACGAGAATGTACGACTGTTTTTGTAATAAAGTTTTGTAAGCACAGTGAGCCAAGCATCACATTAGATGTATTCTTAGCGCCAAAATGCGGAACAGGAGGCATAAATGTGTTTTAAAACGTGCTGAAAGCGGTTAGGAAGGATAAAATGGCTTTTAAAAAAACCAAGTAACAATTGAGTCGATTTCACATGGTTAGCAGTGTGAGAAAAGCGCATCAATTGGCCAGCATGTGACCTTTTTCCCTGCTTATTTTTGTGTGTTTATTTGTGATGGGCCGCAAAAATCCAAACCGGCTTTATCAAAATTTTTGGCATCTCCCGCCGCTCTCGCACTAGCTCAAAAGTACGCCGGCGCACCTCGTACCCAACAAACACTCTGGGATTGTTTTGAGCTGTCTGGTGGAGGAAGGAAAGCGGTGTGAGAAAGTGGCTGTTTTTTTGAGGCGGACAGGAATTGCCCTCACGGTGCACGGTTCCTCTCCTCGCAGCGGGAACAATGCCGTGGCGTCACACCCCAGCGCTGACCCTCGCCGTTTCACATGGAAAAATGTTCCCAGAATTCCGCTCCCAGGCTTTGGCGGGGAGGGAGCGATATACGAAAAGAGAGAGAGTGAAGGTAAGAGGTGCCTCCGGGCCCATTTGTTGCTGTGGCAACCCGCCATAATGCTGATTAATTGGGCGGCGGCAGGGGCGTGGCCAGCAGTCGGCTCATTGTTGCTCCTGTCCTAATGCGAACTGGGCTAAAAATTGACAATGTGAAACATCGGAAACAAAGGATGGAAATTAACGTGACTGTTACAGTGATAGCAAAGCTACAAATAAATACAATACTGAGCAGCAACGCAGACAAACAGAGCAGACGCCAATAACCACAGGCACATATTCGCTCTGCTCTGTGAGAAGAACCGCAGAGACTTTACTGTAAGAATGGTAGCATAATGTTAAAAAAAAAATTTTAAAAATGAAGTCATAATTCTAAGGAAGGGAGGGTAAAGTTATGTAAATAAGTCATAATATTTGACATTTAAATTCAATGGTGTATCTGGACCCGAGCTGCCAAATCATGGCCGGAGAAACTTTGTGCGGTGGTGATTAAATTAGCTGAGTTGTGACAGTATAATTTGGTAAAATACTTAATTAACATTCAGAAAAAAAGGCAGATGAAAAATTATTGGGACACCAACCATTTGTCAAGTCAATTTACCACAAAAATGTCCACTTATAGAAATGATCATTGTAGATCTTATCAAATTATATTTACAATAATGATGAAACTCTTCTGTCTTTTCACATTCCAAAACAACTGTACAATTGTTTTGGAAAAAAAGAAGCATGGCAATACATTCCAAACATCCGATACTCTCTGGAAGCATTAAAACAGTCCCGTCTCCAGCCTCATCCAACTGCAAGAGTGCATTAGGTCATATAATTCCTTTACAACAAAACCAAGCTATTATACTGTTTTAATAGCCTCCTCCTGAGGTAACATTATACCCCCACTTGGTGCACAATAACCTTTTTATATGTCCTCATGAACTTGGAACATTTGCACAAACTTGACAAACAATCTTGGGGAAGGAGGACAAAGTGAACTCAGTGCTTCCCCTCACAGAACTGTGCGAGAATACACCATTTTTATGCAGTCATAACTATGCGATTGCACAATTGAGAGACAGCTGTAACACTGTTTCAAATTTTCTCAATTTATATTCGGAAATTTTACAATCGCATTTGACTTTTATGGATTCGAAACAGTAGAGTGACCCATCTAAAAATATCTTTGTCTTTTACTATCATAAGAAGAGAGTCGTCATTTTATGAAAAAGTGGGAATAATGCGAGAACAACATTCAAAATTTGTAACAATGCAGGTTGGAAAAATGATTTTACAGAAACAAAAGATGTAATATTACAAGGATATAGTTTCAACATCAGAAAGCTGCAAAAACGGAATTTTACGCATCATCTCGGAAGTGGCTTAACTGGCTTCGACTTGGCGCAGGTGACAAAACGATCGTGCCACACTCATCGTCAACGGTGACTAGATGCCTTGGCGCTTGCGTTAAATATATCTCACCTTGGTCCTCGCAACGTAAACAAGCTTGTGATCCCAGCGATGATCCCGGGGCCAGGATGAGGCCGATACACAGGAAGTGGCTCAGCAGCAAGCTGCATCCCATAATAATCCGGACGAGAAATGCCGACAATCAATCTGGAACGGCGCGAGGTGACAGATAACGCCGACGAGGCACAATCTCCAACCCGAAACCACACAAACAAAAGTGGCGAGCACGGAGAGCTTGTTTACTAGACAGACACGCAAACAACACGGCCGTTTGTGTATACACAAATGTAAACGCACAACGTGTGACAAACATTGTTGCTCTTTTACGTCTCGGGACCACCTAAAATCCAAATCACACTTGTCAACAAACAGCTGGACTTCTCGGCAAACAACACAAGCGGGCCGGTGATTCCGCCGTCATCCTGTTCCGCCCCTTCGCATGACCGCAACTTGAGAGAAAGCATCTGCAGACCATCTCACCTCCCCATCACCTCAAACGTGACGCAACCGAGCTTTGATGTTCATGAAGCGCTTTTACTCAGTGGCGGGCCGTGCATTTGACACCCCGGCCTTGAGTTGAGACTTCAATTTAATCCATCTCTTAATAGCGCCACTATCACGTCGCAATTGTAGAAACCATCAATACCACACAAAAATGCAATATCATACCACACACATCTCGAGCGGTTCAGAATCAATATTGGAACACTGAAAGACCCCACAAGGTGAATACATTTGTTTTAAATGCACTATGTATGTTTGAAGTCCGGGTCTCTGTGCTGCAATGGCCGCTTTAGAGCGCCTCATTGTCGGCCGCGAGTGTGCCCACGACGCGGGGAGGAAGGCACAAGAGCGGGAAGGGAGGGAATCGTTTTTTAAAAGTCCAATTTAACAGCTGGTATGTTGGTCAGGGCTTCAGGCTGGCATGGTCGATTTAGAGCACCTGGTCACAGCAAGAAAAAAAAAAAAGAATGCAACGCGCTAAGATTCCAGCTATCGCAAGCGGCTACATTTACGTGGATGAAAAAGAAGTTATGCATACGCATAAGAAAGATGTTAGATGAAGCCGCATCCAATTTTCCCCGATCGTAGTAGTGGTATTTGATTGACAGTTGAGGTGTCTGTGGCTTCAGCGCTCTGTGCAGACACACGCACAGCATTGGAGACCAGAAAGAAAAGCTTAGTTTTCAAGCCTCGTTTCAAATTTGGCAGGATTGTTACCAACAGTCATCTCCATGGTGTCTCAAGTTCACAAGAGATACAGTATTTATTTTCACTTAACTACACGAATACAATGGCAGGAGCACTATTAAAGAAGCACAAGCAACAAAAAAGAATGTCATCTAGAAAGTGTTACCTCGGATCGGATCAAACATGGATTAAATCGAAATTAACCTCTCTCTAGAATGACATGTTCGACAATAATCCACCTGCAAAGTCCTGAGCTGAACTCCACTTTCTACCAAAGCGTCCTTCGCGTCACATGGGCAGCTCTTAGACCCCCCCCTCCCAAATCGGACTACTGAGCCCCATCGCAGGCAGCGAGGGAGGGTGGGATTGGAACTTGAAAGACAACCTCTGTGACTGTACTTCACACCTATTACACACACATGCACACACATACTGTCACGAACACATAGACAAACACAGCAGCCTGGACGTGGAAGATAAGGAGCTGTGACAGAGAAGGATTGGGGGCGGGGGGGAGGGGGTATGTGAGAGCATATTTGCGTCTGTTTGTGTGTGTTTATATTTTTTCTGGGAGGGGGGGGGGGGGGGTGTCGGGGCAGTGAGGGAGGAGGGGCGCTCTACAGGACGTCCTGAAAATGGCCAGATTTTGAATGTAGCCGAATGACTGGACAGGAACAAGACGTTCGACAAAACGTTCAAGAGAAATGTAGCAACTTGATATATTGGTATATGCGTCCCCCCCGTTCATCGATTGCGCCTATCGTTTTGCGCCTATGCATTTGGCAGCATGTCAAACTGGAATATTCATCTTTACATGAAGCGAAATCAATAATAAATTCCACCAGTGTTTTTAAAGCATGAAAATTGAATGACAACAAAAAATATACACATCACTGTTCAAAATGAAGTAGGAGGAAGCCAAAGCTTAACACACTCTACCGCTACATTTTAGTTCCAAGTGAGAACATTGATCAAAACAAATTACATGAGGTAAAATATCCACAATTTGATGTTAAACGTGAGATGAATGTTTTACTTTCATTTCTTTTGGGGCGAAGGATGACATCCACTAGCAATGGACGCAAGGCATTTTGTGTGTTAGGATGTACTCGATCACAGTCAACAACAGTGCGCCGCATTTTCCAGGGATGAATTAAAAATACACAAACTGAAAAGCGGATTTGGTCAAGTCACAAGCAATTCAAAGGGGAAGGCAGAAATGAAATTATGTGTCATGTCACCCGCGGTGCGCAGACTGACCCTGTGTGAAACTTTGTAAACTCGGTTATAAAATCTATATTGGTTTGAATGCAATGTTGGAACTTTCATGAAATACAACTGTTTATTTTCCAACAAGAAGCCTTTTAATATGATTTGCTTAGGACATGGTTACTCAAATTTTGCCATTTCAAAAGATGTCGTTTTCTTTTGCAACATGCTGCATCCCCAAACGTTCATTTGGATTTTATTGAACACATTATTTTGGTTTACTTGAAAATCAGCTTTTACCTAGCACTATTTTTTTCTACACGACCAATGTATTTTGCAAATGGACCCGTTTCACCAGGGAGAAAGGCGAAGTTCCCATTGATATTGATATTGATATTCTTCTCGGTTGATCGGCTACGTGTGATCAATGTGTGTGCAAAATAAGTAACATCCTCTCAATGAGACCAGCAGTAAACGGTGAAGAGGCTTATGGGGGTTTGTCCCAGGGAAACAACAGTGCAACTAAAAGGGAAGCACAGAAGGAAAACAAGGACTCCTCCCTGCTTGCAAACATGGTGGACATGCACGCATTAACACTTCCCCCTTCTAGGATTTTTTTTATATACAGTATATATATATATATATATATATGTAAGTGCTGTCAAGCAATTACAATTTTTTTAACTAATTGAAAATGTTCCATAATTGATCACGATTAATCGTTAATTTGTTTTTTAATGCGTTATAAAATTCTAATCAATGTCCAAAGTTAATGCGTTAACTTTGACATCCCTAATATTTACATATATTAGAGTGGAGGATGGGAGTTGGCAGGGTGCCTCGCTGGAGCAGGTGCAGCCATACTTGCCGATAACAAATCAACGTAAAGCACGGATTGGGATTTTGGATGCTCTGCATGGGGTGTGGGTGACCCCGTCCAGGTGGGATTAAAGGATTGTAGAGATGGTGTTGAGGGTGCAGAGTGGGCTGACATGCCTTAGCCTGCCCCATGCCACTGCTCCAGCGCGGCATCGTGGAAAATGCTTCTCAGTGGTTTCCTGTGCATTGCCATTATCAGGCCTTGTTGATAGACCAGCTTCACCCGCCACCGCTCCCCCCCACCAACTTCCTGCCTCTCTTCCTCAACCTTTTCCACCCCACTTCCCCTCCCACACTCAGCTCAATCTCATGAATCACCGCTGCCACGGAGAGAGAGGGCAAAGGGCTGGCCAACCGCCTGATTTTTAGCACAGGGCCGAGCTCATGCGGGGCCAATTCTAAACGACATCCCTTACGGCGTCCAAGCGTATCACTTTGTGACAAATGTTGAGTCACTTTTGTATGAGATCATTTTTTTTTCTATTCAAGAGGGCAGCCAGAATGGAGCTTGTCCTGTTCGTGAAATACTGGAAGGACCTCGCCGATTGCGGGTCACAGCTCACGTTAGACCAGATGCTTCGAAACATTCCTGCCAGTATGGGACCCATATCAAACTCTCTCCAATCAAAGTTTACGGAGAATATAAATTGTTTTCAGAAACTCACCACACAACGCACACCTTCCCTTTAGCACCACTGTGAACTATACTCCTTGGTTAACTGGCCCTCTCTTCGCTCACACAGACAAATTTACTGGTCTATGTTTATCTATAAAACACTCATCGGCAAGACCCCAGCCTGTCTTCGCTCTGTACTCACCATGCATACCACCACCCGCACTCTCCGTTCCAGCAGTTTTATTAACCTGCTCGGAATTTTGGAAAGAATGCGACCTAATTTCTTTGAAAACAGGGACAATTTGATAGTTTGTGTTTATTGATTTGATTCAGTTTTATAATATGTCCAACAAAATCCCCAACTAGGGCTCCTTATCCTCTGTTTTGTAATGTGTATGAAGTGGTTGAAAAACATGACTCATCTCGTAGCATCCCTCGAAAAATTCACTCCCCACTAAATATTTCAGGGTAGCCCGGGCCACTGTCCCATCGACAGGACGTGACAGGGAGCATGTGCGGGGGTCCTGATAGAGAGTCAGAGGCCGGTGAGAACGTGAAAAGAAAACAGAGAGCCAGGGGAAGGAAAGGGAAACACTTAGGTGCGCTTGATATCCTATCAGCAGCCAATAGCCAGGGCAGGCGGAGAAAGCGATGAGAATAGCCTTTCAATGTTCAGAGCTTCATTTTGGATTGTGGATGAGAGTGGAGATCAAATGGTGGATGGATAAAAGCCACTGAGAGATAGGCGGGTGGAGGGGGGGGGGGAATACGAGTTCCTTTTTGTTCTTGAAAATGCGCCTCAGATGTTTGACGCAGGACAAAGAGTAGAGTAGGGAAGAGGGGAGGTGGGGGGTAGTTGAGGTTGGGGAGACAAAACAAACAGCAATTAAGGTAGTTTGTGATTGTGTCTGAAAAGGCTTCATCGTCCGCCCTCTAGGAAACATCTGCCATATTGATGTACGAGGCCCGGAAAAGACAAATTCCTCCTATCCCTGAAAAAACCTCCGTCCCGGTGGGTCGCGTATTTATCCGGGACGCAGTCGCTCCGGCCTACGCGCACGCAAACATGCACGCACGGGCTGCGTTGTTTGCAGCACTCTGAAATATACCCCTTATAAACATTGATAGTCTAAACACAGATAAGACTACCCCTATCGTTCAGACCCGTCAGCTCGGAATTCCAGACAGATCGAGAGCGGGGATAAGGGGATATCGCTTAAGTCTCTCGCAAAGAGTTATTTTTCATAATCCGCAGCAAATGCGACACTGTCCATCTATCGCACAGATACGTTCCCTCGGCCGCCTGTCCAAACAGCCCCGATAGGTCCATGAGAAAAAGCAGATGACAGAGGCATTGGTGGGGGGAGGGGGACGCTCAAAGGGTTTACTGATAGATTGAGGGGATGGATACAAGACACAAGTGCTGCTAATTCACCGCGCACTCTAAAAGTCGGTAAAACACGCCCGGGCATTCATGGGAAAGACAAGAGGCGCAATTCTGGTTTTGGGGGATATGTAGCATTTAAGCAGCTAGCGCTAGGAATTGGATCAATTCAAGGATTACGGGGTACTGTACTGTATGTTCAGTGTGACCACCGTGTAACCAGACGGTTAAGAAGCTTGGATCTGCATAGAACCAGTGGGTCAAAAAAGTTTTGGGGTAGCGGGACCCTTTTTGAGCGAGAAATCGTTCCAAGGAGACCCTCGTAAAACTATGGCTGTGTTGACATAACCAAGTTAAGATTTTATTTGTGTATCAATTTCGGACCCACGAGTCAATTTATTATCTTTACAATAGGGGTGCACTGATCAATCAGCCGGGATCAGGATCGGCGCAGATTTCCTTAATTATATGGGATCGGTGATCGGCTGATGCCGTAAAATAAAACCAATCTTGTCCACTGGTCTCATCTTCCTCCGTAGAGGTATGAAAAAGTCATCCACTGTCTTCTTCTGCTGAGTTGACTAATAAGCTTTTCATTTTCATTTGGGAGATACGAGGTTGGTGTAAGCTTGCTGAAGAAATTCATCTTCAATCTGGGTTTACATTTTTTTTCTGAAGATGATGACATGCGACTGGAGAGGTGGTCTGATTTATTACTTACAGGGTGGTCATGAGGTTCAAAATAAGTGCTCACTCAAGAAGGATTCAATATGGCGCTATGGTTGAGGGGGCTTGTTGTGCCGTAAACAGAGAAGCAGGCTCACAAAGTGTGCTGGTGTTTTTACATCAACACTGAGCAGTCACCCACGCGCCACAAACACACACACACACACACAAACACAAACACACTTGTCTCTTTGACCGAAGAAGTCAACAAATGTAGCGTTGATCATTAAACACTAACACATGAGAGGAGGTGGACATGTTTGCCCTGTTTTGAATTGTCCGTCTTAACATTCCGACGGGTTATGTTGTCCTTCTCCCGCTATTTTGACCTCAACTGCATCCGACGAATTGAAACTCAACATGCTCGGGCCACATGTTAACAAGTGAACATGGGGCCAACATGTTTGAGGTATTTACAGGAAAGATGTATTTAATAGCAGTCATCTGTGATGACGGAAGAAGAAGAAACGAGTGCAGATGAGGACCAGAAATCCTGCCAATTTTAGAGCCAACCGGCGAGCGGCCAAATACATCCAAAGTGTTTAAGTTAAACGCGGCAATCAAGGGCCAAGGTCCTACCATGAATGACTGGAAACATTTCTGTTTTGGATTAAACGCAAAATATACAAACATTTTTTGTTTGGTTTCATTCTGGACTCTTTCAGCAAAAACCTATATGTTCACGTTACACTTCCCCCAGTGCTTGGGTTTAAGGTTTACAACTAAACAAAAGCATTTGACTGATGTTGTATCAACACTGCGCTGGGACTCAAAGCAATAGCGGCATTTGTGTGTTTAGGACATTTAATATTGTGACGCGTCATAATATAGCTGAGCCATAAACATGTGCAATATTGACACCACGCCCAAGATGTGAACCATGCACTCGAGTCTGTTTCAAATGGTGATTGAGAAGGATTCTTCCATTTTCTATTGCACTTGTCTTCATTTGGGTAATGGGTGAGTTGGAGCCTAGCCCATATGACTTTGGGCTAAAGGTGTGGTAGACCCTGGACTGGTTGCCTGCCAATGGCAGGGCACATCGAGAGCAGCAATATTCACACATATGGACAATTTGGATTTGAGTCTTCAGTGAACCTAACATGGATGTTTGGGGAATGTAGGAGGAAACCGGAGTAACTGGAGACCATGAAGATTACACAGGAAAGCTGGAGCTGAGATTCGAACCCAGAACCTAATGACTATAAGGGAGACATGCTACCCACTAGTTCACCCTGCTGCCTTATACCAAAAGAAATCTCAAAATGAAGGGGAATGTGTAGCTACCTAACCAGCTACTAAGAAATTATACCAAACGGCCTACTTGAGTTTATTTAGCAATTATTGCGCTGTAAAAAAAACAAAAAAAAAAAAACAATGGCATTTGTGGCTCCTTCAATGCAGATAGATGGAACAGAAGTTGCATTAGCATCACACTAGTTTTCAAATGAGTCTGCGATGCAGTCGCTAGCCACGAGCCGTGATCTCCACGAGCCACAGGTTGAGCTGCACTGCATTTGTTTACAGTCGATGTGACTGGAATGTGAGACAAATAAGGAGGAAACTCAGGACACTATAATAAATAATAACTTCATCTGAACACAGTACGCGTACTGTTACACCCCTACTACTGACAAGTTAGCATAACTAAGCACAAAGATAGCTTTTCAGAATCTCATAAAAGGGAAGGGAAACTGGGAACTGGGTTCCCTTATTTAAGATTGTCAGCAACAAATATTTGCTGGTGGCAGAAGCCTTTCAAACATTTTAGCAAGCCTTAATGCTAAAAAGAATTTGCTTGGATATGTATTTGCGAGGGGGGGGGTTGCACAATGTCCTGCTAAATTGTCACGGAAGCAGGTTGTGCAAATTTGTGGATTTATACAGTTTGGACGACTCAAAGATCCATATGTCTGCCCTGAGTTGAGAGGAGATGAAGTCAACACACACACACCTTCCATCACCAGATGGAAAGGGGGAAAGCAGCACTTGGGGAACAGTTGACACTATGATCTCCTTAATGGTTACGTCCTCCATGCCCGAATCCAGAGAGGCTCCAATATACGAGCTTTCTTAGCTCGGAAAAGGGGGAAAGATAGAAACGGCAACATTCCCACTCACACACTAATCACATACGCTATCTTGTTTAGCAGCCCCGCGCCTCCTCCGCCTCACCCACCTCCTCCTCCTCCACGCAATCAGAGGCTCAGAATAGGAAGCAGGGAGAGGAAGCGGCCGTGCATTCACAGGCTGGGAACAAGGAGAAGGAAAAACAGCCGGAACCTGGAATTTACGGAGGAAAAAACAGCAGCCATCCCAAAATACCTCAGGACCATCTCGGCAGATAAACACACAAATATCGCCACTCGTATCCCTTTTGTTGTTATTACGCCATTGACGACGTGGAGTGGGCCAGGCACTCCCAAGCAGGATTCCAGTTTGGTTAAGCACTTCGTTTGAAATTGTGCATTATTATCTTACGCCACACCATTGCCAGTAGTTGCAATATAAAATTCACAATTTTGCATGGGTCTGTGTTATAGTAAGTAGTTCTCATTCAAGAATTTCAAGATACTGATTAGACAGCAGGCTTGCACAAGTGCGCTTTTGGCCAGCCAAAACAAAAGGCCACTCTTAAAAGTGCAATTTGACTGTATTGGGGATGTCAGGTGGGGTACAACGCATGAATCAATACATTTTAGAGTGGCCTTTAATTGTAGTCAGTCGAAGGCACAGATTTGTAGAATTTGCTTGCAAACTTGCCGCATAAACAGGTTGTGAAGTTACACATTTAGATCCAAAGTAGAGTCCTTCCGCTGATGGAGGAGGTTTAGGTTCCTGAAGGTCATTTCCTCTGACCTTTTCTTCCTAATTGATTGAATTTGCCCGCCATTGGCCTTCTATTAGGGTGACCTAATGCACTGTCCTTTGTGTATTAGGCGAACATTTTGGGGACGGGTGGAAATTAGGAAACTCCCACTCTTCACGGTCATCAAGCCCACATAACATTTGTGAAGCAGAACAAAATAAATGTGGGCCAGCGTATAAAACAAAACCGGATCATTTCCAGTCGTCTGAATGGTAACGAATGCATGTATTGACGCCTGAGTGACGTCAAGTGTCAATGCTGCTAAACTCACAACAAAGACAACAGTGTTAGAATGTTGTCGATAAGGTACTTCTTACACATTGCAATCCAAGCGGCCGTAGCTAATTAAATCATCGCATGTGATCGCCAAGTTACCGCATCGACGGTGGCGTGACATGTGACCACTATTTTGCCTTCAGAAGACGCTGTGTTCTTGGCTCCAGGCTGGCGGCAAGAACGTTGTTTCTCCAGCAACACTTCCGCGAGCTCCAATCGGAGGTCAGTCGAAAACCGACGTGCTAGCCATAAACGCTGTGAACCGAAGCCGTTTTGAAAACTCAACTTTCCTTGAATCCTGATCTCATTTTTCAAGAGATACATGCTGATTAATTAAACTGGAGACAAAGAGCCGCGCTTAGTGGCGCCTTTTCGCCCCATCGTTTGTGTTTATTGCTTCTCGTGCTGGACATTTTCCCCTGACACCGCGTTGCATGTAAACAAGCACGTCGGCTTCAATCACAAACTCTTTGCTGAAGACAAATACCACCAGGGTAGCCTGTCAAGACATTAGGCGAGTGCAAAGTTTGCGCTCAAGACGCATGGCATCCCAAAAGTGCGTCTGTGTGTGTGTCCACATGCACAATTTGTGTCGTGTGTGCTTGCGCACGAGTGCGCCGGCCCTGCCGAGAGCGTTAGTGCAAAAAGCCAATCTGAGCGAAGGACCTCACTCGAACACATCCTGTTTGACTTGACCTCAGAGGATATTCTCCTTTCCCAAGCAAACAAACCGCCGGGCTTTTTGGATCGTACCAACGTCGGAGGGGAAGGGAGGGGATGGTGAGAGGACAGGCGAGCCAGGGGACCACTCTGGCAGCCAACCGACGTGCCACGAGGCGCAATGTGCAGGGGTACAGTTCAAGTCCATGAACTAGGTGTGAAACTGTCGGGGACATGCGTTTCCTCAAGGGTTGGTCCGGCCCAATAATGACGGACAGAATCGAGGAATGACATTAGAAAGTGCAGCGGCTTCAAGGGAAGTTAGCGAAAACCACCCTGGGCTTCTGCCGGTGGGATTTGTTCATCTCATTTTTAGGTCAAATTGGACCTGATTAAAAGCAGCATTTCTTAACCAACCGAGCCACGCGTCTAGCGTCTGATGCTATTGTATGTACGTTTGTTTGGCTTTGGCGTATTATGCAGAAAAAGACGTCGCCTCCTTGCGTGATTAATCCACTATTAGGCTAAGTCGTCGTGGCCCTCGCCCCTCCGGCGTCCCTGCGGTGTTTTATACTCGGCTAATGGCGCCACTGCTGGGAGACGGTCGGGATTAACGCCACCGGCTGACACTAATCTCATTGTGCCAGAGAGGATTTGGGACCACTACTTCACTCTCGCTTGCAAAAAAAAAAAAAAAAACAGTATTTGCGCAGAGTACGGGATTTGCATGTTGCAGCCGCGTGTGGGCCTTAGTGGGCTAAAACGCTCACACAAAAGAAACCCTAATACTGTACTGACAAGACAGCAAATTTTTACTACAAGGACGCTCCGACAGTTGAGTTATTAATTTTTGTCAAGCAACATGAAACAATGAAACTAATTTTAGCAGGACAATGTGCTAATTGTAATAAAACTATTCTCTGTCATAAAATATCTAACGAGAAGTATGAGTATTTTAGTGAGCAGCAAAGCTGGAACTGACGCTAACCAACGCTAACGCAACACTTGAGGTGTCTACGTCAAGTGTGGGCCTCAGTGGACTGTTAGTTAAATGCTAACACAGGAGAAAATAGTCCCACACAATTAATGCTTGATATCGCAGCAACCTACAGTATGTTTTTTACCACGTCGAGTGAATCTCATCTCAGACAGTGAGGACGTCAATTTCACTTAGGCAGAGTGCTGGATGAGCACGTCGCCTGTGTGCGCCACAGAAGACCCGGTCGGTGGCGTAACGTGTTTGGAGTAAACACCGGGAAAGTGCAAGAGGAGAAAGCAATGTTCCAAAACAGAACATGAGGGAGAAAACATTAGCGGGAAGAGATTTGAGGGAAATGTATGCACTATTAAAAGACAAAATATCAAAGCTGGAATGAGAGTACTTGTTGAAAGGAAGCTGTATTCAGCTTTATTTGCATTCTAGTTTTTATATAAAAGGAAGTCAAGCCCCAAATTTTGGCTGTAATAATACATTCTTTGCGCCTGACTTAATGTGAACAAAAGTGCATTCTGTTTAATATTGCGTTTGTGGAATATGAATTTTGCCACTTGCTGTCTACTGAAACTGACATCACAGTGCCTAAGGGCTCAGGTAACGACCAAATAGTCCCAACTTCTCTGGAATTGGGATTTGTACATAATGTTTGTACATAAATTTGTAGTTGTTTGCAATGGTAACCGCAGGGCCATATTCCACCTTTTTCCTTTTGATGCCATAAACCTTTCAGGATCTTCACAATAAACTTGAGCCTTCAAAGACATATGCAGGGTGTTTTGCTTCACCTCCGAGTCATGCAAAGGAGAATTGCAGAGAGAATTTGAGCCGACTTATCCTGACTTTCTTTCATGCAGCTAACTTCCTGTCGGGCGCTACGAGAGCCAAAGAGCGAGCCTGCGGCCCTCAAAGAGCAGCTCATAAATCCCCACCCCGCATTTTGGTCCGAACAATGACGTCACTGACAATCTGCAGCAGCATATTGACCTCTCTGCTTAAATCGCCATCATTACTGCTTTTTACGATACGGAGGCCTGCTCCCAAACGCTAGAGAGTGGAGAGCAAACAAGTCGTCAATGCAGCAGGTGGCCAGTTGGTGAGGTTAGCCAAATCAGATAAATCTGACGTAGTGTACAGCCTAGTGTTGAATGCGATATTTTTTTTGAATTTATTTTGTTTTCAAGAGCAACGCTCGTCATCTTGAGACTAAGCGAATACACAATGGCACCTTGACTTTGAATGTAGCCCACTTAAGGGAGCCATGTATTCTATTACATTGGTCTTCCATAAGTGAATCCGAATGAGATGCTTCAGTGTCAAGGCTGCGCCGACATTCAATACATTCCCGACATTCAGGCAACAATCATCTCGCATGCCGATGGGGCTGGCTTACGCACCGTTGCCGTGGCGGCGAAGTTTGCAAAATGGCAACGGCGCGAGTAAGGATGAAGACCTTGTGGTTGCGATCAAAGCGAAACCGCTGGAAAAGTCCTTTGTCAAACGCGAACGCCCGATCCTACACTGGCTCACAAACAACAGCCACACATCAAAGCTTTAACGCCGAGACCTGCGCGTGAACCCTAAACCTGCTCGGCCGCCGCACCCCCACCGCCCGGAAAACAGAGACATCTTAATCTAGGCACGGTCCCCGTCCCGCGCTCTCACAATGCGAGTGAGAATAGCACGGCTGAGAGGGGCACGACAGCAGCTGGTCCGTGCGAGTCTCCGGTTTCGTGTAACAATACGATGCGTTTAAGTGCGGCATGTTATAAATAAGAACGCAGAGAGCATCCGATGACAGCAGCTCGGCTTCCCCCTCGGCCCACTCTCTGCTTTGTTGCCCGCCTACACACTTCAAATTTCTTTCGACACAGTAAATACTTTACTTCAGAAAAATGTTTAAAGAAGACAGTGAAAAGAAGTCATAGACTAACACATTCAACATGCAAAATAATATTCCTTTATGAACATAATGGTCAATTTTATGCACAATATACAGTGAAAAGCGTTCATCGCGGGGACACGTTCCACAACCACCCGTGATAGGTGAAAAACCGTGATTTAGAGGGAGCATACTGTATTTTTTTCAAATGTGTTTAGAGATTTTCTATGCGGTATTCTACTGGAGATATAATAAACTGTTTTTACACGTTTGAATTTGCCTGATTTTTTTTTTTGTAATATAAGAATTTCAGAGCCTTCATTCACATCATCGGTTATCCAGTACAATTGCCAGGTGCAGTTAGATGGCACCAGACTGTCACACACTATATTTAAAAAATGTACCGCCTCCTACAGGTCTGGGGTAGAACTCTATCACACAGTACGTCGTGATTTTTCAAATCACTTTGGTTCGGCCTTGACGGACATCTGCATTCACCAGTTAAATATGCACCTTTCCAGTAAAAGTATATTTCAATCTAATGTGATGTGTACAATGCACAGTGTTTGATATCCATCGTACACGATGACAGTCAAATAAAGAGCAAAAGAGAACATATGGCTCCACACGTCACTCACTTTCCCTCAGAACAAAGAGTGCTATCAGCTCGGCCACAGATCCTAAAGCTGCTGAAAACGATCCCGTCACACCTTTTACAGCCCTTTTACGGCAGGTAGATAGTCGCGGCTGTAAAAAAAAAATATATAGCAAAGTAAGATAAAGTCGGCGCTATTTGCCATCAGGGTCCATTACGGCCGACAAATCACAGCTCGGTTCTACTCGACAACGGCGGCAACATGGCAACTTGCTGGGTGGCAATGATTAATTAGTTTTTAAAGTCAACACACACACAAGAGAATTTGCAGCTGATAGTGTTTTGTGTATAAGTATATATATATTTAGAAAGAGGAGAGCCTGAGGTGCATGCATGCATAAGCCATTGTGCTGTGGAGACTCACTGGGGACACAACAGGTGTGTCAATAGCTTGCAAGTTTGCCGCCGCTGCTACTCGTATAAACACAATAAACGCTCTCCATTTTCACTCTGGGCGGCGGGCGGCCACCTTGGAAAAACAACAGACGAGACGCCAACGTTTGGCCATCATGCGTAGTTTACGTGCATGTTGCTTTTACGCCGATACGACGACCTTGACAAGGCATACACATATATACATATATACATATATACATACATATATACATACATACATACATATACACACACACATACACACACACACATACATACATATATATATATATACACACACACATATATATATATACACACTGTATGTATATATACATATACACTTTTCCATCAATTATCATTGACGTGGTAAACTAATCATAACAGACACAATCTACATATATACTATTAGTACATTTTCTCTACATTTTTACATGCATTTTACTGTACTGTATTTAAATATCTCTTGAATGACAGCAGTATGAATAATAGTGCTAATATGACTATGTCTAGCACAATAGAGAAGGGGGTACACATTTCATGCTTGAATATGACATCTACCACCCAGTGTGTGTGTGTGTGTGTGTGTGTGTGTTCATTTGCATACAGCTGAATAGTGATGTGCCCGCACACTGCGCTCCTGCATGAAGGCGAGAGCGGGGACACGCGCCTCAACAATGGGGAGTGGAGAGGAGAGGACAGGAGAGTAATGGAGGGGAGGGGAGACACGCTGCCGCTAAACTGTGTCAAGCTTGGACGCGCATCAAGGTGCCCACGCGACACCCATCAGAGGGGAGGGAAAAAAAATTATGATTATGAATGGGTGTAAGGGAGAATAGTAAATGAGATCATCCCTTATTTATTATGTATGCAAACTAACCCTAAAGGCTTGTGGATACTGGTTTGAATCCAAAAAGCAGTGAGTGTTAAATTCATGAATTTTAATATTTGTGTTTTTGCTTAAAATGTATCATTGCAGTCGCTACTGTATATACATTGACAAGTTAAACATCGAATACAACAAATAGAGCGAAACAAACAAAAACAAACATATTTCAGAACGTATTCGTATGTTTTTCATTATATATTTGTTAGGGGTGTAACAAAAATGATTTGAATCGGAAAATCGGTTTTGGTTTGACAAATTGAATCAAATGTTTAAATCGCTGTATACTTGAATTGTACCCCATGTATTGAGAAACACATGGAATCATCTTGTGGAGAGATGTACACCCCTAATATTTGTACATTTACAACAATTTAATTTTTAAAAAAAAGCTTTAATTAAATTGTATTATGGAAGTTCGGAATTTTTAGCTCGTAGCAAGAGTAGTAGTACAAATATACTTTGTAGTAATAGACTGTGTGTACACATACATACAAAAAACGCAATTACATATCACCATTTAGTTAAATAACTCAAAATTGCAATGACAGTAAATATTTCTGACCAAATTAATATGAAAGAAGAGACGTGACACGTGACTAAACACTTGGACTAATTAAGCATCCAATAAGGCAGCGTTTCTCCTGTCATCATCCATTCATTGTCTTTGTCCATAACGCGCAAGTGTGCGCCAAAAATAAGTTAACAGATGTTGCTGCATGCTTGCTCATAATGGCGCTGCGTGTGCGAGTGCGCGCGCGCGTATTAAATCTGGATATTTTGTTGTCGGGATGCGAGGGTAAGGAGGAGGAGGACGACGACGGCGAGGAGGCGGAGGAGGAGTGTGGTGGGCGAGTGGGCGTGGAGCGCGGCGTCCGCGATTGGCAGTTTATGTAATGAGTCGCGGCGCTCAAGTCTATAAATGAGGGAGGGCGCGCGCCGTGCGCTCCCATTGAAGGCGGACGAGAGTGACGCGCGGCGGGCTGTGTGGACGCTCCTTGGACGCACAACTTTTTTGCACCCCACCGAAACACGCACGCACGTACGAGGGGCCGCGCGCACGCCGCTGACGTGCACGTTTGTGGAGTACGGTGCCATGTGAGGAGGGGCGACAAGAGGAGGAGGAGGGGGGTCGCCGCCGCGCTTCTTGGATATTGGTCCCGTCACATTTGGATAACGTTTTCTGGAGGAG
This sequence comes from Filicampus tigris, assembly GCF_054856515.1. Lineage (NCBI taxonomy): Eukaryota > Metazoa > Chordata > Actinopteri > Syngnathiformes > Syngnathidae > Filicampus > Filicampus tigris. The sequence continues at coordinate 8,778,519 of NC_141236.1, read as the reverse complement.
AGGAGCTAAGAGTGGGCATTTGGAAGGATTATAACACCCCCATTTTCTTCTACTTTTCTTGAATTGCTTCTTTGGAATTGGGATTGTATTGTGGGTGTTACTTTGGCTGCAGAAGGATGGCAGCTTGGTTCACCTTCACCCTTGCCTTCAGCACCATGACACAGGTATGAAGGAGGACCCCCCCGCACCCCCAAAAAAGCAACAGGAGCCACTGTTTATTTTTTGAGCAATTATCATAAAATATATATTTTTGTGTCTTGTAGGTGTTTGCCTCAGGTGTTTTTGAGCTGCACCTCCACGACTTTAAGAACCACAGGGGTCTGCTGGCCAACGGGCTCCCGTGCAAGCCCAGCTGCAGGACTTACTTCAGTGTGTGCCTGAAGAACTACCAGGCCGTGGTCTCGCCGGGGGACTGCATCTTCGGCAGCACCCGGACGCCAGTGCTGGGCTCCTCCAACTCGTTCGGCGGTGTGCCACCTGGTCCCATTCAGATCCCCTTCAACTTCGGGTGGCCGGTAAGAACCCATTTAGAGCATACTTTCACTTTTATGTGAACTTTTAGGAGTTTGTTTGTCCTTTGTTTTGGTCCCTTTGAGGGGCTCACCTGCTCCTCCAAATATTTCAGTAACATCATCACTGATTCCAAAAGCTACCAAGTGTCCCAGCTTGAAACAAAATCTACATAAAATATGTTTTTTAATTGTCAATTCAAGACTGGTAACAATCTGTCTGTTTCTCCGTATAGGGATCCTTTTCATTAATAATTGAAGCCTGGCACTCTCCTCATGGAAATCTACCTGTAGGTAAGTGGCGCATGTCCAAGCTTCACCACAGGAGGGCGCTCGAGGTGCACACTTAATAGCCCCCCAACCACCTAACAGAAAGGGATGTGAAGTTTTATATTTCACAACAATTATTAAGCAAAAGATGAAGTCATTAATTAGTCTTCATTTAGTCACCTTGTTGGTTGCTTTCATATATTTTTCACACCTTCTCCACCTCTTTGTTATGAACTTGTGGACACCTTCTTCATTCTTGTGCTCAACACAATTGAACTTCCTGCGGTTTATTTTTGGCGTGGGAACGAGCCGCGGGGCTTTCGGTGAGAATATGCGGAGACTGCCAAGAAGCCCTGACTGCGTCTTCCTGTATTTTACACCTTACTTCTGTTCCGCCCCACTGGAAGACGGGACCGGGATGGGGGGCGTGGGGGGGCCCTGGGAATGTTTTTGCCGACGGAAGAGAAAGAGGAAATTTCAAAACCTGAGTTTATCTTTCATCTGGGCTGTATAGGATGTGATAAGGGATGCAGCTTGCTACTGGGCAGATTAGTGGAGTGGAACGAGGCGACGTTAGAAAGCACAATAATTTATGATACGCGCTCGGGTGTGGGGGAGAAAGGAAATCGTTCTACCTTTTAAGGGTACAATAGCTTTTTGACCCTTTTTGCAGCTGTACCAGGAAATGCTACAAACCCCAACTTAATTTTTTCTTAAACTTTATTGAGCCACGGCTCGCATTTTGCATTTGAAAACTGCCATGACATACCAGCAAACAAAAATATCACAAAAAGGAGACATACTGAAATCGTTACGATGTAACGTGGTAGTGGAAGAGCATTTAATTGTTCTGCCACTGTCGCTAAACGCCACTGGCATCGACATATGAACCCAGATTTGTCATAATTTTCCACCTGATGATCTCTCACCGTGGTCCTGAATCACTGTTCTAAATATGTAAACAATTTCACAAACACAACCTTAAGACAATCCAACTCCTTCCAGATACAGACAACCCGGACTTTCTGATAAGCTTCTTCGCCATCCAAAGACAACTAAGTGTGGGCAGCGACTGGGCGCAGGACACGCAGACCAGCGAGCAGACGGAGCTGAAGTATTCCTACCGCTTCGTCTGCAACAAAAGTTACTACGGCGAGAGCTGCTCCAAGAAATGCACACCCCGGGACGACCGCTTCGGACACTACACCTGCACCAGGGACGGGCAGTTGTCCTGCCTGGCCGGCTGGAAGGGGGAATACTGCGAAGAACGTAAGTCAGTCGACCGGCGCGCACCTCAGTGTTTGTCTGCAGGGATTCAAACTTTGTCATCGTGACTGTTTGGACAAATCTTGAAGTGTGGAATTGTTTTGAACTACTATGAAGACAGTCACTGATGGCGTAGTGGTTCACTTTACTGACTTCTGTACAGGCAGCTTGGGTTCAATTCCAATTCAGTGATGATCTGAAATGTGAATGGCGGGTGTAGTCTGCCTATCACCCAAAGTCTGCTGGGATAGGTTTCAGTGAATTGGTGAAGAAAAGGGATAGATGGCTGCATGCTTTAACTTGTCCAATTTGAATAGCCAAACACTAATTTTGCAACGTTTTTCAACCTCCAACTTTTTCTTATTTGTTTGTAAAGACTAAACAGTTTTGAGTCGCAAGTGTTTTTTGAAGTGGTCACATTGAAAGATTAGCATTTCTAAGGCTAATTGTGCGGACTGGTCCCAAATAATTGCTTTGCAAAGCTCTGAATTGCGCTATGATTATACACTAGACTGAGTAAGTTGCTGGTGGTTATAATTGAGGTCAGGCCATTTGTGCTCAAATGCAACATTTTACTTGTCCAAATTCAATACCCAAACACTTGATTTACAAAGGTGCAACAAGGATGCTCAACACCACTTTACTTGCCTGAAACACGAACCCAAACACTCGCTCTGCAATCAAAAAGATTGGCGTCGGACCTACAGACCCGCCCCACCCTCACCCGGTTGAGGCCCCCCCTTTTCAAAACAACAAATGAATCAAGAGTGGCGCACAAGAGTAATGGTTACCATGTGCTGCATACGCGACAATGGATCTGTCATCTGTGCCATTTGGTGGCCAAAGAGGAATTGGTGTGATCTATTCGGACGGCCGCGCGCCAAATTCTAACCATATGGGCTGACGCGTTGCAATTAGAGGCTCATCTTTCATGGCCGACTAAAGGAAATACACATAAGGGGGATAAGAAAAAGATAGATTTGGAACGCTATAGTAACTTCTTATCTCACGTTTAAATTGCCTGTGTTTTACTTACAGTGTTGGGAGAGTTGAAAATAACGTCAGTAAAATGCCCATCTCTGGTTATATGTTCAAGCACGACCGGATAACTAAAACAAGAGCGTTTTGTTGCCATTTGCCAAGTGTTTTACATGTTTAACCGCAAAAAAAAAATGTTGGGGCTGCTATGATGATTGACGCGCAGTTTGTCCAATAACACTTCAGTATCCTAGTACATCCGGTCAGCGAGTTCAAAGTAGTTACACTATGTTATGTCTGAATTGTAATGCGTTACACGACTTTGTGCACTACTTTTTTTTAGCTACTTTCACAAACTCCCAATAAAAACATGAATGTAATACCATACAGAGGCATAAATTCATTGAACATATGCGATACACATGCACATTTACTGTGCGCACTTTGTACACACATTACTATGCAATCTTCAGTGAAGTCTGTTTTACAGTCCCACACAGTGAACATGTTTCTCCAAACTTTCAGCAAAGCATGTGCCATAGCTAATCAAATTCTGACTCTTTAAAAAAAAATTCAGAAATCTATATAGCTAAATAATCAAATCAGGATATTCCGAAATATGACCAACAATCGAGTCATGAATTCCCGGCCTATCTTGTACCAATCAGGGATACTGCTATGATGATGATTGGCGTTCCGTTCGTCCAATGCAGTTTCCCAACAGAAAACCCAGTCACAGTGAAAGGAGTAATACATGCAGACTGAGTTAACTGGTGATTTAGAAATCCCAGCAGGAAGCACTTTAGAGGTCTCATAAAGTGGAAATGTCTGCAGAAAAGAGTTCAAAATGCCTTGCTACTGAGATTGTAACGAGTAAAATAAGAATACAACTTTAGACTGTTCGTGGTGCAGCTGGGAATTCACTTCACTTGAAACTGGCTCAAAACTCAAATTCTATCTCGCAACACAAAAACAAAACACATGATGGCTCGTAACTTGAAAAACGTGCAAGTTGGGGCTTTCAAGAGTCAAGGTACCGCTGCACTGTATTACTGTAAATTGCATTACTTTTGTAACGCTTCACTCCCAACAAGTTCAAACATGCCTGACTGGTTCTGAATGTCGGCCATTTAGCATAGACAGGTGTGCTTTTACCTGACACTACTGTATTATTTACCACAATACTGGCCTGCGCGTGCCCGGTAACCCAATCCGCATGAGGGGAGGGGACGGCAGAAGGAGGGGGCGGGGGTGCGCGCATTGCTAGGAGGCCACGCACGCGTGCCTTACACGCGCCGAGGTTAATCACGCTGCTATTATCCAGCCACGCGCCGGGCCGCCGAGTAACGCGCGCGCTCGATAGCAGCAGCTGCAAATATGGCGGCCACAACAACAATAGTGACAGCTGTCTGCTATTGAGAGCGAGCATCTGTTGCCCACTAAACTGGCTGCTTACCGTCGGCAGCCGCGCGATAATGTCGGAGCCCCGCGAGTCCCGCGCTGCGCAAACAAACCCCTCAGCAGCTGGGTTGAGATCAAATGAGTGGCAAAGCGAGACACATGGACATTTCTGCTGTGTTATTTATAAAGACGTCAAGCGTGACCTAGAATGTTATACCGTGTATGGAAAAAAAAAATAAATACTTTACATATTTTATAGAGAACTTCAAAATGCAACAACGGGAGTATTACATTGATGTATTTGTTCTATTTTTTTCTGTAGCCATCTGTCTGGAAGGCTGCAGCGAGAGGAACGGCAACTGCTCCAAACCTGGCGAGTGTGTGTAAGTATTGAACCTAAAGTACCATATTATTAGTTACAAGATCCAATACAAAAAGTGAAGTCTCAAGATATTGCTTGTGATTGTCTTATTTTGCTGCATGCTAGGTTACGTCAATCAAAAACGAGCATAATTTACACATTTTTCATTCATTCAACTGGACTCAAAGTTACAGTCAGGGAGTTTTGATGTTGCATTTTGTTGCCCAAAAATGCAAAACAAACCAGGCACAGTGTCACATTCATTATGTTTATGATGAAGGGATTTCTCATCTTTTAAAATAGTCAGTTGTGTGCTCCTATCATACTCAAAACAGGCTTAAGTTCAGTGATCCACAGCAAATTCCCCAATTCTCCCCTTCCCATGTCCACTTTTCCTCCCACATCATATTTTGCCCTCTTTTTGGCGACACAAATCCATCACTACCCCGACCAGGAATGAGGTTAAAACCCTTTGGGATGCCCGAACAGCATCGTTAAGCCGCTCCCACATCCCCTCTCACTCAGCGCAGCAAATCATAACAGAACATCTTTATAGTCACTTAATGGATTTAAGATTGTTTGTCCTGGAATGAAATTGAAATTGAAAATGAAATCTCATGTAGCTAAATAACCGAAATATCAGAAACGCCTTTAATATGATATGACTTCTACAGCTCTTGTGTTGACTCATACAGTATTGCACTGTGCAAGTGTGTAATATTTTGGACAGTGGTTAACTCAACTTTATCACATATCAATATCACCTGACAGACATCTGTCATATGGTAAAAATACAGAGGGGTCCTCTGTGTATGATGGACAACATGAAAATCATAGCTCAATATTAAATATATGATGGAAAGAAAATAATTGTTTAAAAAAAAAAAAAAAAAGTTATTCTAAAAATAAATACAGGGGGTCAAAGATTTTTTTTTAGATTTAGATGGAAATTACTATCTGAAAAACATACTGTGGGTAAAATGGAAAAAAAAAAAAAAAACGTATTTATAATAATGATGACCTTGCTACTGTTAGCGCCGGTCATTGATAGATTATGTGTTCCAATTTGCCTACAAATTCAAGAATGATAGAATTTAAAGAATTGTTATTGTAACCATGAGACTGATCCTTTTATCTCCCCGCTACAGGTGTCGAGATGGCTGGCAGGGCACCTTCTGCGACGAGTGCAAGAAGTACCCGGCATGTAAGCATGGCACCTGCCAGCTGCCGTGGCAGTGCAACTGTCAAGAGGGCTGGGGAGGCCTATTGTGTGACCAAGGTAAGGACACACACACACGCATACTGGTCCACTTTCAAAGACACTCTCATGTTGCCGGCTTTTCATTTGGATCAGCTGAAGCGCATTACTTAAATTGGGTTTCCCCTCGCTCATGATACACAACCGGGGATGGAGGGGGTAACTTTCTTTCCAGTCGTAAACAAACACTCACCTCTCACTCCTCGTCTTCCTCCGTCTCCGCTAAGATCTGAACTTCTGCACGCATCACCATCCCTGCGTGAATGGCGCCACCTGCATGAACACGGGCCAGGGCAGCTACACGTGCACATGCATGCCGGGCTTCACGGGCGTCAACTGCGAGCTGGAGATGCAGGAGTGCGACAGCAACCCCTGCCGCAATGGAGGGATATGCACCGTAAGTCTTATTTCGCTTTTTTTTTTTTTTTTTCACCCCCCACAATGTGTCTTAAAAACATATTTGTGATTTGGTATTTGTTATAACACTTTAACGGTTAACAATTATAGCACAGTTATTTTCAAGCCCTTGTTGAAATTAGCCGGTTTTGATGCGAGCAGTCCTCCCTCATACAAATAAGCCACTGCTCACGGCTCGTACTAGGAGCCAAGAAATCAAAAAGGACTGCAAAAAGATAGTAAAAGATCTGATTTTATTTTCAGTCGTGGATTATAATTGCGATCCATATATCTGGCACATGCAGTGGACGTGCATTTGCAGTACGTCACAATCCAGCGAAATTCAAAACAGCTCATTCACCGACATTTGGGGACCAAAGAAGCTAGCAACACACTGACTTAGTTAGGGCAGGCACTGCAGAGACACTTTTATTTATACAAGCGAGTCAAAATCAATTATCCAAAATACAAGGGTGGCTTTGAAAATATTAAAACATCCTCACACGAAAAGACACAATGCCAAAAGAAGGGACACAAACTCTTTTATTCAATTAGAAACCAGAAGAAAGTCTTTTCCAGAAATGGCGCGATGGAAAATCAAACAGGGATGTCTTTTCACACATTTCACACTGATACAAACAAAACAAAGTTAACACAAAATAGAATTACTTCACGTGGGATAGGATAATCGTGGCCAATCAAAGCAACTAAGCCAAGGAAATGCTGGTTTTTCCATTTCCCCCCCCCCAAAAAATGTGTCTCTCCGCCAGGGCCAGTCCAAACTCCATCAGCAACAGAGGTCTAAACCATGAACAAAAATGTGTCCATTGGTTGAACGACAAGTTAAACAAGAAATGTCTTCCACCTCACAGTTCTGAGGTTAGAGGTTAAAACTTGGGCAGTGGCGTGGGCGTGTTCTCCCTGTGATTGCTTGGGCTTTCCTCTGTGTTACTCTGGATTCCTCCCAGATTCTAAAAATGTGCATGCTAGGTTGAAAGCAACTCTAAAGACTCAATATGTGCTCTGCAATTGGTGACCAGTCTAGGGTGTACACTGGCTCTCACCCAGAGTCGACTGGGATAGGCTCCAGCACGTGCACAAACGTAATGAGGACAAGTGGTTTAGAATAAGGATGTCTGCGGTACATTGAAGCTAATGCTGTGCCTATTTCCCTAGAATCTGGAGAGTGGCTACATCTGCTCGTGTCTGGAGGGCTTCGAGGGCTCCCACTGCGAGCACAGCCTGCTGACGTGCGTCGATTCCCCCTGCTTCCATGGTGGCAAGTGCTGGGAGAAGGACAATGGGCGAAGCTACATGTGCGAGTGTCCCCGCAGCTACACCGGCCTAAACTGCGAGAAGAGAGTGGACAAGTGCACATCGCTCCCCTGCGCTAATGGTACGGCCTTCCTCCCCCCTCCCCACCACTGATTCCTGCAACTGGAAGCGTGCGGAACAACAGGAATTGCTGGGAAGTCGGTGTCTATTGTCCTGCTTATAAACAGTCGACAGCCCCGAGCTACAGCTTGTAAATGTCACCGCAGCCCGCGGTGGTCGTTGTTGAAGGGGACAGTGGGGAGGCGGGGGGGGGGGGGGAAATGTCTTGTTTTACTAAAAGCGGAATTGTTTTTTGTGGGGAGAACAATCACAGTTGTGTGGTTGTGTTTCTGATTGGACGCAGATGTTCAAACTGTGGCCTCCTCGTGGGAACGTTTCTGGGGATCGGCACTTGTTGAGTGCTCACAACTCAATTCGAATGCACTTGGAAGGCCTGTTAGTTCCCCATGAAATATCATCCTGGATTAGAAACTTCTACACTTCCTACTTCGTTGAACTAGTTAGGCAAATGGTTTCCTTTCTGTTGATTCTAGTGTGTAAGAACTTGAAAAACCTGACCTCTTGCCCATCATAAAGTTTTGTGATGAACTAGAACAGAGATGGTAAACCAGGTAGACTCGGAAACATAGAACAAAGCTTTTCCATAAGAGTGGGACCCAGAAAATGGTAGCAAAGTACACCTTTGCACCTTTAGGAGTCGTGCGTTGGTATCCACAATGATACAGCTTGGTAACCTACTAGGTGGTCTTGTAAATAGTACCATTTACCGCAAAGTGCTATGTGTGTAGAGTCTACCTTGAGGGTCTGCATCCAAAAGACTTCCCATAATAGAGTTGCCCAAAAAAGGATGGAAAAATACATCATTGCACCCTCAGGGCTATTATGGTGGTAGCCTTAAAAATACAGCTTGCTAACCAGCCAGTCCCTGGTCAGTCTTGGAAAAAACATTGGTTACTGTGGAGTGCTGTGTAGATTTTATCTTGAGGGACTGGACACCTATTTTGACAGTTCAGGAGTAACACTTCCTCTTTGTGATTTCGGTAGGTGGTCAGTGCCTGATCCATGGTGGAACTCGGGTGTGCAGCTGTCGCGCAGGATTTACGGGCCAGCGTTGTGAAATCAACATCAACGAATGTGCCGGGAACCCATGCGTCAACGGTGGTACCTGCCTTGACCGGATCAACGACTACACCTGTGCATGTCCCCCGGGGTACAGTGGGCGCAACTGCGACAGGGTCCTCAATGAGTGTCCCCTCCATCCCTGCCTCAATGGCGGCGTCTGCACCAATAAGACCCCGGCCACTTGTGTCTGCCCACCTGGCTTCACCGGGCCCAGCTGCGAGTTCTTCGCCGCCGTGACTTCACAAGTGGGGGAGATTCAAGATGGCTTCCAGTGGGCAGCGGTCTCTCTAGCCGTGGGGCTAGTGGCGCTTTTGGTGCTTCTGTGCATGGTGGGCTTGGCCCTTAGACACATCCACCGGCAGGCTCGAAGGCAGCGAGAGGACACCGAGACTATGAACAATGTGTCCAGTGCTCAGCAGGATAACCTCATACCAGCGTCGCAACTGAAAAACACCAACCAGAAAGTCAGCCTGGAGGTGGACTGCGACTCAGAAAAGTCGAACTTTATCCATAAAAACTATCACTTGGACTCTTACAGCTCGAAAACAAAGGAATTTAAGGACGAGAAGTCGCAAGAAGACAAAAGTCTTATTTACGACAAATGTTTAGAAGACAAAAGACCCTTGAGTAGAGTGTGCAGGTAAGTCTATTGAATTGTGAGGGTTTTTTTGTGCTATTTCTACTAGTAACACAGAAATGTGCAAGTATCTCCATGAGTTTCTTGTTAAAGGCGCTGGATTTGTGTCCACAGTGAAAAGCCAGAGTGTAGGATATCAACAATATGTTCATCCAGAGACTCTATGTACCAGTCGGTATTCGTCATAGCCGACGCGAGGAGGGAGTGCGTCATAGCAACCGAGGTAAGTTGAACCACAATCAAGCAAGTTCTGATTCTACTGTGTCATAGCGACATGGCGCAACTGGGTGGTAGAGGTGAGAAACTGTTTGGAAATAGGCAGGTCAGTCAGTCTGATGAAATTGCTACTTGAGCATCCACGCTGAACCCTTGAAGGGTGTCATTGTTCACAGTAAAATAAAGACAAGAAGCCGTTGTAGATTGGTGAAGTCGGCTGGAAGACTTAACATCCTTTCCATCAAGAAAAGCCTGCAGTGTTCTTTTCCTGAAGACATTTTGTCGTCTCATTGCGATGAGAGTGCCTTGCTAGCATCCATGCTAATTCTATTAAGGGTGTTGCTGTAGTAAAATAAAGGAAGACTGTGGTGAATCCTGTAGAAGAAGTTGGAAGACGTTTCATCAAGAAAAGCTTGGCAGTACTCTTTTTTCCGGCTGTCATTTTGTTGTCCCGGTCCGATAAAAATGCGACTATACCATCCGCATTAAACCCTTTGAGGGTGTTGTTGTTTACAAGTGGACCAGTAAAAAAAGACAAAAAGGAAGGCAGCATAGCGTGGCAAGTCGGTTGGAAGATGGCCAATATTCACTCCAAGTAAAGCCTGCAATGTTGTTTTCCTGATTGTCATCTTGTTCCGATAAAAAATAAAAATAAAAATCCAAGCTAGCATCCACGCTAATCCCTTTGAGGGTATTGTTGTTTTCAAGTTGATTAAAGAAAGAAGCCAGTGTATCTTTGCTTATTCAGTGGACAACCATTAACGCGAGATCAATCAAGAAAGCCTGACAGTTTCGAGAAGACAATGTTCTGATAAAACTAGGTTATAAATTTCATCCGTCTTATAAGGATAACTGGGGCAAAAAAATGGCAACAAACAAGTTCTGCCGAGCTTGTCTGACCATGGCCAACCGTTGCCTGCCCAAAGAATACTGATTTCCCAAATATTTAATGTATGAGATTTTACTGAATTTCTCAGAGTAATACATAAATCTTAATGGCAAAACTCAGACAAATTTAAGCGTTGGGTCTCTATAAAGGCACTAAACAGAATTAGGATCGTTCTTTCCTGGCAGAGGTCTGCATTCCGCCATATGACTTGATTAAGGATCTTAGACGCTTAATATTTCATTATAGAAAACATGACTTTCGAATTAATTGTGTTCCATTGGGTCTTAACTCAAACAGACTTCAAATAAAAAGCAAAGCCACAGCTCAGACTGGGGGACTGATTTTTTTCAGATTCCACACAGGGTTGGGCCAATTGGGTCCCAGGAGTGCATTTTGTTTGTGGACTAATTTCCAGAACAAATTAAGATACATTCATCTTTTTCTTTTCATTTTTTTCATCCTGTCCTGTTCGGCAGCTTGGCCATGCTGAATGGAGAAGCTCTCTCTCTTTTTATGCCAGAACCCCATTTCAATGCAACAGTGGAGCTGAACTTCATCTTCAAGTTTATTACAAATCAACTGAATATATGAAGGGCTAAGTTTGAACTTTTGCTAACCACGTCTTCTCCTCTGTCCACTGCAGGTTTAAAAACGAGTGACGTAGGAGAGAGACAGAAACACAATCGAAGCAGAATTGGAACATTCTGGATTGTTTACAAATGCCCAGAAGAGACTTGGAGGTTGTTGGGTTTTTTTCGACGTATCAACCGCTGCTCTCTGGAAGACTTGAGGACACGGTGGAGGAACATTTTAACTTATCTCTCGGACGGTTGAAAAGGAGGCGAAGGTGGATCGCCACGCCTTGTGTGATAATCACCACAATGACGATGACTTACAGCCAACCAATCAGTGAAAGTTGCCTGAGATTTTTTTTTTTTTTTAGCCCCGCCCTGCAGAAAACCCTTACTCCTGCCGGTCACTCTTGCCACCTTCGCCTTCTATGCAAAAAAAAAAAAAAACTCAGGATCAACACCCACAATCCAACGTCACTAACACAGAGTAATGAATGTCTGAACGTCTTCGATTTGGAGATTTACATGCAGCCCGAGTTCACTAGAAGCCTTAAAAACAGGGGTGTTTGGGTGGGGTGGGTTGGGGGTGAAAATGCTAAATTTGTGCCCTTGTCTCCTCTTGGATTGTTTGCACTACAAAAAAAATGACAAATGAAGAAAGTACTTTTCAATCAGCAAAGACTTGCAGCAGTCAAACGTACGCATAGAAGCGTTTCTATGCAACCTGAACGAGACAAACACAGAAAGACTCTCACATCACCACTGCCTGCCTGCCTATGACACAGTTCAAAACTACAGAACCACTAATGTAATTGTTTTTTTAAGTGATTTCCAGAGTTTAATTTAAATATGACGCATTGCTCTTTATATGTTTTATAATATTATTTTGTATATAAGGCATATTTATAAGGACCAAACTTCTGAGGAATAAACTTTGTGGAAAAATTGTTTTAAGATATTTCTGACGTGTTTAATGCTCACATGTGCTTTGTTTTATTGCTTTTATACGGAGGATCAATTTTGATGAGCACCAGAATTCGGAAGAAACGTGACCTGGCTTGTGAATATGAAATCCAGCTGCGTGTCACATACTAGGATTTTTTGGGAGACATGCAGGGGAGACATGAAGCAAAGGCCTCCACCCTCCATCCCTCCTCATTTCCTGACTGCCTGCCGCATCACTACTTTGAGTAATTCCTGGAAACGCCTTTGGCTCTCGTCCCACCCTGTGTTCTCTCCGCGGACCCCTCAAATTAGCTTGAAATTCAAATCCATTTCCATGGAGACCGGGCCCCCTCGAGCTGCAAACGGTGAAACAAAGCCCGACCCCACCTCCCGTAACGCTCTCACGCACGCGTCACCCCGAAAACAGATGCTGCAAAGAGGACGGGGGGTAGGTGTGCGGGGGTATTAAAAAAGAAAAAAGAAAAAAAACAGCAGCATATGCCAGCTCTCAAGCACCCATAAAATAACACACACACACACTTATGAATGCGCACACCCCACTGGCTGCCTCGCCCTCCGGGGCAAAGAGTGATATTTTACTACCCGCTTCTGTACCACCCACTCGGGGGCAAACAAAGCCGGGCGGAGGGGGCCTGGTACTGGGGATGTCACCTCATCAGAGCGGAAGGGATGAAGGGGCGGGCTTAACACCAGATGGGAGGCAGTGCATGTGCCGTAAATCCTCGGAAATAACAAAAACATCTCTGTTTTGTGTACGCTGACATATTGAGTGTTCTTATAAGAATCGAGGGCATACATTTCACCATCCACTTCAGCCAATAAGATGTCAAATCCAGGAATCCAAGAACCCAAGTCAGACATCAGAATTTTGTGAGGGTGTGAAATCTGAGCTTTCACTTTATGGGGAAATGACTTAATTCTGATTAACATTGCAAATGTGGAATATGAATTAAGTAGGAAAATCCATACAGGTAACATGGCTCACCTGTTTTCTGGATTTGGTCATGTGACATTCGCAAGCTGAGCACTGGCGGTGCTAGAGGGGAGCCACGGGGGGCACTGGCGCCCCGTGAAATATGTTTGGACCCCCCATGTGTCAGGCCAGATAATTGCCTTGTGGGTATTTTTCAATTATTCCGGGATGTTGTTTCCACTTTTCCGCACGTTCTCCGGAGAGAACATATGAAGATTGTTTATCAGCGTTTTCTGAAGGTTGGGGGGGGGGGGGGTTTGCTTGAAAAAAAAAAAGGTTTGTATAGAGAACACAAAACATGCTTTGATGACCATTACTCTGAGATCTCAGGAGATTTGGTGATGTCTCGCATGCTAATGGTTCAACATCAGGTTTTGACAAAAATCTTGAGGTTCCACTGCAGTACACATCTACACACGCACCTTCACACAGCCATCATCACACACAACACCACCAGGCATTTTCATTGTGTTATAATCACAGCATCCTGTTTGTGACTTGCTGACATCAGTTCCTGTTTCCTATTTGATTAAAACAAAAAAATAATAAAATAAATATGCAGCGCATGTCGGCGAGGGCCGGGTGATTTTCTCACGCACGCGTTTTTCCCAGGAAGCGACAGTGCAAACAGGCCGACTAATCAACTCCTGATGTGATGATGATGTTTTAAAAGCAGGGGAAGCTGGCGTGCATGAAGCAGAGGACTCATCAATTATCACTAGGTGTCAGTAATGAGCCCGTGCACAAGCTAATCACACTTTTTATACGCTAAATGCTTTCAACGCATAGCTCAGGAGTACATTCAGTCTAAATATGTTTCAATTGCAGTGGCTTAAGTGACAGCCCAAGCTGTGGTGGTTATTTCGCAAAGACCCAGCAGAATTCAAGGACCCAAAAAGGCTGAGCCCATTAGTGTTTGTAAACTGATTAACCATTTGATGCCCATAGTTGGGAGGAATGTAGCAAAAACAATGCACGTGTTTAAGAGGGACAACTTATGTAGATGTAGTTCGGAGACAAATATTTGATTGCTGACACCTCTAAGCCAGTCATTGTAACCCAACTAGCTGATAGCTAAGCCAAGTGCTTGATTTTTCTTTTTTAATGACAGTAGCCTATACAGTATACACGGTAAACAAGATTTTACACATGACCTGACATTAGTTATCTAGGGTCACTTTTGTGTAGCACTGTCAGAGAGGAATCCATTTAACAGTTTGCTCATTATTGTGGTTGTAGAATTTCATTGCATCATCCCTTCAGTACTGTTTAATTCAAACCATATAAAACACTCACCTTTATACGTGCAAAGTTGTCAATGACAGCTTTTGTTTTGACGATAATAAATTGGATGGCTCATAGTGTCGAGTCAACGTATATTTTCAATGCTGCCAACATTTGGTTCTGGTTCAAGTAAACAAGTACAATAAAAGGCCATAAGTGACTGTATATTGGATGCCAAAAGTAATTCAACCTTAAATATGTTAAAATTGATGAAGAGGTCGACATATTATGCAGTATAATGTTTTTTAAAAAAAAATCACAGCCCCACACAGTATTTATCTGCAAATCTGATGCAACGTTCGGGTGTGTTGCTTGCAGCCAGGCCCTGAAACGCTAAGAATATGTTGCATCAGCCTCACTGTACGGTAATGCATTAAGTGGCAGCGCAATGAGTCAATCACATTTCGAGTTATGTTAAGTGACAGCTCATTGACCAATAACGCTAAGGCAGAGGACGTCCTTTCACGAATCATTTCAGCCAATATGATATCGAATTTGGTCAAAGAACCGTCCTATTTCGGTGCCCTAGAATCTGATTGGCAGACTTAAAACACGGGTATGAACATAGTTATTCCTATTGGTTTGTATGATAACCTGACTCCGCCTACCCTTGTTGAAGCGTATAAATATTAGCACTCCGTGGAGATAACGCGATCGGAGGAAGAGAGCAGTGCTGAGACGAATCTGAAACAAACTACTCATCACATCTTCCGATTATTTTATCATCGGGCGTGACTTTAATCTTTTTTAAGCCGGCTGAGCAGCTGGCCGAACTCGCTTGTCTTTCTTTCTCGACGCGTCTTTAAGCCCCGAGGGCTACCGCCACCATGGCATTTTAAAGGGCATTATGCGGCAAGTGTAACTGCAAATGGCGATGCATCGGCAAAACCCCCTGCGCACCCGCGTCCTCGCAACTGCTAAGCAGTTGGGCTCCAGTACCGCTCGCGGTATACCATCGAGCCAACCGGTACCGCTGCTGCTGGACCGGAGGAAGCTAACGCTTGTAGGCAGCTAGTTTAGCGCGAGGCCCGAGCGATTCCATCCATTCATCGTCTTCTTTGTAAACGTCGTGCTTAACTAGCATCATGAAGCCTCAAGACATCCTGCCCGCCAAGAGCTCCAGCAGCCTGTGGATCTTCGGCTACGGCTCTCTGGTGTGGAAGCCCGACTTTAAGTACAAGCGGAGCAAAGTGGGCTACATTCGAGGCTACAAGAGACGTTTCTGGCACGGGGACAACTTCCACCGCGGTAATGACGACTTGGTAAGTCTTAATCTTTATTATTATTTTTGGTGTCTTCCCCCCCACCCGAAGAGTGTTGTCTTACGCAAGTCTGCTTTTCTCTACAGCCCGGAAGAGTGGTGACGTTGATCCCAGAGGATGACGTAAGTAGCTGCACTTCCGCTTTCATAGCCATAGATGGCTTGCAGTTACGAACATTCTGACGCATTAGCTAGCTTTAGTCTGCAATACGTGACTTAACAAAAATAATTTAGTATACCAATACCACATTATGCAGCAATTGTGGGAGCTGTTCCAGAAACACCTGTGATAGAGCTTGTATATTATAAAAAACAGTTTGAGCCACTCCCATGTAATAAACATTAAATGTATTAAGACCCACCCAAAAATTGCAAGCATAAGCTTTATAGGAAATTGAACACAAATTTGCAATCATAAACAAATCAAAATTATGAAACTAAAAATGGTTTATAATTTAAGCCTCAAAATACCCATACACTATAATCAGCAGCGTCAACTCATTTTAACCCTCCTGTTATGCATCTAAACCGAAAAATTTGCACTTAAATAAGGTAGTGTCTGTATTTTGACCGTATTGTCTTCACATTCCAGGCGAGCACGTGGGGCGTGGCCTTCGAGGTCAGCGGCGCCCAGGTGGAGGAGGCCCTCGAGTACCTGAACATGCGCGAGGCGGTGCGCGGTGGCTACGACAGCGAGATGGTGGCCTTCCACCCTGAGGAAGGCGGCCCGTCGGTGCCAGCGCTGCTGTACATTGCCACCGCCGACAACCCCCTGTACCTGGGGCCTGCAGCGCCGGAGGAGATCGGGGCCCGCATCGCCGTGTGCGAGGGCCGCACGGGCCACAACCTGGAGTACCTGCTGCGACTGGCCGAATTCATGCGGATCAGCTGCCCGCATGTGGATGACCAGCACCTGTTTGCCGTGGAGGCGGCGGCGCTGGCCATAGTTTCATATTTGTTGGAGGCCCAGTAGCTTAAATGCACACCAAGCCATTTCTAGTCTGTTAAGTCTAATGACTAGTAACTAGTCTGTTTCATCAAATAACACTTGTTTCATCAAATAACACTATAAGCATAATGCCATCATCACACTGTAACACTGAACCTTTTTTCTGTTTTAAATTATTTTTTACAAAGTTATGTCCATGTGTCAATGGTTATGCACATGCATTAATACTAAAAGGTGACATTCATCATTGTGAGAATAAAAACAAATATTAAGACCAAGCTTAATGTGTTTTTTTTAAGTGGGGTCAGAAAATCTGTGTTGTGATGCACTGGGTTAAAGTCAACAGACAGGGATGCACTATTTGCTATACTGGGATGTCAAAAGTTCTTGATGCTTGTAATCAACCCCGCAAATTAGTATTTTGTGTGCGCATTATAATTATTTTTGTCCATAATTGAGTATTTTGTAGTAATTTCTCACATTGCTCAGTGTTCAAGCTTACCTTCAAACTTCTCATGTGATGTGTGGACACTGGGTATCTGGCCAGAGTAAGATTAGCGCAATCTTCATGTGTTGCTTGACAGATCTGTTGTCAGCCTGATTCCCAACTGGAACCAGTAA
Organism: Filicampus tigris; assembly: GCF_054856515.1. Classification (NCBI taxonomy): domain Eukaryota; kingdom Metazoa; phylum Chordata; class Actinopteri; order Syngnathiformes; family Syngnathidae; genus Filicampus; species Filicampus tigris. Next base: position 8,761,255 of record NC_141236.1, on the reverse strand, counting down.
ATTGAGAAATCAAACTTTCATGCTCCCACCTGCCAGTAAATAGAGAAATTAGACTTTGTTTTTCCCACCTGTATTGTTACAGTATTCATTTTTTGACATCTGATATAAAATTAATCTATTCAAACACTCAATAACCACCTCAGGAATAAAACAATGCGTCAACCTCCATGGCAGCCTTGGGTGTGTCCAAAGATGCATGACATCATGAGAGAACTATATGCTTCTGTAGGTAATAAGATGTTTCTCATGTTGTTTCTCATGTTAACATGACATGTTGGTAAGATTATCGTCAAATTGAGACCAATAAATTCTGAGACAAAACTATGACATTGAAATTATAAGATAGATAAGATAAATAGAGATAGAAACACTCAATAATATTCATCAGGCTTCTTTTCGGTCTGACTCAAATGATTAAAACTTAACCTACCTGTCAAATCTACCAAGCATTTAAGAATAGATTATCACTTTCCTAATATATTTGTGTGTGTGTGTGTGTGGAGGGGGGGCATGCATAAATTAACAAAATACTTTATTATACATCTCATTTCAGGGGTATATTTTCACCATATGTTCAGTTGAAGATGAAGACCAGCACCATCAGGGTACGATTTAGCACCCCCCCAAAAAAATGGCTTGGGCCAGTATTTTAATAATACCTGACAAATGTATTTTTGCGCAATTGGGTGTTTCGCACAAAAAAATGCTACAAATGTTTCTTGTGGTTTGTGGCACAAAACCTTCCCAGTTAACTTGGTGAATTAATTGGCGCAATATTTTCACTCTGTTTACTTGTTCAAACGTTCTAATACGTCCCAACCAAAATGTCGACTAAATTGGAACACTGTGTGTTGTTTTTTCTTTTTTTATTACACTTACCACATGTTTGTAGTTAGCGGACGCTGTGGGGGTCCTCGTTGCGGTTGTCTGGAAGTTTGAAGTTTCTATTCGAAATACAGATATTCGATGACCGAAATGACGAGGCATTATTAGCATGCGAAATCGATAGTAGCATAAATCGATAGTAGCATTTGTCCCCCCCCAAAGTCATTAAAATCTCTTCAAACTTTGTCTGAACGCACTGTGGGGGAATAATACTGCCTATTTGAAACCCCCAAAGTAATTAAATTAATAAATGTGGTACAACAAACTAGTTCTTAACATTTCATACGTTCGTCGAAGTTCTTACCTGCTCAGCCCTAATTAAGAACTGGTGTGAAGCAAGCAATTGACAGCGCAAGACGCAATCTCGAAAACAGCTGCGGATTGTGACTAATTAAGTCCGACTTTTTGTATTTTTTATATTTTATACATTTATTAAATATTTTTATATTTAATGTTTTTTTGCAGAACTGAATCAAATACGGCATTTTATTATACAGGTTTTTTTTTAACGGACATTATGTTAATCAAGTTCATTAACTACAACCCCATCCTTTAAATTGAAAAAAAAAAAAGCATGTTAAAGTCTCAGAAAACGGATTACTGTATTCGCACACATATTCCAAATATTTCCACGACTCCAATGACATTTGTAGTCCTAAGATTGACTAGGCTTATAAATCAATCATAATGGTCTTCGTCACACATGATACAAAAAAAACACGATGGATTTAACACTTTTATTTCCACGCAACTCTTCCTGTTAGTAAAATGACAGATGCATTTGTTCAAAATATACACGTGACCTATAAAAATAGACAGGCGGGCGTGAGGGTGGAAGCCAGAGACGACGTCGCCCTCATCATTATGTACACACGTGTGTATGTATGTATGATACAGGTGATCATGTACGTGTAGTCACATTTTCAACACATGCCTATTACGGGCACTCACGCAACACCAAAATAGAGCCATGTTCCTCAAGCACAGGAGCTGCCCCCCCAACAAAAAAAGATACAGTAGATATATAGTGACTTCAATACAATGTACACAAGTTTTACAAGTGAATGTCCTATTCACATTTATGGCAAATTAGCTACTCTAAAACTGAAATAACTTAATTCCTCGACCACAAACTCTTCGCATTGAAATTATTTTCTATTAGCAGCATTTGTTGTTTGACCCTCGTTTTGGAACATTACACAACACAATTGACAAGAAAAATATATTGAAATCCTGCTGGCTTGAGTGTCCGAATGTGAAGATCTGCCGCGCTTGTCTTTGCGGTTAAAAAAATAAGAGCTTTTTAAGTAAAAAAGCTGCAGACGTTTGGGGGTCGGTAGAGAAATGCAGGGTGGTCCGCGAATGCTAATTGTTAAGTAACCTAGTGGATAAAAGATGAGGGTCGCTGATGTACAAAGAAGGCGTGGCTCAGTTCTTTGGACAGCCCTTGGAAGTCTGGAGGAGAAGTCTGGAGACAAGTACTTGACTGCATTAAAAATAAGCTTGAAAGGTATGTGATTTGTGACCAGAAGCAGTGTGTCGTCACGTAGTTAATACTGTACTGTTTATTGGTTTAGGCACAAGGGGGTGAGGGGGGGGTCGCTTTCGATGATCACAGTGAGACTAGGTCAGTTGCGTTGTATAGTGGGAGCGCACTTCGATGAGTGCATCATTAGGGTCCTTTGCTCTTCCTGACAAGCTGGTGGTGGCCGTGAACCAGCTGCTTTGCAGGGCTCGGAGCGGTGGCTGCGCCTCCACCCTTTGCGTGCGGAGACGAGCCTCTGGCGGGGTTAAAGGCGGGGCCGGGGCCGGGGCCGGAACGACCCACGGAAGGCTGCAGTGGGTTCGAAACGGCCAGGCCCGCTGGAAGGGGAGAGAAACATTGGAGAGTTTAAACCACCATCCCTAGATTTTGTGTTTGAACAGAATTTATAAATACCATATTTTGCAATTTCATTCGTTTTTATTTCATTTCGATTTTTTTTGTTTTTGTTTAAATTTAGAGTGGTTGTGCTAGTATTTTTTCTTGTATTCTATTGAAAATGAAAATGTATTCTATTGAATAATATGTTGAATTCAAATTGAATGACTCATTCCTCATGCTGACATCATAGAGTGAATACAGTGACTGTTTTGGACACAAAGTGCATACAAGTATGTATTTGGTTTGAGCGGAGTGTTTTGAAGGCAAGTGAGTCACAGTCATCTTGACATCTCAGTTTTCATCACACCAACCTTTGGAAACGCTGTAGCCGTATGCGGCGTATGCCGCCGCCGAGGCAGCCGCCGCGCCAGCCATCGCTCCCGCCATCGCCGCCGCGCTGCCCGCCGTCGACTTGCGTCCGCGCCCTTTTCCTCCAGACTTGGGCCCGCCCCCAGATCCTTTAGGGCGTCCTCGACTCCGGCCCGACCTCCCTCTGCCCGGACTGATGCTGTCTGAGGTCAAAATACCTGAACCAGAGAGCAAAATGTGGAATCAGGAATTCCTGATATTCTTTATGTTGATGGGTGTCGCATTTTGTTTTTTTGTTTTTGTCTCATGTTTGGTATTTTTTGGTTTACATTTTTTGTGTTTTTACTTTTCATCTATTTTTTTTTTTTTAGATTTTTTTTTTCCTTATATTATAAAAAAAATCTAATATTTGTACACTTTTGGTATGATTTTTGGATTAGTCTTTTTCTAAGGATTTTATATTTATATATTTCCCCTAGTGTTTGTATTTTGACTATATTTTGTAATATTTTTGTCATGATCATCAGTTCTGTTACTTCATTCGTGACTTACACAGCATTGTGCATCAACACAGGAGAGGGGGGGAAAAAGGGAACTTTTCCCACATTTTCCTCCATTGTCAGGTGCTATTGTGCATTAAATACTCCAGTGGCTTCTTCCTGTCACTGGTCTACAAATTGTCTTTGCAAAAGTTGAGAGCACTAGACCAGCAGAGGGTCAGCCCACTTAATGCTTTAGGGATGGCGTTTTTTTACCATGACAATTAGCGATGGAGCTAGCGAGTGGCTACTACTTGGGGCTTGATTATAAAACTTGTACTGCATACAGTGAGGTGCACTTGAACAGAACTATTACATTTAAATAAACAATTTATAGCAAGGGTATGAATGATGAACCACTATTTAGCAGCGGAGCACTGTACCGTTCATGTTGTCCGAGACGGATCCGGACACGGAGGCAGGGGAGTTGGTGGCACGCGACTGCGGCGCCGAGGACACCGGCTCGTCCACGATGACCAGCATGTCGTTGCTGCTCTCGTCCGCCTCAGCGTCCGGCGGCAGCGAACCAGGTTGGAGCTCGCTGCTCAGCGAGATCTGGTGGCCGAAAGGAGCACACAGAGACATGCACACAGGCTGGGGGTCAGGATACGTACGTAGGGTTGAGGGGACAGGGCCCGGTACAATAAAAGGGAGTAATGGACCCGTAGATGGGTTGGTATAAGGAGCAAAGAGGATAACATCAAGCGGATGGGAGGAGGAAATGAGAAGCAGAGTTTTAAAATGCTGAATGAGACACATGAGGTGAATTGGATGCGACTGACAAATCCCCCTGGGCCTCACCTCGCTAAAGGGGCTGGGCATAGCCGAGTCCATCTCCACGCTGATGAAGGAGTCGTCGCCGTCCGCCGACAAGTTGGAGTTGTCGGCCGAGGGCGCGTGCAAGATGACCAGGTTGGCCTCCTTCCTCCTCTTGATCTCAGACTCCTCCGTCTTCTTCTGTCACACACACACACACACACACAAAAAAAGTGTCCAGCCTCTACAATCTAATGAGATTCGATCAAAATTAATGGAGCCTCGAATCCGCTTTTTCAATGTGAATCCTGCAAATAAGATAACTCAGCCTTTCCAAAGCGCATATGGATATCAAATACTGTGCAGATTGTGTGGACATCGGATATGTGATTCCACGGAGGAGGACGGCTAATGACTCCCTGACCTCACATGGCGCTACGCCGTGAGCCAAAATCACTCGTACGGAGATCGAGAGCAACATTGTAACAGGCCGCCGTGAACCCCCAGAGCCTGAGTACTTGGAGTTCAACTGCCATTTGGATGAAAAATATGCCTCAAGGTAACACAAAACGTGTTTGCAAGATAGGGTGTACCTGTTCACCAGGGAACAATCAATTTGTGAAGTCAATGTAAAACATGACTTCCTCAGTTAATAAAGGGTTTAATAATGACAGTACTTGGACTGAATTTCCCTTGTTTCCTACGAGGAAAATTTGTGCTGGACTGTAGAAGTTCCAGTATAGCGGTCTTTAGTGTTGGTACATTTCAGGAATTTTAAAATGTGAAAACTTTCCATGGGAGTCTTTGCATGGATTCTGCAAAACAGAATGTTTATATTTACGTTTGAATATGACACCTCCCCATTCATTTTCAATGAAAAGTCTCCAACTCAGAATATTTCCAAAATGATTTCAAATGAAAATTGGACCGAACATTTTCCGACCATTTCAAACCCCTAGCGGCCTTACCTTCTCAGCATACTTCTCCCTCTTCCTCTTGCGCTCCTTCACCTTGCTGCTCTCCTCCTGCTGCCGCTTCTCCTCCTGTCTCTGACGCACTACACACAGACATTTGAATTAAAAATTGTTTGTTTTTGATCTCTGCATGTTTTTATTAAAGATAAAAAAAAAACAATCACATTTCTTTTCTAGCTCGTCATCATCCAGCAGCAGGCTGACCACCTCCTTGGGTTTAAGCGTGTCAGGTTTGAAGTTACCTCCGGATATCACCACCCTTTGGATCTAACCACAGAAAACTTTTAGAATGTAGCATTTAACCGGCGTGTGCTCGACATCTTCCTCTTGGTCCCAGACCTCGCTCTTCTCTTTGGCCCGCTGCAGGATACGCTCCTCGATGCTCCCTTGGCAGATGAGTCGATAGACGGTCACCTGCTTGGTCTGACCCAGCCGGTGGGCCCGGTCCATGGCCTGCTGGTCCACGGTGGGGTTCCAGTCGCTGTCGTAGAAGATGACCTGGAAGAAGCCGAAAACATTTTACAAAATGGTCTAAACGTTTGACTAGTAGTATAAATGTGACTTACCGTGTCCGCAGCAGTCAGGTTAATGCCGAGCCCGCCGGCTCTGGTGCTGAGCAGGAACACAAAAATGTCCGTCCTAATAGGAGACAGTGAGATGCGGAGGAAGAGACAGTTGAAAATATATCACAATGAGGAGATTTTGAATTGAAGTGAGAGGCACTACTCTGTCCACCCACCGACTCTGGAAGTCCGCCACCATGTCTCTACGCTCAGAGATCTTTGAGGATCCGTCCAGGCGCATGTAGGTGTGCTTGCGGTAAACCATGTACTCCTGGAATGGACAATGGAGGAGCAAATGGGCGAGAAAAACAATAAGAAATGTAACTATGGGGGCACAAATTGTTGGAAGAGAGACCTTTATTTGCTCAGTATAAAACTTGGGTCTCTGGAGTGCCTGATTACCCATCAGGTGAGAAATTATACAACCGAGTAAATCTTTAGCGAGCTGATCCTTTCATCCATTAAAAGAAGCAGTACAGTGTCCCCTCTGCCCTCCTCTTAAGATATGGCAAAGGTGGTTAAGATACAGATTGGGATAAAGGTGCAAATGAGGACTGTATTGTCTCTTTGTTTGTGGTTCCAATCCACTTGCATCGGGGCCCAAGTGGTACACCCAACAGATCAATCAGATGGAAGCTTTAGTGTGGCAGTCGGACCCCCACTTCATAAAGCACATGACTGCCTCCTACAGGACTGGAGTGGAACAGTATTTAGTCCATTTTTTTCTTTATTGAATTAGTTATTTAATGTTGTTTGTTTATTTAGCTGGACAAGTTGAGGCCTTATTTACGCATTGCATTACAAAAATGCAGACCTGTTCCTATCAGATAACTCTCTTGATTTAATAACTAAAGCTTATCTTTCACCAAAACGTTTTCAATGAATCTTTAGGAATTCCTGTTTGATGCTCTCCACAGAGGAGATCTTGATCTTGGTTCAAGACACGCTGTCGTCGACATCCTATCCACACAGAAGTCTGCCAAGCTGTTGTGGAGGGGCCCCCTAAAGAGCAAGGGGTCAGCGCAAATAGCAGTGATGAGGTGACATGTTGATCTGCCTTTTAAGCGCCACCCCCGCACCCACTCGAACCTCTGACCTCCCCGCTGTGAAACATGACGTTCAGCGTCGCATCAAAACTCGCCGCCCTCTAGAATCATTACTGATGATAGGCAGGATTTGGCACGACGTAGCCCCTCCCCTTGCTCCTTCTCTAAACCAAAGTCATGACAAGGCCTGCTCTCCTCTCTCTGGCTGCCATCCCAACGAGCCCATCTGTTCCGAGTGAAAGCTACATTAGCGCTTGCCAAAATGCCGCCTTTGGATTTGCGTCTTCATTTCTGAAGACTGTAGCAATCTTTGTGTTTTTACTTAACATTATTTGACTATTATGACTTTTCGGTAGCGCATGTAAGAATCACACAGTGCTAAGTCGGGCGAGTAAGTAAGGAACTAAACTCTAGAATGTCTTTGGAGACTTCTTGGTTGATCGTCTAGTCGCAATGGAGGGGTGGGAAACTCAAAGTAAAGGCAACCTTTCGAATTTGACGCTTCATTCCAGCTGATATCTAAACATTTGTAAGAATATCAAGCACCCGTGAGAAATTGTCTCGCAGCGCTTTGGCAGCAATGTTATTCTTCTCCAGGCCACCCAGCTCTCCATGATCCATCACCGCGGCGACACCGTGTCAACGGGAGTGAACAGCCGACCGGCGACAAAAACAATGATGCTAATGACAGAGATTAGCATCGAGCGCTCCTTCGCTCATCAACTCCATCTGCGACGGGCCCCAGAAGCCGGGGTCGCGCCAATGTGTAATTTCGAGCGTGGGGCGGGAGGGCTCTTTAACCCATTAGTGGAGGGGATGCTGTCACCGCCATCCATTACTGTATGAGGTCACTGGCAAACAGCCGTCTATGTGCGTTTTCTCAACGCTGTTTTTTTCCTCCGTCCCTGCGACGTGAGGCGCTCCCAGCGTTTTTCCAGCCTGAGGTGCTGAGATGCACACATTAATTTAGAATTTTTTATTTTTTTTAAACGCACCCTGATATATATACCTATATATACATACATTCAGGCGAGACTGTTCAATTTCATCTCATTCCTCTCCCTTTTTGTCTTGGACTCAACACCCCCCCGAGGCTCTTGCCATTCCCGTCGCCCTCTCCGCCACACCCTCCTCCCCCCGCTTGCCCCTCACCCATCTGGCTTCTTCCATGTCCCCTCCAGATGAGACCCCGCTCGTTAACCCAGACCTGTTAATTAGCCACCTAATGAGTGCGCTAACGAGGGAGCGGCAGGCTGATTAGAGGGCAGCGGTGTGGGGGGGGGGGGGTCGCCTTCTGCGGGCGGAGGTGAAGCCATTAAAACAATAGGCTTAGATGCACCTGACGGTCACGTTTTTTAATGGACATCTGTCTTAAATTCTGCACTGAATAACGTATGAATCTTAATGACAGCATTTAGGAGAGGTTTATCTATGAATCCTAATTAGGATTGTTCAACCTCAATGGATGCTTTTGGACACAAAGGATGAGATTTTGGGTGAGTCCTTGCAAATGGACAACGTTTAAGAAAGGATTTATGAGTGTGTGGTACGTGTGGTCGTGCGAGTTTCTACCTCGAGCAAGTCGATCATGCGCGTCATCTGGGAATAGATGAGGACTCTGTGTCCCTGGGCCTTTAGTCGACTCAGCAGGATATCCAGGGTGTGAAGCTTGCCACTTTCCGTGATTAGACTCTCCTTATCTGCAAGGAAAGGAGACGCCGATGATTTGACATAAAATTCATCTATTAATGCCCAGAGGGCGTAAGCCTGTCGTTAGCGTCTTGCTAATGCAGTGATTTGTATATAAAGAGTTCCCTGCCATAAATAAATACCCCCTCAGATTTTTTGGAAAAGTCGAATTGAAAAAGAACTGTGAGTACAACCATAACTTCTTGTCAGATAAAAATTATATATTTTTTTCCTTCTGCCTACCTTTGAAAACCAAGTATCCCTTGTATTTGGTATTTTCAATCCTTTTTTTTTTTTTACCTTTTTTTTTCTTTAAATGTTTTAATATTCTGAAATATATTTTGTCGAATTTGGGATTTTTTGTCTCTAGAAAATGTGTTTTGTTATAATATTCTGCATTTTTTGTTTAACGTGTATTTTTCCAAAATGGTTTTGTTCACATTGTGTATTTTTCATGTAATTTTTTTTTTTTTTCATAATGAACATACAAGCATGCCTTCTTCTAGTTCAGTGTGGGCCCTTCGAAACCTCATATGCCAGGACAACTAAAAAAACGAGGAGCCCTTGTATACACTTATGTGAGTCTGCCCTCCCTCAAAAAAAAAAAAAAAAAAGCTGCCGTCTTCATTCGTAGGTCATCCACAATCCTGCCAATCAATGCAAGTCCTCAATAAGCCATCTTCTCGAGGATAAAGGCCCCTTTCACCAGAGCAGATCAGCTCGGCCTGGTTCAATCCTCTTAAAGCAGGCTGATCGGTTAAAGAAGCCTCGGCCCTTATTGACCGGGCTGCTAATAGGGAGCTGGGCGGGAGAAAGTGTAAGGAAAAAATTTACATCCTCCATCTACAAAAGAAGAAAAACGAGCCGAACAGTTGGCGGAGGCCCACGTTCCGACAAGTGTGGAAGAAGTCCAGCTTGATGAGGCATTAATGTCATCTGGACAACGGTGGGTCGCAGGACGCCGCCCACCTGCTGACGGTCAGACCGAGGGGTCGAAGCCCGCCCGACTGGTCTGGTCCGGGGTCGGTTACTAGGGTCAAGCCAGAGAGTCCCTGTGGGAGAGTCCAGCTCGGACTCAACAGTGAGCACACACACCCATACTGTAAACCCCCAAATGATGCAGATATTTAGAATAAAAAGCAGGGCTGCTTTTTATTGCTCTTGCAAATTTTTGTTAGCCTTTCAGTCAGCTAGCTCTAAACAGCATCAATGTTGCAGTGCAAAAACCCTTTAAGCTCTAACATGTAGACAGACAAATATAACAGTACTCAATAATACAGCAGATTCTTTATCCTCTGTGAAGAATTACTAATATTATTGCCACACTGATCAACCAAGAGGAATTGAGACACCTCAATGAATAGTCCACCTGTCTGTCTTGTGCTACTTCCAGTTGGCAGAGGCTGGCACACTAGAAGAGAAGCACAATGGCCATTTGATTGATGCAATGGGACAAAACCATTTCTGTTTCTTTTTAATTCTATTCAAGCATGACATTATTGTTTGTTTTAGTGAAGTAAAATATTACAGAATTTTTCCTTCTTACAGTAAACATGGCAAAACTGTAGTTGTGCTTTTAAGCAAATAGTTGTTAGTCAGGTTCTGCAGGAAAACGAGCCACCACGGGAGCGATATGGCAAGGGTTCACTGTACAGAACATTTATGACCGAATAACTTGACTAACATTGTCAGTGTATCACAGGTGGCAGAGCCCAACGGAACCCTCGACCCTTTTCCTCCTATACTCCTATGCTAATGTGCACTGCGACTGAACCACGACCTGTGACCCTTTAGTGCAGTCGCCCAAGCAAGGTCAGGGCCTGCAGAGGTGTTAAAGAGGAACTAATAGAAGCGATGAACAAGGGAAACACCCGGGGGAGTTAGTGAGCAATGAGGGGGGGCTCACCTCTGGGTCACTGCCCTCAGTCCTGGTAGGTCACGGGAAATGGGGTTGAGCTCAATTTTGAGCTGGTTCTCGGCGTCGGACTAACAGGCTTTAGACTAAGACTGCGTTTAGAACACGACGCAGGTTCAACTATGTGGGTTACAATGATGTGACCGCTGTGGTCCGCCATTTTGTTTTTGTCTTCACTTATGTGCTCCATTTAGTAGCAGATGTTTGAAGGAATATTAATTGATAAAGCAACATTTATGCTAAGTTCCTTTAGCCCATCAATGGATTTCATATTATATCTTAGCATTAAGCTAGCTGACTTTTGTTAGGCGAAATGAATGAATTGGTTGAATTTTTTTTTTTTTTTTAATTAAAATGCGTTTAAAGTGCATGGAAGCGTTAAAACTAGCAAAATGCTTTTTATTTGGTCTACGTAAATGACTGCTTTTCACCTGCTGCAGGTTGGTGCGGAACACATCCCCTGCAGAATTTTCTGAAAATGGCTGTGAGAAACCACAAGGAGGCAAAAGGAGTGTGTGAGAAATGTAAGGGGATTAGGAAAGCGCCAGTCATGTGCTGTATGACGGCGGTTCCTTGCCGACTGACTAGATGTAAAACCACCGACTGGCGAAGCTTTGCGCCAACAGAACTGCTCGGCTCCAGCCAGCAATCTGTTGCTGCTTAGTGGATTATGTTTAAACCTTCCAGACTCCGCCGCTGACATTTCGGATGATGTGTTATGTGGCCCGGAGTGAGGATCTGAACAAGATGTCTCAAAGTAAATCTTTGATGAAGACAAAGAAATCCCGAAAACGCATCATTCCCAAACGCAGTCCTACATACAGTAAAGAGCCAGAGCCAAGAAGATGAATAAATCACTGTTTATGCGGTTTGTCCCCACCCACTATTGCGCTTATGGTTTTTATATACAGATGGCCACCAGACATGTAACATGATTTAGAGAAGGGCTTTTACGAGATTAAAATGAATTAAAATTGTGAAACATATTTCAAACATTTATTTTATGTACTAGTAGTCAATGCTCAGCTCTACTGTGACTGTTTGTGATATTCTCAATTCCATAGTGAATTGAAAACAATCACATGGAATTGACACTCGCCCAAGAATTTTTTTTGAATTGCCTAGGATTATTTAATAGAAATGTAAATCATAAACAATGATTCAAAAAGACTTCATTATCATTTCAAAGCAGATTCACCTTACAACATTACCCTTAAAAGTAAATATTCTACCAATATACATTTGAATAATTTAAAATTAATAATAATAATAATAAATAAATCATTTTTAAATTATAATTTAGGCATGATAAGGTCAAAAAAATAAGTAGTGCACCACAGAGGAAAGCATGGCGACGACCACGCCCCAAAACCCAAGCAAATCCCATTTGGTGTCACACCACTTTGCTGTTGCCATGGATACACATATCAAGCTTAACCACCTGCCTTGCTTTCAAATAACCAGCATCCCCCCCAACACATACACACACACACACACACTCCAATCCAATCCATCCTAAAAGGGGTGTTGGCCCAGGCAGCCCCTCCCGGCCGTGCATCCTGCTGGCAGATTAGGCCGCGTCGTCCCTCCACTCTACCCTCCGTTCCCCCTACAGCTCCTTCACCATCCTCCGTCACCCAAAAAAAAAGACCCCCCCCGTCATATCCCCCCTGGCTGGCTGTCCCCTGACGGTGTAATCCAATCCCTGTAGGGCCAGAGCCAGAGGCCTGACACGGTCCTGACCCAATTAGAAGCCTGCTGCCAGCTAATTAACCCCGGCCCAGCCCCGGTGCCTGGCGCCTGATACTCCCAAACCAACTAACGGCGCTAATTTCATTAATACGCCACGCCGGCCCTTCTCGTCCTGTCCTGTAAACCCCAGCACCCTCCCACCCCCCTGGAATTGGGCCAGCTTGGAGATGAAAGATGATGGATGGGCGGTTATGTGAGAAATAGAGACAGATGGGGGTCGAAGGCGCGATCGAACCTGGCGTCAGGCCCTCACTGTATCATGATACATTATACTACCCGATCAATAAGTCAATGGGCAACACTTGTTCGTCACTGCGAATGATGGAAATATTAGCCCGGCGCTACTTCACCACCATCTACGGGGAAGCTTAAACTTAATTTCCTAGCAGCGATGATTTGGAGACAGATGCTAGCGGGTTTTGGATGCCCAATATTGGGAACTTATCGACAGCGGGGCGGGGGGGGGCGTAACCACGAACGCTGCACAGTGAAAACTAAGAAATCTTACTAAAATCTACATAACAAAATAAATATTTGATGAAAACTACATGAACATTGTGTACTTCTCATTGGGTGTTTTATATTTATGAACAGAAAAATTAACACCCAAAAATATATTAGATTAAAAAAATACACAAATGGGACAGATTTTTTGTAAAAAAAATACATAAAGATTCATGAAAAAATACCAAATATTAGATGAAAACACGAAATATGAGAAAACCACCAAAAATTTTAAAAAAAATACAGGGGTCCTCGATTAATAAGTGGAATCACAGGATACATTATTTCAACATTTAACTGGAAAATGTACAAATACCGAAAAACAGAAAAATACTCGTAGTCGTAAATATTAGATGACAACTATAAAATTCTTTGTATCTATTTGAAAATACAAAATATGTGACAAAAATAAAATAAGGAAAAAGTACAATGTTGTGAACAATTCAGATATAATTTAATATAAATAAGAATATGTTGACACGCTGAGTTAGCGCCATACTATACTTATTTAGAGTACAAAGTGTACTGTTTTCTCATCTGTGATGCCAAAATTATACGTGGAAACTCAATCAGAACATGACGCCACTGCCTCGCCACAGACATGCAGCAGCAACGAGACAGCCTGATTAAGACTTTCCGGGTTTCTGCCACAGAACTGAGTCTGTCATTAATGTCAATTACTGCGGTTACTCCACTAAAACAACTGGACTGTGCTAATCACGTGGTCAGTGTCTCCCCCTTCAGTCTATTTTGAGACTTGATCTGTATACAATCTACTGGCTTTTGTTTTTCACCTGTAACTTGCTGAGCTGGACGTTTTGTTTTGGACTAAATTCCACCGAGGGGTCAACGGTGCCAGTCAGATGAAACTAAAGCGAGTCTGCCCGGCAATGTTGTTTTGTGCCCCCTCTATCAGAGCGCTTCCTGCCATTTTTTACCCACGAGCGGCATTCCTTTGAAGGGACAGGAAGGCCGGGCTGCACTTCCCACAGCCCTCGACGTGCGTTACGCCGGCATCTCTCTCCCATGGACACGATTGATGCTCACTTACGCATTCCGAATACAATCGTCTCAACGGCTCGAAACGTTTTCCTCAACGTCACAACCTCTCGTCGCTCGCACGATCTGTCAATTGGCGCCACGCTGTGAGGAGCTGGTGATTTTGCGGAGGGGTTTCTTCTAATTACCGTCAGCGGCGTAGGAGACGCAAAGACAGCAGCGGAAGGTTATTTCGGTGTCGCGCTGGAATGTTCCGCAAATAAATCCTTAAGCGTGAGAGCAAAACAGTTGTGTTTCAAAACAGGACATGTTTTCAATATATTCCCATTAACGAATAAAAAATGAATTGGGCGGGGGGAACATAAGATAAAATGATTGCATCTAAAAGTTAAATGCAAATTGTGCATAAAAACAAAGTGTTGTAAAAAAAATATACATATAAATATACTTCAAAGTTGCAAAAAACTGTAAAGTTAAATAAAACTGAACTGATTTTTTTTTTCCGCATACCACTAGAGGGAGCGTACCGAACCGCTTGGCTCATCCGCATTGAGTTTCTGCTCAATAGGACACTGGAAAAAAGAAGTTCAGAACATTTAGTAACTAATAGTAAAAAAAAGACGAAATACTGTATGATCTCATTTTTACCACTTTGCGTTTGTTTTACGATGTTTTGACTTTTGTCATTTTTCACTGTTTTGTTTCATCTTTTCATTTATCCTGCTTTTACGTTATGATTTCATATTGACTTTCATCTGTTCATTTAGGCAATATCGCGACATACAGCCAACTACGGCGAAAGTATGCCACAAACATGTTATCGATTAAAACACCTGGGAACTCTTTAAAATGTTGGACAAAATGCATAATATGGCCCACAGGCTTTGTTTTTTCCTCCTGTTCGGCCTCATTCCTTAATAAACACCTTGATTAGATTCCTCCATTGATACCATCGTACTCACGCCACGCCGGTCAAAACAAACAGTCATTCAAGCCCTGCCATTTGTTCTGAAACGTGTGGGGGAGGGGGCTGGGAAACTTCGGCCGGGCTACTGTACATATCTTGAGCCTTGATGTGGCAACAATGTGTTCGGCGGAGGACGGGTGCCGCGCCGTTGGGTCACTTCCTTCCTCCCGAGGCTGAGAAAGAAGCGGCAGACTGGGACGCACAGAAAGAAAGGCCTGAGATTGCCTCACGGGCCACGAAACACCGTCCCGACCACAAGTCGGACTCAACGCATGGAAGGACTGGCTAACACA
Organism: Filicampus tigris; assembly: GCF_054856515.1. Classification (NCBI taxonomy): domain Eukaryota; kingdom Metazoa; phylum Chordata; class Actinopteri; order Syngnathiformes; family Syngnathidae; genus Filicampus; species Filicampus tigris. The sequence continues at coordinate 8,746,140 of NC_141236.1, read as the reverse complement.
CACATGCGCTCACTCACGCACACATGCACGCACACAAACAGAGCATCTAATAGTGTTACCTAACGAAGCCCTTGAACAATGAGGAGCACATCAACTTCCTGGCTTTGTCCGCCTCCTCGTAACTTCACAGGAGCACTCAGACGGTTCTCACAGAGACACGCAAATCCTTGTTTTTGCTTTCTCACTCTACCGAACAAAACTCCGACGAGCAAAGCAAGCATAAAAAAGTGTCTGTTTTTGGGGTGGGATCATTATTTTTCATGCGGTTGGATTGACAAATTGAAAGAACATGAATTCAGTCTGGTCTTATTTATCTATTCGTCTGACCATCTAAAAAGTATGTTTTACATTAGTATCGCTTATTAGTCACCAAACTTGAACAACATTTGGGGTTTTAGATGGATTGGCTACTTAAAAAAAAAAGTCTCCCCTTGTTTTTTTGTGGAGAACGCATATTGAAAGTTCATCAGCTTTTTTTGAAGAATTTGTGGAGTTTAAATTTTATATATTTTTTTCCATCCAATGCATTTCAATGGGCATCAACCATACACTGATTTGTGCTATTTGCAGGTCGGCCTGGTAACCAACCCAACCCATCTTGATCTATTCTGGTCATGTATTTTAGCTGTCTAAAACATGACCACACAATACTCACTAAGCAAAAAAATCAAACAGGCGGTCGACAATATTGGTTTGAGGCAACCTTTTTCACGAAATCCAGGGTTCGTACTTTGGCAGAATCCTAATAACAAATTAGCCCAAATCGGAAGCAGGTATACTAACTAGACAGATGGGTGATGTTAAATTGTTACACTTTTTTGTTTTTGCCTTCTAACCTCCCTTCAATTCATCAAGGGATCATGTTTCTAATGGCTAATAAAGCCGGACAAAAAGAGCACGTGGATTCCCACTCCCTGCCAAAGAGACTTCCAGCCAAAGGAGGGTGGTCAACACAAAGTATGACAAGCGAGCGTTTATCATTGTGAGCAGGTCAGTGAGAAGGGAAGTGTTGTGTGTACAAATGTGGCGGCCTCTCTCCTGCCGCACATCCATCAGCCTCCACTTTGCTCAGAGTGACCCGCAACTCCACCGAGCCAGATGCTGCGCTCGGGCGCACGTACACGCCCGCAATCTTGGTGATTGCGATGACACGCACACACACACATAAAGAGGTAGAGGATGCTGACAGGCTCCATTCTACTGACTTTCTCAACCCTGAGCTGACCTTTTGTGGCATTTCCCACAGGCCCCTCACACTGCAGTGGTGTGTATGTAGGAAATAAAAGCTGGGAAGCTCAACTCATCATTACTGCTAGCGGCGCAAAAATATGTAGCTACACCGCAACATGGATGTTTTGTTTACACTTCATGGAAAACGGGGGAATCTATTAGCTCTGTGTATTGTATTGTGCATGTGTACCTAAAAAAGTGTCCGGTAAGAGTATGAGTCATTGATACTCAAGGTTTCACACGGTATAGCCGCGCGCCACATAACTTACCTGGTATCCGAATGTAGGACCAGCCATGCTGAGGGAAGACGGCCATCACACCGCCGGGCCGTTGCGGGAAGAAGGCGCCGGCCCTCCGCCGCCAGTCGGAGGCCAAGTTGGGCGTGCCGTAGAGGAAGCATTCTTTGAAGACAGCACCACCGCCGACGCGTGTCACCCGCCACTCGTTCTCCGCGCTTCGATCGGCGCAGTAGCGCTCCATGGGAACCGCCGTGACCTGGTTGACCAAGTCAAAGAGATAATGGCTTTAAATACAAGTGAACTGCAGATTTTCATGACTATTTATATATCCATATTACAGCAACCTGAGGGATGAAAGTGCTAAGTGAGGCATTGAAGAAGATTTTTAATTCAATGTGAATTGATAAAATGCTAACAGATAGCAAATCAACATATAGCAAATCGCGACCTTGTTAAAGTCGCTGTAAAGTGAAAATGAAATGTCTTGTAAAATTGACACACTACAGAGAATAGTGTTGTTAACAAGCACCAAAATCAAAAACATCGGTCACTGTGGTCGGGGGGGGGTCTGCTGAATTCTTACGTCCGTAGCGTGAGCCACAGTCTGGATTTGTGCTGTGCAACTGTGTTTAATAAACAGTCAACTTTCCCTGAGGTGTCTCCCATGTGGACCCACACAAGACACAAAACTGAGTGAGGCGGTTGGATGACGCCAGTCTGCGGCCTCGCTCGTTTGCCCACGGACCGGCGACAGCCAACAAGCCACTGTCTCACTCGGTTTTGCGTCATATGTGGGTACACATAAAATAGCGGCCTAGCGAGCTGGAATGGAAATGGTTATATAGTGAGGGAGGGCCAACTCATGGCAGAAAGCCCAACTGCGTACCTAGCCTTGGTTTTGTTCAACTGAACAACTGAAATGGTGAAAAAGAGTTTTACGCTATATTTCAACAATTCAGTACAAATCGTTCTCAGCCTTTGCACATGTTTGTAGCACTTGTCTTCAAACATTTAATGTATTCTATCGAGAAACATTGACTGTGTTTGCTTTAAAGGCAGCAGGAAGCCAGTGTACTCATCCACACACCCTTCACCCCCTTGGCCCCCACACACACACACAGACGCACACACAAACATACGTACCCTCGGTGTGGCTGTGAGCAGGAACTTGGGCGGGAGCGCGGGTTGGCACGGCCACAGTCGGGAGGTGGCAGACCGTCGACAGTGGATGGTCACGTCGGCGTGTCCGACCATGCCCGGCCTGAGGGCCGTGAAGACCAGGTTCTGATGCAAAAGACATGAGGTATCGACTGCCAAACTAATCATAAAATAAACAATTAGACATGGTGTATTTGAAGCAACCACATCTTTTAGGCCGCAATGCAAAACACCATAGACGGGCTAAAGCATTTATGAATAAGGACAGACGGACGAGAGGGCGAAAAGGGTCAAGTGCCCAGCTCTGTCAAATACCATTTCAAACCAATAGGGATCTTACTCTGACATACAAAAATTCCAGGGCTACAGATTAGCTGACGGTGACGTCAAATACAAAATGTGCACAATAAAGGAGAGGTCATTGAGTGCGGCCCTTCACTCCGTAGGTCAGCTGCCAACTTAAAAGTGCCAAACGTGTTATGTAAATGTCTGATAACCTGCAGCTTAGAGGAGATGCCATGTGGCCGGGATAAACCACACACACTCCCAGCTGTGTGCTCCAAACGCGCGTTTGTTTGTGTGGATGTATGGCGGTGGAGAGAAATCATGGACGCACAGTGCCATCTAGTGGCAATTCTGAACCCTGCCATTTCAGTTGTACTGCAGGACCTCGCTTACTCACCCGTAGCACTGGGCTGGTTTGCGTGTTGGGGAAGGACGAGTGTCTGTGTATCCACAAAAGGAGGTCGTTGCGAGACAGAGTCATGGACCCCGACGGGGCCCCCTCGCACCCTGCGCCTTCTTCTTGGAGTGAGAACAGTCGCTGACAATGTAGTCGGTATGCAGCCTTCAGGGACAGAAAAAGGGCTAACCACCTGTGAAAGGAAGTACCAGGAAAGCAGGGAAGGGAATAATCATTAAAAAAATAAAAAATCATTAAGAGTTAAAAACAACTTTTCTAGTATTACATTTTGAAGGTTGCATTTTTAACATGTTGTTGTAAATGACATGTTTACGCAGTTCATATGCATCTGGAAAATTATCCTTTATTATATGACTATACCATATAATGGCTATTTGCTATTTCAGAGGGTGAAAAAATTGAAAATATGTGTGCACAATGTTCATAACCATTTTTTTAATGCAATTACATTTTAATTTAATATTTAATTCATAATCAGTTGTGTATTATCCCCCTTTTTTTTCATTTTACTTCAAGCCACTTATTCAGACAGACAGTGGTTGTGCAATTTAAAGCCAAAAACTATCAGCATTTTCAGTTGAATTCTGCACGTTGTTATTATCTCACCTACCTGACTAAGGTGCCCCGCAGCATGAGGTTGGACATCTCGGCTGGCGAGACGTCAATGAAGCGCAGGAAGGAGAAACAGTTTCCTTCATCATCACCTGGTTTGGTTGACAAAGCAAATATTAAAGGAGCATAAATTTGCGAAGTTCAACGTTGGACAGCGACTCACCTCTCCTGTGAAAGAGCGACTGTTGGATATGATTTGGGGAAAAGGGAGACAGCAGCACTCGCAGTGACCTGAAAGGGACATGTGGAGACTTTTTGTGATGTCAGTGCCACTCTGGACTGGGCGTGAGTGTATGTGCACGCGTGTCGTTCTTACTTGTCTGTGGCCTGGCTGTGAGCATGGAGGAGGCCGTGGCGGTAGAGGAACTTGGACAAAACGTAGGGTGCGAGGGACATGTGGAAAGGAGAGCGCGTCTCCTGGCGCTCAAACAGGTCAGGGTGATTGCACACCTGCGGAAAGAAAATTGTATATCGACCCGGGCGAAACAATACAGCGCTACCTTGACTGACAAGTTCAATTTGTTCTGTGACCAAATGGAACACTTTCCCAACCTTCCTGAACTGCATGACCAGATTCATGAGGGACGACGTGGTGGTGTGGGACTGCTGGGCCGTGCCCATGGAGGACTGCAGCAGGTCCTCGATGGAGATCTTGTTCCTCAGCGCCTGGTAGAGCAACCTCTGCCGTGACGTCAGCTGGCAGTAGGTCAGGATCTCGATCTGGGTTAGAGGGATGAGAAACCAGCGGCGAGGTGATTAACGCAAAGAAAGACGGCTGACGTGACCAGAATCTCGTGAGACGGAAGGAAAGAGGGAAAGGAAAGATAAATGTGGGGGAGTGTTGAACTTTTAACCTGCACGGAGGGGGTGTGAGTGTGTGAGGCGACCCATGAGCCTCCAAACAGGACCTTCACGGATCTGCCAGCGAGGGCTCATTATGGCTATGTAACATTTACTTTGTCAATAAGCTGCCTGAGGAGATGAATGGAGCAAAGGTGCAGGTTTACATTGTACCACACTTTATCTTAGTTCCTGTGGTGCTTAACCAGGATAATGATATATCCTGTATGACGTTTGTGTGGTGGGAGAAGGAAGTTGCTGTGTGTCCGTGTGTGTGCGCGCCTGTACCTTGTCTGAGAGCTCGTTTTCCACATCCTTCTTGATCCTGCGCAGCATGAAAGGTTTGAGGATCATGTGCAGTCGTGATAGTTGGTCTGTGAATCATATAAGAGTTTAAGATCAATGTGGGGCTGACACATTTTCTTTGTTGTTGTTTTTTTTAAGAAGACGTATTATGCTTTGTTCTCCCCTCAATAATTTATAATTCCAAGATGAATTGATTTTAAAAAATGCTTTGATCAAAATACCCTGCAGAAAAAAATCGCCGTTGAAGGCGGTATTGTGTAAAATAGCTGAATTGCGACAGCACAATCTGGCAATATTCAGAACGACATGCTCAGAGACACATTTAGGGAAATAAGCAGCTTGACTTGGTTTTATGATTTCACATTTGATGGATTGGTAGGCACACCTGAGACGCAACTATCTGTAAAAAAGCAATTAAAAAGACAATTTCCCATTATATGTCCATTCCATGCAGACACGCATGTACTCACTCTCATCGATGGCCGACTTGTTCTCGGCGTGGCTCTCGATGTCCTTGGAGAACCACTCGTTGAATTCCTCATGGGAATCGAACAACGTGGGCATGATGAAGTGCAGCAGGGCCCACAGTTCGGCCATCGTGTTTTGGATGGGCGTCCCCGTGAGGAGCAGCCTGTTTCGACACTGGAACTGCAGAAGGATCTTCCAACGCACACTAAAATCGCCCAAATCGTGAGAAGTGTTTTTTTTTTCTAACAATACAAAGCGAAATGTGTCAGTACACACAATACCTTGTACTGCTTTTCAGCGCCTGGGCCTCATCCAGAACCATATACTGCCATTTCACCCTCTGGAAGTACTTGACGTCCTGGACTACCAGCTGGTAGCTGGTGATCACGACGTGGAAAGGTGCGTTCTGGGTGTAGAGGGTTTTCTGAACACACACATGGCGTCACATCTTTCATTTTAAACCAGAAGAAAGAAAAAAAAAAAAAAATCCGATAGCATCCTCATCTCTTGCTTACCTGGCTCCAGAATTTACGAATAACTTTGCGATCATGAGGGTTTCCCCAGTATGGCAACACCTGAGAGACAAATAGGTCAAGATTAATACAAGAGGGAAATTGTGACTGAAATAAATACTGACAATTAAGTCATAAAAATTATTTTGGTGCTTGATTATATCATTGCACCTGACCCTACACGGATTCAAGATACCTTGTACCACATACAGCACAAATGAGCCTATTCCATGTTTCACAGTGGGTAGCCCTCCTGTACCAATTGTGAAACACGGAGGAGGCACTTTAATATTGTGGGGTTTCTTTGCCGCATCCCGCACAGGGTATCTTAATTCTGTGCAGGGTATAACAAAATGTCAACACTATCAGGGGAACCTGCAGAAAAATGGGCTGAAATCCCACTTTGATTGACGTGGCTAAGAACAAAACATCAGACTACTCTACGGAGCCCTGATCTAAATCCTATTGAATATAGCATGTTTGTAAAGGGATGTGAATCCATTTTACTACAAACAAAACTCAAACGGCCCAATAAAAACAGAGCCAGCACAACGTTCCCAAGGGAAACATTTTAGCTGAGCATCAAGCATGAATCACTGCTTCGCTTCTTAGGTTGCTGACAAATGCGATGTGAAAAGCATTTCTGCATCATTACATCGATCAACACCGGCCCCCATTCAATTGTTTTCAGTCAGTCTTGAGGAAGCTTATCTTCAAATTGTGTAATACGCTCTTTTCACAGCTCATTAGTAGACTAGACTGGAGCTGATTTATTGTCAGAGTTGGAGGGAACATACACTTGTGAGTTCGTGCGTGTGCTTGTGTGTGTGTGTCTGCATGGCACCTCACATCATTTTCCCCAAGTAGCATTCAACTGTATTTAGATAGAATACTGCCTCCTAGCGCACATCTTTGTAATGGCATGTACCAAAAGATTCCCACCTTGAACTTGGGCACAAAGCGTGAGAACTCCTGATGCCAGTTGTTGAGCGTAGACGCAGGGGAGATGATGAGGAACGGGCCCCAGATGTTGTCTCTCTGGGTTAACAGAAAAAACAAGACATTCGTAAGAGTGAGCATTACAAGCGTATATTTATGTTTGTTTGACAGCACTAATATAATTAGGAACTGTCCATGCATTTAGAAATAATAATCATTTAGTGTGGAATACACGATCGATCAGGGTTTACCCATCACCCTGTGTACTATGCTAATGACAATTGGCAAAATGCTAACATGTTATCAGTTTCTATGAGCAACTGATTACAGGAAGAAGCTAATTCTGCTTCTTTGAGAGCACCTACCTCTGCAAGGTGGGCCAACAGGGCGATACTCTGGACCGTCTTCCCAAGCCCCATCTCATCCGCCAGGATACCGTTAATACCCTATGACGAATGAAAACATTTTAATCCACCAACCCTAACTGAATTAGCCCATTCTCAACTCTTTGAAAGCCATTGACGGGGATCCTAGCAAAGAGTGGCGTCAATGTCAACAACTACGTTTTTATGGGAATGGGCGGAGAAAAGTCTTGGTTTGATCATTTAGCTAGGAAAGTTAAAAAATAAAAATAAAATAAAATAACACTAACTACAGCCAGCAGATAGATGGAAGTGTTGGATCTCTTTTTGATGACCTTACTCATACACACGCACACACACTACTAAATACTACAACTAAATAGCGTGCAAACGGTTTGCAAAGTTTGACAAATGTAAAACTGATACACAGATGATTCATTGTTAATACATTATTTTGCCATAAAAAGCACATTTTCATTGTTGTTGTTGGTATTCCATAGAAGAAAAGGACTTTACTTAGTCATAAAACACAATAATCTGTGAGCCTTGAAAGATCGGTCAGAATGCTCTTAATTGGTTGGCACTAAAGGGGTTCTCTTTTTTTTTTTTTTAATGGCTGGCATTGAAAGCGTACTTGGCTTACTTGTTCATAGAGGTTAGCGAGCCAGTTCATGCCTTTGAGCTGGTAGCCCTTCAGCTTGCCGTTGAAGATGGTGGGCTGCGGAATATCCTCGCCGGCTTGGATGGACGGGTTAGACAGACTGTAGCTCTCGCCAAAGCCGGAGGTGGCGGCCGCGGAGGAAGAGGCGCAGCGGCTGTCGTGGGAGTCCTCGTCGAACATGCGCGTCTACGTGGGAAAATAGAGGGTTTGGCAATATTTGAGAGGGAGAATTTTAGTAAGCCGCTGGTTCTGAAAGCTCTGACATCATGAAAACTATTATTATCTGACCAGCATTGCACTAGCTGGGTGTTTATCTGTAACCGGCGCTGTAACGGAAATACTGTAGTTGCAAGTTGCAAGAAGAGAAGAGAAGACTAACAATTAATGGATATTCTTTCCTACTGCAAATGTGTTGCACGATTTTGCTGATTTTCAGACATGCAAATATTTTTTTATTTTGTCATCATGCACATCTGCTTGATCTGGAATGCTCTGGCTCAGAGATTAAAATAGAAAAAAATTGTAAATCAACTCACTCTCTGTTGGTGGATGTGGTAGGCCTCCTGTGCATTCCTCAGGGCCTGAGACTTGTAGTATTCACTGTCTGAAAGCATATAATCACACGTGAGATGTTTTGACACGACTGACTGGACATAAGAGACGTCGTACCGTAGTCCTCCTGCCCCACGTTGACCATCACGCCTCCCCCGATGTCGATCTGCCGCCGCGCGCTGGTGTCGTCCAGCTTCTTCAGAATCTCCTCTTGGGCGTCGTCGCCTCCCGGCGAGCCGGCGGAGGCTTTGCCGCTCATGAAGTGGGCGTAGAGCTCCGTTTGCGTGATGAGGAAGTTGAGCTTGCGCTGTTGACGCTTAGCCTGGAAACGGACGCCGTGTGTGAAAATGGAGGCATGCTATCTGTCAAACTGCTGCTTGTTGTGAAGCCACTTGGCCTCCGCCTACCTCCTTCATCTCCTCGTCCAGTTTCCGCTGCTCCAGCGCCTCCTTCTCGGCACGCTTTCTGTGCTCCTTCTCCACCTTGTCGTACTTCTTCCAGTAGAGCATCATCTCTTTGGTGAGGCGGCGGGCGCGAGGCAGTGTCTCCTTGCAGTTCTTCTGCGCCTGGATGGCGGCGCGCCGCACCTCCCGCATGCACTGGTGGGCCAACTGAAGGCGGGGCACAAGGGAAAAAAGAGGAGCCAACATGCTTTTGGGAGGTTCAACAGAAGATATTTACAAAGTGTACCCGATGTACCTTTTTAGCATTGGTTAGCACCAGGTTCTTCGCAGAGGTCTTCTGCTTGAAAGACTGCAAAACGGGTCAAAATGGAGCAAGAAACCTTTAAAATGTGCTTTCAAAGATGACATAGGTTATTATGTTATTAAGACACCTGAGAACAGTTTTAAATTGTTGTATAAATGGGTAGTATTTTTAATTGTGGCAAAGATGAGCCTTACTAACCTTAGGGATCTCCTTCTTGGCAATGGTGAGCCACACCTTGCGTCGGCGTGCATTGAGCTGCTCCACGCTCAGGTGCTTCTTCTTCAGTATGGGCGCCGGCGCGTCCTGTGAGAACTTGGCGAAGGTCTTGGCCACGTAAGGGAGACCCTCGTCCGAAAAGTCGCTCTCGCCACGTTTCTTCTTCTTCTTCACTTTCTTCAGCTTGGCTGCGGAGAAAAACGGGCAATGTAAACCTTTTTCTTGACAAAATGATCACAATAATATATTTTTAGTTACCCTTGAATTTTTTCTCCTCTTTGATTTTCTTCTTCTTTGGGCCCATGAGGTGGCGCTGTTGCTCATAGAAGAGGTCCTGACTGGAAAGGAGCCCCGTGCTGTAGAACTGGTACTGCTGAAGCTGCAGCACAACCAATTGGAAAAATGTCAAGTTAATTGTGCATTCAAGAAAATTCGGAATTCTGAATTTTGACAACTTCCTATTGAGAATTCGAAACCTTCCCACTTGTATAAAGTTGACACAAACATTTCAAATGTCATTAGGATGTTTTATATAAACGACATGTATCTGTAAGTGCTTACAGTAACAATTGAAATTGGTGGGGAGGAAGCTATGTATGTTTTAAAATATGGCTGGATAATATGTCCTAATTTCCCTTAACGCCACACGGGCCTTACGGGTTACCTCGCGGTCCATGTGGAACTTGTTCTGGTGCTGCCTGGAGTAGCGGTGCAGCCTGAGCATGTCGTGCAACTCGTCGCGCGACATACTGAAGTCCGAGTCGTCCGAGTCCGTGTCCGAGTCGGTGGTATTATCGCTCAACAACAGGCTCTTAGGAATGTGGAAGAATAATTTAGGACGGGTGCATTCAGACAAAACAGTGCAACATATAGGTCACCTTTAACCATTTCCGGTTCTTCTTCATTTTAGAGAAATTGTACAGGTTTGCTTTGTCCGTCTTTTGGTCTACAAAAATGGAAAATCACATTTAATGTTATGATCGGACGCTTGAGGGGAAGGTCTGATGGCTTTACCTTGGAGAAGAACGCCATTGAGGGGCTTGCCTTCGACAAAAGCATCCGCTTGATCACAGGGCTCCCTTTTCACCGTCAAGGGTTCGATGGAGAGCCCGGAGCCCAGAGCGTCGTCGCTTTCATCGCTGTCATCGCTGGGAAAGTCACAAATATGAAAATGTACTCAACAAAAATATGAATGCAATTATTTTGGTTTTGTTTTTCATTTTTCACAAGATGAACTCAAAGATCTAAAACTCTTTCTACAGTATCTACTAGGACTGAGAAATTTGAACGCAATTTTCAGATTTGGCACTTATGAAATCACAATTGAGATATTGTGGGAAAAATGGCAATTTGATTTTTTCCAAACCCCTTTTTTGGATAAAAAAGGGCTATTTCACTCAGACATTGTTGTCTGTCTAACTGTGTGTTGGTGAGCACTTCTGCTTTACTGAGATGAGCCATCCATCTCACATGTGTGGCATCTCAAGATGCTGATTGGACAGCATGGTTATTGCCGAGCAGAGCTTCAGGGTTGTTATCGCCTTGAGTTGTTAATAAACGCTTACGTTGTGGAACATCCTTTGCCATCTATTGAATCCTTTTTACACAACTTACAATATGCGTACTTTTGTACAAAAACTGAGCGGATGTAAGAAAACGTGCACAAAACATACAGAAAAAAAAATTGTCAAACGAAGACAGTATAGTATATAGACTTGTTTGACTGTACCTGGTGACATCTCTGTTGAAGATGGCGGCCGTCTGGCGCAGAAAGCTTTCCAGCCTGAGGGAGCGCTCCAAGCGTTGCAGGTAGAGGGGTTTGGCCAGGCCCGACGAGCTCCCCGCTGCCCCGGCTGGCTCGGGCCGCCCGCCCTGCCCCGACGCCATGCAGTCCGGATACGCTCACCCACCCAGCTGGGCAGGGATTTTTACTAGAAGGGAGGCAATGAAGGGAAAAGGGACTTAGTGATTTATTATCATTCGTTATTTGTCAAAAATAACACGTTACTACAAAACCACTGTGTAAAAAAGTGCACTCTATTGTGGGCCTACCTCCTCTGTAAGTGTCCTCATTATCCTTGGTTGCAGGATTTTGCATGCCATTTTGGATTTGGATCAACAAAAATAATGTATGATCATTCAGTGTCAAAAAGAACTTAAAAAAAAGCTCCTCCACTACACTGATTATGGGAGGTTGGTCAAAAGCTTTTTATTGTGTGCTATTTATAGTGTTAATATGTTGAGCACATGTATGTTCTTTTTTTACGAAAGAAAGCTAAGATATCGATGTTGATGGTCTGAATCAGTGATTCTCAGATGGTGGGTCAGATTCAGGACCCAAAAGTGGGACGTGGAGCCATTCTAGGTGTCACGGGGACAACGTTTAAGATGAAAAACACAACAAAATTAATTATGAAAGACACATATTAAAGTAAATTTAAAAACTAAAACTAAATATTACCCCAAAAATTCAACTCATGTACATTACATGAAAAATACAAAATATTAGTACTTTAAGATGAATATTCCATACCACCCTTTTTTAACGACAGTAGCCACAAAAAATATTAAATTCAGACAAAAACTACTGAATATTACAAAACTTTAAGACTGAAAATAACAAATACAGGTGGCTCCTCATTTATGATGACAGCTGCAATAAAAAAAATGATGTGATGAAAAATATTGAATATTAGATGGAAAATACAAAATTTTTCAAAGAAAATAACGACAAAAAAAACATACTAGAAAAAAAGTACAAAATATGAAAAGATGAAAAACGCCAATATATTAGACGAAAAATACAACAATATTGTAAAACGAATCAATTATGAAATTAATCAGTAATTAAGATAATTAATCATTTAGATATATTTTTCATTTAAAATTGTCTAAGGCTTCTTCATTCAGCTTCATTTCAGCTTTTCAACAGTACTATTAACAATATTTTTATTTCTGTTGTCCGCATGAAAGCACCTGATTACCTTTGTGTTAAATCAAAATAAAATGCTTTTGTTTAGAAAAAAAATCATTTTTGCCTATTATCTGACATGTTACTGACCAAACAAGTAAATGAATCAAAATTAATTTAGGTTTGTGCATTTTCTGCACTGTCAATTTGAAATAATGGCCTTATTTAAAATAAATTGATTGAAATTAAAATGTTGTTTTTCCGATTGATTGATCTACACAATATTTGGCAGATTATTTGATCAAGAAAATAATCGTTAGTTGCAGCCCTATCAAAATATCATGAAAAATACATGGACTTTTCAAATAGAAAAATACAAGAAAAAAAACAAGTATTTGGAAAATATGAAAGGATAATGTGAAGATCTATCCATCTGTTCATGTTCTATCGCGCTTGTACTCAGTCATTAGGGTCACAGGAGAGCTGCAGGAGCCTATCCCAGCTGGCTTTTGAGTAAGAGGCGTGGTACACCCTGGACTGGTCGCCAGCCAATCGTAAGGCACATGAAGACAAACAATCACACGACACCTCTGGAAAATTCACCAACTTGCATGCATGTGTGGGAGGAGAAATCCCATGCAAGCACGGGAGAAGATGCACATGCACATTCATCAGGAGCGACTGAGATTCGAACCCCGAACCTTGTGACTGTGAGGCAGACGTGCCCTAATTTGAGAAACACCACATACACAATTTAACTTAATCCCCTCCATGTATACTAAAAATAAATATTAATAGCCCTAAAATTAAGTGAAACGTGTCCTCAATTGCCATCCAGTTGTGGTTAGCTCGCCTAGTTAGCGTATGCTAGCTGCGCGGCTAACCTTAGACGTTGAACTGTGTGCTGAACGATTAGCTTGGGATGTAGCAAAAAGCTAACGAGGCTCAGATGCTAACACTTAGCCGCATCGCATCACATTAACTTAAGTTGAGGGGCGCTGCTATCAGTTCACCTTATAAGGGGTGAATCGTATCTTATAGCCTGGGTTATGTGGACTTTGGGCCTGTCTGCTTGATATCTTAGCGCCGTATTAGCATTAGCTTTCGGGATGCTAACGGGAGTTTTGACAGTCTTCTCCTAACATTAATATGAAGTGAATACACCCGCCCTGTCTCTTTAAGGCCACCACCTCCTCTGCTTTAACTATACATTACGATACTGCTGTAATGACTTTAATTGTCTCGCCCGCTAGTCGGGGGAGGCGGCAAGGCCCTAACTGGCCCGCCCGCGCCTCGAATGTCCTTGCAGGGGGAAGCTCAAGTCGTGGTCGTGTGTACGCTCCCCGTGATTTTAATTCTTTTCTCCCTCCCGGCCATCTTCCCCCCACCATTGCTCCTTCGCCGTAACGGTGTCTCTCACCTCAACCCCCCCGTGTGGCCCCTTTCGAGTGTCTCTCGCCGCTGCTGCCGACTCGCGGTTCCCTGACTCCAAAATGGCGGTTAAAGGCGCCGAGCGAGTCTGAGCTTTGAGTCTGCAGCGGCGGCGGAGAGGCGGCCACTTTCTGTTACTGAGAGAGCACAGAGACACGACGCCATGGAGGCACAAGCAAGGAGCAGGCTTTTGAATCGAGCGCCGAGCGACGGCCGCTTGCGTTTGGGCGTGATAAACGGCAGGACGTTCACATTCAAATCACACGACACATACAAATAAGTCCGAAATTCTCAGAGGGAGGATTTCATGGTGTGTAGCGGTGGTGAATCGAAAGTACAGCGCGCACATTGGCGAATTTCAGATGTCGATTAGTAGCGTCTGCCCTCTGCGCAGGTTACCGAGCTACGTCGTACGTCATCATGAGGGAACTCCGTATATGGTATGGCCGAGTACAAAGGAAACAGTTACGTAATTATAAAACACATTGATGTCATAAACGTGAAACAAGACGTGTCTTTTAACAGTAATCGTGGTCAAACAGGTTTTTCGTATTGTTTTGTAATTGTTACAAGTTTTTTCTTACAAATATCTTTTGCAAGCATGGAAAATTGTAATACATGTACAGTATTGTAATACATGCAATAATTAAATGCAGAACATAATTGACATTAGTAAGGTTGAATAGATTTCGAGAATTGTTAGTTATTAGAAATGTTTTTAAGACATTACAGGTATGTAAAACAAAATGTTATATAAATTATAATTTAATATTAAATAAATATTTAATAGAATTTGTTCTACCGCAATATATTGACATCATAATTTACATGAGATTTTTAAATATAAAAAGTACTACCAAAATGCATTTAGTATATTTACAATATCTCATGTAAGTTATATCATATAAAAAGTACTAACAAAATACATTTAGTATATGATTTAGTTTCATTTGACACACAATGTAATATCTGTTTTTATTCACTAATTTATTTTGCAAGCTCGCTGAATACAATTTAAAGTAGTTTAGAAGAACAAAGGACAGGCCAGCGCAGCTTCAACATGACAAACCATTAAATTAATGACTTTATTTATTTATTTTCCATGGTTTTGTTAAGACAGAGCAGGCAATATTGACCATTGGACAATTATTTAAGAGCAGGCTATGTCTGGACAAAAGAAGCACGTTACAGAACATGGCAATAAACACTGTATGATGCATATTCAATCCCAAATTTCAAACTTTTCATTGAGATGTGTGTATGTGATGGGTGGGAACCAGTTAATATAATTTTACGTCATTCAGAAGTGTAAAAATATTCCAAATCAGCCTCAAACAGAAAAATCTCACACTGTTTTCAGTAGTGGTCACAGATCAGGCACTAACAGGCAACCAGACAAACATCTCAATCTGCTACATCCAACTCAAGTCCATCTCATTCACAGCCAGCTGGATTTATCCTCCTCGAACTTCTTGGGATCGATGAAGGGCTTGTCCACAGACCTGATCATCAGCTCGCCGCAGTACACGCACTCAGATGCGACCATGTCGTCCAGGTCGGATTTCATCTGCTCGCGACCGGTGCCGCCCTTACCGAGGCTGGGCGCGTCGCCTTCCTCGTTCGCCATGGGCCGCTCTCTCGACTTGGACGCGTGCGTGGAGGACGAGAGCTTCTTCTGTAGCTCGTCCAAACGACTCAGCTTGTAAGCGGACAGGTGAGGCGTCACTTCCTAGAGGATGGAAAATGTATCATCTGAATAAATACAGACACTGCTACCCATCATATGTTGTGGGGTATACCTGCAGGAGGCAGTCAGAGTGGAACATGTGTCCGCAAAGGAACAAATAAAATGGCCTGTTGAGCAACGGAAAGTCACAGGCCGAACACTTGTCCTGGGAGTCCACCACGCCGTACTTGTTGCGCATTTCCTGGATGTCCTCTCGGATGCGTTTGGCGCTCTCGGTGGCCTCCTCCATTTCCTGCTTCAGCTCCTCGATGTGCTTGTTGTACTCCTCCAGGGAGCTGCAGATGGCCTCCTGAAACCCACAAACAGATCCAAGGCACACATTTTACACCACTGCCGCTTGTAGTGACGTGAGTGGAGTTCACCGCCAACATACAGTGCTTGCATCTCTAACTTTTGCAATTAATTATTGGAATTTTATTCTGCTAAATACTGTTATCTGCACTGGCCTAAAAAAAAAATCATATCAGTTGGACCCTTGTAAAAATCATTAAAAAATAATGTAACATAGCGGGGGAAACTCTGTACCCTCAACTAGTCAAACAAAGCAGTAATGATGGAACACACGTTACCAACCTTAAAGTGGTCGATGGTGACAAAGTCGGGAAAGAAAGGCAGTATGTCCTCGATCTTGAGGAGCTCGCAGCTGGACAAGCAGTTCATGGCCTTCTTCACGTCCTTCTCCTCCTGCACCACATGGCGGGCGATCTTCAGCCACAGCTTCTTCCGCAGCTCCTCGTCGTCGTCGGGCAGGTCCGCGCAACTCTTGGCCAAATCCACATCCACCTGCAGACAAGGCGTTATCGACCAAGCAATGGCTCCTCGCTCGTAAGTTGGGGCATTCGCAAGTCAAGGCAGCACCGTCTGGATTTGAACTTACTTGCAAGGCGAGATCCACCGCCTCCTCGTACAGCTCCATAATCCTGTACACCAGCACGCAGGCGCGCAGGTAGCCGTGTTCGGCGCACAGCCTGAGCGCGTACTTCAGGTCGTAGTGGATCTCCGAGGCGTACGTGCCCGCCTCCTCCAGGTAGCGCAGCAGCGAGTCGGGCTTGTACTTGGCGTAGAGCGACAGCAGGTAGTTGTGGATGGCCTCCTCCGTCACGCGCAGCTCGTGCACGCAGAACTCCATGTAGCGCACCGTCTCGTTGATCTGCTGGCTGCTTCCCTTGTGGCTGTAGTTCATCAGCGCCGGGATGAGCTTCTTGGGGTCCAGCCGCTTGCCCATTTGGATCCAAGCGTCCACCACCCTCTCGGGGATGTGCTGCATGAGCACCGGGGAGAACTTGTAGAAGAGCTTCTCGTCGCAGTGCTTGGCCAGCACGTCCAGGGCGGCGCGGTAGTCGTCGTGCTGGCAGTAGTGCGACACCACCCTCTCGTAGTCCTGCATGACCACCGAGAAGTACACCATGTCGTCCACGTTGCCGTGGCTGGCCAGCAGGTCGTAGATGGTGCCGCGGTTGTTGAACAGGCACTCGCGGTGCTTGGAGGTGTTCAGGAAGTGGCGGAACTCGTCGCGGGTCTCCCGGAAGAGGACGCCCGCCTTGCCGTCATCGTCCTCCAGCTGGCCCAGCCGGTTCAAGTAGAGCTCGGCCAGCCAGGTGACGAGCAGGGTGATCTGCGTCCTCTCGCTCGGCTTCAGATTGCTCAGCTTCTTCAGTAAGAACTCCTTCAGGGCCTCCTCTTGCTTGGCCTCAATGAACTTGAGCGCAATCTCCTCAAAGTAGTTCTGCGTCTGGGCATAGTACTTGGCGCTCTCCAGGTAGCGCTTGTTCTGGAAGCAGTGCTCGGCCTCCTTGGCCAAGACCATGTCCATGCATTCGGGCCGCTCGCGGCAGTACTCCTTGGCCAGGTCGAACTTGTTCATGCTCATGTACATCTGCCACACGTCGCGGGACTCGCGCTGGATGTGGTAGCGGAACACGGCCCGCTCCGTGTAGATCCACACCAGGCCGCCCGACGGGTCCTTGATCATCTTCTTGAGGGGACCGAACTTGTCCGGGAACACGTCCTCATGAACCACCTGGCCGTTCAGCGTGCAGATCGCCTTAACCCGGTCGTGCAGCAACAGCAGGAAGTGGAACTGGGTCAGCACGATGGAGATGGGCTTGTTGAGAGACAGGTCGATGTCAGTCGTGTACTCCCACACCTGGATGAACACAGAATGAGCGCACTAGTAGTGAATATTACAGCTTGCAAGGACCAACATCAGGACTAGAAAGGCTTCAAAACGGGTTGACTCTGCAGCATTTTGTTACATGTTGTGATACAATGACAATAAAGCTATTCTGATTGAGAGGTTCAAACATAATCCCCTGACAAACGATCAACAATTACCTGCACGTCACTCAGCAGCGAGTCAGGCCTGACGTAGTCCAGCTGCCCGTAGAGCACCCCGTTGCCCATCATCCAGGCGAAGGCCTTGGGGGAAGTGCGAAGCTTGGACGTGTAGAAGGTGATCTCGCTGTAGCCCATGTTGGCCGGGAACTCCTGAAAGCTGGGCAGCAGGTCCTGGTTCTGGGTGAAGATGGAGCTGAAGCCCTGCTGCTCCGTGCCCTCGGCCACCTTGCCCACAAACTGGAAGAGGCGCTTGCGGGTGGTGGCGATGATGAAATACTTGTTCTCCAGGCCGCGCTCCACCTCCAGGCAGCACACCGGCGCTGGCCTCCCGTCTTCCTCCAGGGAGTGGACCTGGAATAATAATACAGTCAAGCCCCGCTGTAGACAATTTCGTAATGTTTGGAAAAAATAAATAAATAAAAATACGCCCAGATAATTCTGATAGGTAACTGACTACCTCTGAATTTAACTTGTGTTTTTTGCCTCGATTTTTCCTTCCAATAATAATCCAATCAAAATTAATCCAGGGGAACCTGTGTTATACATGAATGTAATCTGGGGTTCACTATTCATTTACAAAAAAAAAAAAATCGACGTAGCCCTAACACGCTCATAAGACGCACTTGTCTGAAGTACTGGTCCGGGTTGGTGTTAAAGAGGCTTCCCTCGGTGGCAGAGATCTCGGCCTCAAAGATGACGCCTTGGCCGGTGCCCACCAGGATGGGCCCCGTGCTGGTGTCATTGCCCAGCAGCTTGTTCCAGCCCACGCTCTCCACCAGGTGGCCCCGCCAGCGAGACAGACTGCGAACCTTCTGCGTGTTCCTGTTCAGGTACAGACACTCGCTGGTATTCAAGCTGATCAGCAAGTGGGAGCCTAAAAAAAGGAAAAGAGAAAAATGTGGGAGAAGATAGGGATGTTTAGCCTATTCCATCTCCCCTAGTCACAATATGTTAATAATGGTAGACATTTCTAATTGGTGGTTTTTTAATTGTAGGATAATAAAACCTGAAATATTTTTAAGATACTTGGTTGCAATAAACATACTTTTATAAAGTCCAAGAACAAGAACCTAAAAAAAAAAATTTCAACAGTAATGTCTTATATCTTGTGTGCGTACGTCTGTGTCTGGTGTAGGAAGACAACACAAGTATGATAACTTGGCATTTTGTGAAAATGTATACCATGGAAAAGTAAATGCATTGTACACCATTTTGCGGGGATCGACTCCTGATTGTCTTACCTGTAGGATCCAGGAAGAGTTTGTGCACTTTGCTGTCATCTTTCCTTCCAAGCTCAATCTGATTGGGGTGATCAGGTTTGGCTAAATCAATCCTGCAAAGAATACAAAGAACCGTGTAAACATTCGTATCAGCGTCTTTCATCTCCCAACAACTACTCTTGAAAAGCCGCAATAAACATCCATGACTGGCCTAATCACTGCTTGTCAATGACTTTTCAAATAATCCAATCAAAAAGCAGTGCACCAGTGAGCATTTACAGTGACTATTTATGGTTGTTATTTGCCTCAGCAGGGTGTCCTTCCCCAGACTCATGCATAGCTGATTGTTGCAGACTGCCAGGTGATTTATCCTCTCGGGCGGCGTAAAATCGATCCTCTGCTTGTTGAAAATGGGCTTTTCCTCCTCGAGTCGCACATTGACGAAGCCTTACGGGAAAAAATTTGGACTTACTACACAGCATTAGCCCAGAATCTTCAAGTCACTCCTGATTGCTTCCCTGGCTTACCTGAGTGTGTTATCCCAATGTTGGCGCTTGCCAGGCGGCCGTGCTGCTGCGCGCTTTGCCTGCTGTTTTGCGAATCCTCATACTCGTCCAATATTGAAGCCATATTTACGTGGTACTTGATTCAAAATCAGTGAAGGAAGAAACTAGACGACTAAAACGACATGACTATGAAGCTAGCCCTCTAGTTAGCTGGCATCTAGCGCTAGTAAACGGGCTCACCGAGACTCGTCCGCCTTCTTCCAAGCATAACATTGGTTTATTTCAGACGTTGCTAAGATAATATATTACATCCAACAGTGATATAATAAAATGTAGTTCTCTTAGACTGTGGTATGAATGAGTATCTCCATAGCTAGTTAGAGAGCTAGCTAGCTAGCTCCCGTAAGAGAACTCATCCGAGGCACTTTCTAGTTTCATTTGCAGGTTATAGACGTGTAACACCAATATGCTATGAATAAACATTCAACCGCCGTCTAATAGTTTAGCAAAGCTACCTATAAGGGCGCAAATAAGGAGGAAGTCAGGTGATAGTCCTCATGTGATCGTAGTTGATGAAGTGCCCCTTTGCGTCATTAGGGGTCGCTGTCGTAAGAACGACCGACGACGCTTCCGGCTTTCTCTCGGTGGGCGCGGCTATGCAAATACGGACTTAAATATTTGCATTAGACTGCCTGTATTTATTTCATAACTATGCTTTAATGTTAATACATATCAAATATGAAACTATTACTAGAAGAAAATATAGTGTATGATTCAAGAGAATAATTATTCCTAACCTCTGCCTCTTTCAGTGGGCGTTGTTATGAAAGTGGCAACCTGTCAAAGCTATAACTACACATGGGAAAAAAAAAACTTCTCGTGTGTTGTCAACGTGTATCATATGATCCACCCATCCATTTTCCGAGCTGCGTATCCTCACGGGGGTCGCGACCTAGCTCATGAAAACGATAAATATAATCGACGCAGTGCTCCTTACCGGCGTTGGGTGTCGCTGTTGGACCAATAACCACCTAACGAGCTTTGCTTTTCCCTAAATGGGCGTGGTTATTCAAATTACACGCTCTCGGAGTGTGAAGTTACTCTAAATATTAAAAAAAAACACCCATCATCTCGAGTCATACCACAGAAGCCAGCAAAGGAGACACCCGATGGTGAGAATCACGACCGGGCGGTGAGAAGACAAGAGTTTGCGACCCGACATGCCACCTCACATGGAGTACTTCTACCACGAGTCCCGCGTCCCCTCCGCTTGCGGACTGACCCGGGAGGATGAGCTGGAGCCGGGCGCCATCAGCTGCATGCTGGTGGGCGACGGCGCCGTGGGCAAGACCAGCATGATAGTCAGCTACACCTCCAACGGATACCCGGTGGACTACAAGCAGACCGGCTTTGACGTCTTCTCCGGTGAGATATTTACTCATTAAAATAAAATTAACTCCAATGAGGTAGGAACTAAACTATTTTAAGTCATAATCATTTTTTCGTGTCAGGTAAATTCATTTTAAGGATAGATATAAGCACAGGTAAACGATGCACCTCCGACGGTGCCAATGGTGGGAGCTGCTGGGTACAATGTAAATGCAAGTACATCAATCAATACCTCAATTTAACCAGAAAATAAAAAACCCATTGAGATCGAGCTCTTTCAATGGTGATCTGTGCAGGAAGGCGGAGCACCAATTCATGTCCTAACAATACGTAAAAGAACATAGTGTACATGGAAAACACACGCACGCACACACGCAGTATACATGAAAGTATATTAAAAAGTATAAGAACATAGTACCATTAGAAACGGATTACTGTTGAAAGACTACCACCCACACATAATTTCACATATAGCATCTTTCAATGATTTAAAAAAATTACTTTTATGTACTGCATGAAATGTAAATTGATTTACTGGTTTCCAACAGGTCAGGTCCAAGTGGATGGATCCCCAGTCAGAGTTCAGCTGGTGGACACTGCGGGACAGGCAAGTCTAAATTAATCTTGATTTATTTTCTTTGTCAGACTCAAAACAGAAATGAGTTTCCTTAATATATTCAAGATTCACATTATTATGATAATTAGTTGTATGCAATATGATACCTTGTTTATATCTTCATCCAACCTTGTACCGTGGATTAATATCTATGCATTATGGTTGTGTATCTATCACGACAATCTTGAGCTCTCATATCGCTCTTGGCCTGGTAACAATTTCCCCTTTATGTGACAACAAAGAACTGTCTGTCAGCTTTATTTAAATAGCTCCAATTCACAACAATAGGCACTGAAGCAGGTTTTAGGACCGCAACTGCTGCTGGGTAATAGTTGTTAAAACAGCTTAAAGAGGCGGTGGCTGATGGACTTGTGTGCAATGATGCACATTTTTACCCGGACCCAATAAAGTTGAGAATCCCTGCTGTCAGTCATCTTTTGCAGTACAATTCCATTGACTCACATTCTCTGCGCCTTTCAGGAGGAGTTTGACGAGTTCCGATCGCTGTCCTACTCGCACACGGACGTCTTCCTGCTGTGCTTCAGCATGGTCAACCCCGCCTCCTTCCACAACATCACCAAGAAGTGGGTGCCCGAGATCCGCTCCTGCAACGCCACCTCGCCCATCGTCCTGGTGGGCACGCAGTCGGACCTCCTGCTGGACGTCAACGTGCTCATCGGCCTGGACCGGGCCAGCGTCAAGCCCGTGGCCAGCTCGCGGGCGCGAGCCATGGCGGAGAAGATCCGGGCGGCGGATTACGTGGAGTGCTCGTCGCTCACGCAGAAGAACCTGAAGGAGGCGTTTGACGCCGCCATCTTCGCCGCCATCAAGAACAAGGCGCGGCAGGCCAAGAAAAGGCGGTCGTCGGACAGGCGCACCAAGGCCTTCTCCAGGTGCAGCTGGAAGAAGTTCTTCTGCTTCGTCTGAGACTGGGACTGTGGACACAAGTTTTTAATTTATGTGCAGCGTTGGTCTGTGGAGGTGACATTCAGGAAATACCATCGGGCGAATGTTTTGGAGCCCCACCGAGCAAGGACTGTAGTCTTGTTTAGGCCACTTTAGCTCGGAATATGCAGCTACATGAACCGTTACGCTGCCAATGGTTCTTCTGGTTGACCTGTTACATTGGAAAATGTGTAAATAAGAGTACACAGAGTCCTCAATAGTAAGACAATTCAGTCACGTGACTGAGAACGAATGTATCTTATTTGAAGATAGAACTGTGTGCGAGTTGACAACTGTGTGCTACCAGCAAAATTCAACAAGTTAGCATCTTGCGCTTCATTACTAGTACCAGTAGCACACAGACGACAACTATTGCACAATTTTGGCTCACTAATAACATGCGGTTGTCCTACTAGCACGCTAAAGTTGTCCGACTAGTATGCGGAAATCTCATACATTAGTGTAAGGCAGAGTGGAAAAGCATTACTACTGTGGGAAGACGGTTGGTTTGCAAGCGCAAGTTTAATGCTACTTTTGAGGACCAAGAAGAGCGACATAAAACGGCTTTCCATCGGCATGCATTGTACGTGTTGACATGTATCTTACCTAAGTCTGGATTTAGGTGGACTACTGCAATATAGGCGTCTTCAGTTTACAACAGAGTTCTGTTCCTATGGCAGTGAGGTCACCTGAATTTTTACGGAAGTCAAGACCTATCACTAACGTATGCCGACGCAATAGTTAACTCCTAATTCTAGTAGATATATGTATGCAAAACATTTCTAAACTCGTGCAAAAATTCATGAGATTTGATCTATTTTGTGGTATTAGAAGGACTAAGCAGTTTACGACAAGAGTTCCATTACTACAATTTAGACTTGACCTGAATTTGTACGTAAATTGTAACAGGCTGTCGTCCATCACTAACATAGAAGTAAGTCATAATTATAGCAAATGTCAGGTATCATCGTAAAATCAAGGATCCCAAATAATCAAGATTTCCACTCACGCCGACTAAATATATAGACTGTTCCGCCATTTTGTTGAGCAGGGACAACATGCAAATGATGTGAATTTGCATGCTCGTATGTGTGTGTGTGTGTGTGTGGTGAAACAGAGAGGGTGTGAAGCCCAAATTCGGCACACAGGCGTCAGTAAGTGCTGCTCTTTTGTTGTTTTTGTTTTAAACGCGTTAGCCTCCACGTCAGGTTGCGGTGCAAAAAAGCGAAGTGCCACATTCTTACCTGAGTGCTAAAGGACACTGCCCAGACTGGTTTTCGTTCTTTAATTATGTGACGTGACATTTTCCAATGTTGCGAAAAAGAACGCACGTACTGCATCGCTTGGACTCAGTTGCAAGAGCAGGAAACAGGTTACAGGGCAGCAGTCAGCTTTGACCTTCAGCCCTCCCGACGACGATCAGTCAAGATAATCTAGATCACGGTTGTCAAACTCACTTTTGTCGCCAGCCATTATGTAGGTATGGTTTCCCTAAAAAAACAAATCAAAACAAAAAAACCCAAATGTATTATCACATCATATTACTACATTGATACAACTGTGCTTGTTAGTATATATTTGAAACAACAAAATGAGTTAAGTCAGAAAAATGGCAAGTAAATGTTATTGTTCAATTTATATTAAGAAGGGATTTGGTGGAAAAAAATGCTTCAGACAAAAGGCAAAAGGGTGAATTCATTAAGCATGAATGTTAAGTAAACACACTTTATGAACAACATATCTATTCCAATTGATCTTCCAACCACTAAGCCCACAAAAAAAAAACAAATTTGATATGCGACAGTCTTTAAGCCAAGGACCCGTGTGTACTACAAAATGACAAAAACAGCGCAATGTTTTTTTTTGTATGCAATGAATTTTCTCTAAAAATCCCTACATTGCAAGAAATCAAGCTTTTTTCAAACAGTCTTTTTTAATGAATCTGACGGGGCATAGACCGACCTGCCCCAAATGCAAAAATGAGTCATATTTTGCACTCCAGTCTAATCATGTATATATTATTGATCAGAACTGGACCTTTATTATGCTTCTTGTGGAAGTGGCCTGAATGAATTCTGTTTATTCAAACAACTGTTGTTGAAAGTGGATTTTCAATGTAAACCTTTTTTTTGTATCACTTACAGTATGTGCGGTTGTGCCTCTCTCTCCTCTAACCCGTGTGTCTTTTTATTTACATGTCAGAGCGACGTGACGCAAATAAAAGTGCAAATTACAGCCTCTGTGTTATGTATATTTTTAGACTGAACAATTCACAGCAATCTGATAAGAGAAGCTGCTTTACAACCAGGGAAAACTTTTTTTCTTTTTTGGGGGAGGGGGTCCACAGGAACTGAAGCGATTTCTGCTCTCCGTGGGGAGTTGGCATAATGTCCGCAGGCCACAATAGGCACCTTTCCTTCACCGTCTCCCACCCCCAAGTGTGTGATAATTAACCCGAGGCCTCCAGTCGGGCCCTGGTGGGGAGGCGAGCCTTTCTAATGCGTGACCGTGCCATGCTGGGATGGCTTTTTGTCACTTACTTGTGTCACTTGGAAAAGTCTCAAGATGAGCTTGAGAAGGAGCCACGAGCCACGGTGATTGATGATAATCCACACATAAAGGTGTGTCTGTGTGTTCGTTTATGGGAAACCTTGCCCACGAGGCTGGGTAGGTGTGACGAGAAAAGCTACTTGCATAAAACATGGGAGGTTTTGCCCACAAATTACAAAAAAATTGGTCATATGCATGGCAGGCAAGTAGATGGCCTTTTGTATGGCATGTGTGTGAAAGTTAACATCCTGGTGTGCCCTATTGTACAACTAATGTAACAGCTAATGACATGACATAATTATCTTTAAATATATGACAATTATTTAAAAATACCCCAAAACTGATGGTTACATAGTTGTGAAGTGAGGTATTTTTTTTGTTTTTGTGCTTCAGCTTTCTCTCCGTGGCGTCCGCTCATTCACGTCCGACAACGAGGGCGCTCTAAAGTGGACTATCCGGAGGGAGGATGTGTTTTCGGTGCGTGGGCATAGCTAGCTAGCTAACCGCAATTGTGCCAGTTAACCGCTGATGTAAACAAAGACGTTCAAGCTCTTATATACAGGGGCAGGGGGGGCGACTTATGTTGGACTCTAAAGTTCGTCATGTGGCGCTGTTCTCGCCAAGGGAAAAAAATAAATAAATAAATAAAAAATAATAGCTGTATCTCCACAATTGAACTGAGTATTACATAGTTGTCAGGCTCTGCACAAGTTTTCAGAAATCATCTTCGAGCATGTCTAATGTAGTGAGAAACAAATCTCGGAAGTCACTTTACAGGATCTTTAAATACACAGTGTGCCTATTCCGTTTTCTGGAAACAGCGTGGCATGTGTCCATTTTGGCTGGGACGTCCACTTGGCGTTTCAAACTTTTCTCTTTTTTTTTGCTCTTCTGCACATGCTGCGAACAGGTCGAACAGGGGGAAAAACACAACAATACGTCAGCGGTCTGTTTGCCATTAGAGCCGAGCATCCATCACGCGGTTACGAGGCAGCTCCTGTCTTTGAACGACTGCTACCACACAGGCCCCGAAATGAGAATCAAAGACAAGCACCCACACTAGTATTTGACTTTTGACCCCTTATCTACATTTAAATTGTCTTTTATTTTCACTGATAACTGACTTATGATGAATGCTTGGTGGATCATTGATGGACACAATCTTCCTCAGTTGTTTTTGAGGTTTTTTTTTTGTTTTTTTTTTACATTGACTTGTAGTACTCAAAACACTTTGAAGTGCGGATTCTGCTAACGACAATATGTATAGTGAGGGGTGTTCAAGGTTTATGTGAGGGTCAGCGGTGTGTTGAACCTCGTCGGGTCAAGACCAGCCGTCAGACCCCTCGTCACAAATGCACTTCTTAATATTTATGGGGCATTTTTTCCCCCCTCACTCAAGCCATTTTACGGTCTTCTGTTCAAAGCACAGATGCTCTGCCAAACATCAAAAGGGGAAAATTGTCATCTTTTGAATGATTTGTTCAAACAAGCGAGAGGGCCTTGTTGTTGTTGGACCAGTTTTAGGTTCTCAGATACCCGGCTCAACTCTCCTTCTCATGGATTAGTCATCTATTTTTCTCACTGCTTCTCTGGTTCTTTTCCCAGGGTTTTCCAGGGTTTGCATGAGGAGTCATCAACCGAGTCTTCCTCTGGCATCCGGCCAGTTTCACTCGAGTGAAAAGCTTGGCACTCAGGCCTGGAAATCAGCAGGTGCACCGACAGGTCCGCCTGGCTTTGTGGTTCTTAATGCCTTTCAAAATCGAGCATTGTTACCGCCGCTAAACACAAATCCCACCAGGCGGGGGGTTTGATACTGTAGATGTTTATCCGTTCGCGAGAAAACATTTCATTCCGTGACCAATCAAATTAATTTTCGATTGAAATGCCATTAATTTGCACAAGCAACCTCCCCAAAAAACATTACAGTGTTTGGGTTATGTGGTTTTAATAACAAAAAACAGCACTCTAATGTATTTTTAAAAATAGCTTTATAAAGTGTAATTACTGTAGTATCTGTGTGCGGGATATGTGCCTTTAGAGGGTTGACCACGAGAGTAACGTCAGGAGCTGGAGTCGGGTTGGCCAGTTAGTCAGCGTGTGAGAGTGTAGTCGTGAGTTGTGGCCCACAGCAGCTCCTTACAAGTGTTCTCATTTTGTGTTAATGTGTTTGACAGTTGGTCCCATTCAATAAAAGGGCTTAAAGTGTATTAGCGGCTGTGGATGTCCTTCCAGTGCCTTAATTTCTATGTTTTTTTCACACACTTCACTCGAGCGGCAAATTTTAGCAAAAAGCAAAAAAATAATAATTTGTAGAGAATTGGTGCAGGGGTTAAAAAATAATGGCTTCATTTTTGGTGCGGATCAGTATAAAAAGGTCCAGAATGAGGAATTAAAATTCACCTTTTACCGTTAGAGCGACAATGGTGTCAATATCCTTTTTGGTTTTGGTTTGCACGTCTGTTGGTGTTTGTTGCCATCATTTTTTGCAAGCAAACTGTCAGTTTCGGTGTTGCGTCGCTGAGATATGCCCTAGACCGACAGCGCCAGGAGGCATCAAACTTCACCCCCCCCCCCCCCTCCACATTGTTTTTCGAGTCACTCGCGATTGAGTAATACACATAATTTATTTGGAGGCGTTATGTCTAGCAGAGCCATTCAAAGAAACCATCACTCACCGAACGTCGCCCGTGACAGCCTTTAATTGAACCTGCAGCCACCAGATGGGTAAATTAAGAACCCAGACCACATCAAAGTTTACAGTCTTGTTTGACTGAAACAATCAAACTAATTTCCATTTTCAATAAAATCAAATCTTGTTTATGTTCTGCATGTGTATTTTGTGCTTGTTGTTTTTTTTGCAAAAGTACAAGTGTGCCGCCAATCACCAGAAAAAAATCCTTAGGCCTTTTCACCGTACTTGATCAATAAAATGATTCTGATGATACTCATGATTTAGTGAGGATTTGTGACAGTTAAGGGCTTTTTTTCCCGGATGACAAAAAGTTGATTGAGGTGTGCCTATGTGTGGGAAATAAGGGGGTGAGGTGTTCTCACACTGGTGGCATCAGCAGGTGAGGGTGGGAGTGGCGGGGTGGGGGGGGGGGGGGAAATAAAAATCACACAGTGTCCCGTAAGTGTAGATGGGAAAAGTGATATGACATCGTCGCGATATTACAAGTATTCTAATCCAGTTAATTATGATACCTTGACATTGTCCATGAAAACTGTCATTTTGGATGTTGGCGACATCAGCAGCACGCCGGTCGTGTGATGCCGTGTGACAGCTTGTGCAAATAAGGTGTGTCCGGACTTGCTCTCGCATCGAGAGTGACTGTTGCTGCGTCGTCTGCTTTACTCACAACGCGATAAATCATCTCGTTCAGCTTGTTTGCGTCACTCTCACGTGAGTGTGTCCATATTTTTGATGAGGGGTAATTGGTATCGATACCATTCACGGATGAAGGTCTGGATGATGTCATGTTGTAGCTTTTCGGTTGTATTGCGTTTACCTGGGAGCTTTTTCTAATATTTTGTCTCTGTCACGTAGCAAAAATGACATCAACAACAGCTGTCAGTATTTTCATTATTTTTTTATATGTCTACCGTGTCATTTCTTTTTGGGGCATTTTGGCAACTTGTTTTTGACATTGTTGAAGAGCAGTACAGTATATTATATTTATTCATGGGTAATTTGGCTATTTTTGTTGTTGCTTGATTGTTGAGAGGAACTCAAATACGCTGACATGGCATCCAGGATTGCTATGATGTAACGTAATGTACCAGCCAGTGTTTTGGAGCCATTGTCATTTTTTGGGCAAACTTTTCGATATTGTTGGAGGTACTCATAAACTGCCATGGATTGCTATAATATGCTGCTTTTGATACAGCTTTTGTATTACTATATACTAAGTGTACCTAAAGTTGCAATTGGTAAGCATCAAACATGCTTCATTGATACGACCATTATCTATTACGGAGGGATGTGTGAGTTTGAAATTATGAAAAGACGATACTGCAATGGCCTGTCAAAACATGTTGTAATATGTAAAGTAACAAGCGGATGTTACATAAGAGAGGTGTAAATAATACAATAATTTCCACTCATCAATAGCAAAATCAGAACTGTGCAGTATTTGAATAAACTTAGGTACAGCTTATGCTCAAGGTCAGATGGTTGGATGTGATGTTTAAAAAAAAAAAAAAACACTTTATAGCCATACAACATAATGCACGTTATGTTACACTAAACACTGTCATATCCCAGCATTCCCCAGTGACAAAGACTATGGGTACTTTATAATTGAGTGCAAAACCAAGTCAATCGATTGCTATGAATCTTTTTTTTTTTTTATTTCTTTTTATTATCAATGAGTCATGTTAATTGACACTGCATAGGCACATACCTTACTGGTGCGGCACAAACAGGACATTGCTTTTCATCATCATCATCTGATTAGAGCGCCTACATAGTGAGCTTGCGTTATCCGGCGTGTGACTGTTCAGGCATGACGAAAGACGTCACCGGCTTCTCCTGAAAGGTCAAGGTGAGAAAAAGCTTGAGCATAATTGAACACAGCAATGTAACACTAAGTGCTATAATTATACATAACGAATGAACAACTGTATTTTGTCCAAGGTGGTTGTTGGAAGGGCTCTGCTCCCCCCCCCCCCCTTCACCATTGACAAGCGGAACCGGTTAGTCTCCTTGCATCGTATCTACTGCCAGCTAGTCTGACGAGAGGCGTCTCGCTTTCCTCAAATCTCGCAGGCGACACTGCGTGGGTGCGGCGAATTTTACTTATCATGGCTCGGGTCTGTAACATATCGGGGTGAGCTGCTGACTGACACTTGTCAATTAGAGTAACGTATCTGTGCATGTGGCACATGCAGACACACCAACAATTAGTAGACAAGAACTGCAGAAACCACTATTAAGGGCTTTTGGTCAAATAAACACCTACAGTTGATTAAATAAATCAACCACTCCGAACAAGGCGGAAGTTGTATTGGCTGTTATACTGACCTAATAAAGTGGCCTGTGAGTGTCACTCAACACAATGTACAAGGAATGACGCATCGCATCTTTATACACAAAAGGTGGAACAACTACTTCCTGTCCATCAGTCAGCAGGTGACGTCGCCACAAAGCCAGCAGTCTCGTGTCAGGACCGGTTCTACCATGCCACCCGGCGGGAATCGCGTACGTGTGTGTGTGTGTGTGTATGTGAGCGTGCAAACGGACCCAACAATTACTCCACATTGGCTCACTTTCAGATTCAAATCCAAACTGACACTGAGTTACACCTGCCTGCACGGACCGTTAAAGAGCGGACACGTTTAAACAAAAAAAAAAACACGACTCACTCTTCCTCTGGCAACAATACCGATGACACTTAACACCATCCAAAGGGATTGTGTTGTGTCAACAGTGTGCGTGTATACATTTACAGGTTGAATAAACAGTGAAAAGCACATACAGGAGAGCCTCTCGGACACTAATCCTGGCTGATTTGTTTGGATTTGGAAACATTTTTTCATGGAAGTACCGGCACGTGGAAATGATCCATTCCAATGATCAGACGATCATCGTAAAACTTTGCCACAAATCAATGTTTGGTCAGTGTGAATTACCAATGGCTTTTGTTATTGCTATGGCTCCATCTGAAATACTCGGGAGAGACTATTTAAATCCAGTCACTAGCTGTAACACCCACTAGCCAGAGGCTGAGCTGCATTGTGTTTGTTTACGGAGTCAATGTGTGGCTACAGGGCGAGGCAGTTCCACTTTCGGTCACTTAATATGCTTCCGTGGGAAAGCCTGAATTCAAATATCTGAATTCATGATTTGTTATACATCCTTAAAATAATGGTACAAAGTAAGATTTTAAGCAATAACAGTGTGCTTACTTGCATTCTTTTGTGGACATTTTAAAAAAGGAAAATAGATGTGTTTTTTTTTTTTGTCTCTGTATGGTTGTACAGAGACAAAACTTCATCACTTACTTACTTCATCATCTTCTCCTCATGCAGTTTTCTCCTAAAATCCCTTGTTGAAGCTGATCTTTCTTGAAGCATAAATATGACCATTAATAAAATAAAGCACAAAAAGAAAGAAAAAGCAAAACACATACAATCCATACCCACAGTCAAGAATATGTGATCCGAGATGTTTGAGGAAGCTCACATTTATCAAAACACTTTTTCTTTCTTCATCTAAATTTTCAGACAGATTTGTACTGATTTTGACTTATTAATGATTCAAGATGGCTGAGATTGCCTGGGGATGAAAAATCTTATTCTCAAATAAGCAGGTTTTCACCTTCAGGGATACATGCTCAGTTTTGAAACACTGTCATCTGTTACCGCTTTGTAGAGGTCCGTTAATTTGGGGCCCCTACGGGTGTTAGAGAGCCACCACTCAACTCAGTGGGGAGTCAAACAACTCCTCACCCGCTAAACAACGCGCTTCTCGCGCTGAGATTTCACACGTCCAGCGGGTGGTGGCCGACGCCGTTCGAGGTTAAGCAACAGGTTGAGGCGATAGTAAAGACTTTAAGAACAAATCAGGTCAGGAAAAGTACTGAAAGGTAGAAAATACAAGTAATGGGGTGCAAAAGGAGTGCCAGTAATTAACAGTGCACACCTCTGCCTCGAGAAATACTCACATCGACATGACCTATAATTTACACTTAGGGTTGCCACCTTTGGATGGGAGCCTTGAGGCCCACCCTGGTTCCCGGCTGTTTTGCACCTCCGAGGGGGGCACCATTACGTTGTCAGGGGCCGCTCTTCACGAGGCCATAACGCCTTTTGCCGTTAAAAGTCACACCCTGTTGCTTGTTTTGTCAGCTTCGGGGGCACTGGGTTGAATCGGGGGTCCGACTCAGGGGGCCGCAGGTGGTGGGGGTGAGAAAATGAGGTAGGGTTGGAAAACAACAAGGCAGAGGTGGAGACTGGGCTGAAACACTCGAGGCTGACTTAAGATGCCTCATTGTTTAATATGAGCGTTGTGGTAAATATAGTGTAAAATTTTAATAAAGTTGTGATACTAAGGATAGAAAACTTTAATATTGCTCCTATTTAACATAAAGACTCGCTGTTTGTATTTTCAATATGATTGACATCCAAGCGTTTAAACTCATTCAAAGGAGTCAAGTTAGTGTGCGGTGCAATGCTGCCCCCTACTGCAGGAATATATGCAAAACAGTACAGGCCTTGTTGGTCAACAAATGGATAGATGCAAAGGTTTCTCTCACATTTTTACAAATATTTAATAACTGTCATGAAAACATATGTTGGGAAAAACACCAATCCATCATTATATTTATGATTGTTTCATTTTCTAAAAAGGTCATTTACAGATCTTGACACTAAAATTTCAAAGCTGGTGGATTTGAATTTACAAGTAAAACATAATGCAACCTTTTAATAAAATAGAGATTCTACCACAGTAACAAATTACTAACTGGACAGTTTGTTAGGTACACCTGCACAATCAAATAACCTTCACTTTACTGTTAATGCAATATCCGTTGCAGGTAGTACAGTTTACCCTTTTCCTGTTGGGCAGAATATTACTGAAATTTGGATTTGATTTTGAATAACAATGTGAACTTTGGAACACAACAATGTTCATTGTATTATTTGTGTTTCTTTTGGGGGAATAAAAATTTTTTTTAGGGCTCATACTCTGTTTGCGTTACAACGTAAAGTGTATTACCCGCAACCAATATGACATCACGGCATTGTGTGCAAAAACTAACAAGGGATGTTTTTAAATTTTGCCTTGAAAAAAATAACACAAAGTTGCATTTTTGCAACATTTTGGGTTATTTTATCATTTAGGTGTGTCAAAATTGACCAAGTATCTTTATAAGGGCAGGGGTACACAATTTTATGCAAGTGAATTTATTTAGTAACTAGGAAGGAAAAAACATGGCAAGAATGCACTTCTTATTATTAAATTAGTAAATAATATAGTAAATACAATAAAGAACGATCTGGCCTGACTGTGTGTGAGCTGTCAGCACTTTGACAGAATCTCCTGACAGCTTTTGTACACTTTAACCAAGCAGTTCAACCTTGGCTTTGAGCTCTGGAAAACAAAACAAATAAAAACAAATATGATAACTGTAAACGTCAGAAACTGCTAAATTCTCACCTGAAACAATGGCACCACGTTTGACACATCATCAGGAGCTGAGGGGTCCTTCAGCAGTATGCAAAGGTAGTAGATGATCTGATGCTGGTATTAAACACACAATTGAGCTTTGCATTGTATCAAACACAAAATGACAAAAATAATCATTTTTAATCACCATGTAAATGGCTTCGTTGATGGCCACATCCTTGACTTGGCTCATCTCGATGAAGGTGCTCGTCTCCCGTCCTGAAGCGTAGCTGGAGGATACCTGGATGCCCAACGAGCCGATAATGAGCACTGACTCGTGGTCCACCTTCACCAAATGAATGTGCAGCATCATTCCCAACAGGGTGAGCAGGATGGCGCCAGTGAGGACGGCTGTGTTCTACATGTAGAGGGAAGATGATGGGGGGGATCGAAACAAATTTTCACACAGAAATTGGTATGGGTATAGAGCAATACCAGCGTAATAAGACTTATACTTAATCCAATTCATATTACAGTGTTCCCCTGTGAATACCAAGGTCTGACGTGATAGCAAAAATTCCAAAGTAATTGAGACCTCCGCAAAAAGGTTTAGAATTTCCAAGAGATGCCACAAAATAGTGAGACAGTGGTCTGACGATATGAAACTCCTTCCTCCACTTCAACATAGTTCCTGGGGCACCAAGAGTTTAACACACTCCAAAACAAGCAGGATATGTGAATTCGGACATTTAAATCTTTAGAAGATAGGCAGTTTCTGAAGACGCCATTTTGTGATGTTAATATTTAATGTTATTTTACTACTCACTTCTGTGATGAAGAACACGGCATAGGCAGCTAGCCAAACGGAGCAAGTGTACGCCATCACCTTGCCGATGGACACTTTAGGCGAGCTGACAGTAAACTCCCGGCAAAAGCTGCAGTGCTTTTGACAGTACAGGGAGATTGGTTTGCCATTATTGTCCGTGTAGGCTTCATCTTCCATTTTCCTGACAGAAATAATACAAGTTACGACTGAAGCTAGGTGGTTAGCATTAACCTACAATTGGCAGCCAAGGTCAGCAGCAGTAAACGAATGTTTCATTTTACCACCACAATGGGTTAGGGCAAGCGAAAACAACTTTTAAGCCTGTTGATGAAGACGGTTAGTTTTTAAAATACAAAGCAAGACGACTTTACAACATTAAATTGACGAATAAACGCGACTGATAGGAAAGACCGGCCAAGGATCGGATATTTGCTTTGTGCACCAGGGTGTCCCGGTTAGACCTGAGTGACTGTCAAATAATACAATTACCTAACTATTTGTTAATTACTAGCGCCATACTGGTAATACACACCGATTCACCTAAAATGAGCATGTAATGAATCGAGACTTATCGGATATAAACGACAAAGTGCGTTACGAGTTAACGTCAACAATTACATCGGTGTACGCCGGACACTGTTAGAAGCGAACACGCTTGATAGCTTGAAACGCAAAGCATTGTGGGAAAACCGTTAAACGCCTTGTAAATAAAATTTAAATATCACTTGAGACAAACGACTCACGTCAAAATGTATAACCATTTGTATAAAATATTTTTTAAAAATACAATATTTTAAATATAGCAACAATGAAGCATGCAGTGTGATTGATTTAGCTTAGCAGCAGGCTAGTGTTGTCCTACATTTCCCAGCATGCATTGCTGACTTCTCACCCCTGGATAAAAACAAGCCGATCAGCTGATGTAAAAGCAACATCATCTCCTCCCGGGATCTGACACAGCAATCTAACTTTCTCGCCGAGGTTAGTACGTGGCACCGGGGCGCTATGCTCCGTTATTATTAGCCAGCGTACACTTTTAGGTTGTGTCGAGGTGGCAGTTTAGTCAAGTCTAGTCCGCCGTCGTCGGCTGGGACTGGTAACCTCCGCTAGGTCAGCCGATTGACACGAAGGTTGTTGTTTTCCTACTCAAGTGCGACTACATGTACTGTAAATTATTATTAACGCAAAACCGAGTTCAGTTTATAAATAACCATGGTCACACTAGACGCTGTTTAGCATCTTGGCATCAACCCGTTTAAGAAAAGAAAAAAGATGCTGGAGCAGCTTTTGGTCAACACATTAGCTAATGACATTTATGTACATATGATTACTTTTGAGAATGATTGTTTTTATCAAGGTGCTCACATTACACACACTAGGGGTTAGTGTTAAAGCTATTTGTGGCATGATTGTGAGGTCTCTTGAGTAAACATTTCTGTTAACCACTTTTTCAGCAGCTGAAGAAAGGATTAAAGTAAACATAAAATGATAAAACACGAAGTAGAGTCTGACTAGATGCTATGAAAAGAGACTGCATGAACAACGAACAAAAGTCATTGTGGTGCTAATTTAGATTACTAGAACTATTTTCTCAATCTTAGGAATTTTCCTAAAGTGTGCTGATCTAGTCTAGTCCTCCATTATCAACCATGAGTAGTCAAGGTCCAGCCGGAGATAAAGGCATGAACACACCACTAGTCTGTCAAGAGAGTTACGCGTGCGGTGGGTCGGACGAGGCCTCTTTCGAATGTGACGAGTGCAGCAGCCTTCAATGCGCCCGTTGCGAGATGGAGCTCCACCGCCAGGAGCGCATGATTAACCACGACCGGGTTCGCATCGCCCCGGGCCACGTCCCCTTCTGCGACTCATGCAAAGGCGACGGCGGCGGCGGCTCGGTCACGGCCGGGCGGCTGCGAGCGGCCGTACGCTGCCAGGGATGCAAAATCAACCTGTGCTTGGACTGCCAGAAGCGCACCCACAGCGGTGGGAACAAGAGGAAGCACCCTCTCACCCTGTACCCCCAGGCCAAAAGTCCGCAGGAGAACAGCGTGAGCGCCGGGGAGTCTGAGCTGGACATCCTGAAAGAGCAGCTAGACAAAGTGTGCAGCTTCCTGTTGGTGGATGAGCAAGAGGAGATGCAGGTGAGTTCCTCGACATTCTTCTCTTGATGGATGTAGAGGGAGGGATTAATTTTAAGAGGTTTTCCAGGTGAAGAACAATGAGGAGTTTGTGAACAGACTGGGATGCGACGCAGACGAGCTACTCAAGGTGGTCTCCATCTTTGGGAACACCGGCGAGGGGAAGTCGCACACGCTGAATCACACCTTCTTTCTCGGGAGGGAAGTGTTCAAAACGTCCCCGACGCAGGAGTCCTGCACGGTGGGAGTGTGGGCTGCCATGGACCCGCTGCACCGCGTGGTCGTCATTGACACGGAAGGACTGCTCGGAGCTGGTAAGATGTAAATATTGTGACTTTTAAACCCACTTTTGGCTAGGTTCACAAGTATTTGGACGGCTTCTTCAGCTACACTGTAAATAAGCGTGAAATACTCCCGCAAGGAAGATTGGGCAAACATTGTCAAGCCAAGTCATCATCACGTCTCTATTTCTTGGACTCAGGGTCGAGCCTGGGTCAGCGAACCCGCCTCCTCCTCAAAGTCTTGGCCATCTCGGACCTGGTCATCTACCGGACGCGCGCCGACCGTCTCCATGACGACCTTTTCAAGTTCCTGGGCGACGCCTCAGAGGCCTACTTGAAACACTTCGCCCAGGAGCTGAAGGCAACCACCACACGCTGCGGCCTGGATGTCCCGCTGTCCACCCTGGGCCCCGCCGTCATCATCTTCCACGAGACTGTGCACACCAAACTGTTAGGATCAGGTAGAGTACACAAATGGAGGTCCTAAACCAGAAACGCATGGCGTTGACGTGACGTTTTGCAATTTTTAGACAAGCCATCCGAGTCGGCGGACCGCCTCCTCCAGGAGCGCTTCAGGAAGCTGGCTCTGTTCCCCGAGGCCTTCAGCTCCATCCAGTACCGTGGGACTCGCACCTACAACCCACCCACAGACTTCAGCGGCCTGCAGCACAGCCTGGAGCAGCAGCTGGACAACAATTCCACCCGCTCGCCCCGTTCCGCCGGCGTCATCTACAAGGCCCTGCAGGTCCAGCGACACCCCACTTACCTCTGCCAAGGAGTGATGTTATTCAGAGAGACTAACTATTGATGACCGCTTGATCCCTCCAGGTGCTGAGCGAGCGTTTCAGTGGCGATATTCCCGATGAACACATGACCAGTAACTCTTTCTTCCCTGATGAGTACTTCACTTGTTCCTGCATCTGCTTGAGTTGTGGGTATGTACAGTGCAGTAATAAAAACATGGACTTTTGTGGACCTTAGAAAGATCACAAAAAACACAAGTGGGTTCTATTGAGAGAAAAAAAAAAAAAGCGAACAGTGAATTTCTTCATCGTGGACCATGAATGATTACTGAATGTCCTTTCATCTATTTTTTTTGTTGCTAATGATTTTAAGGTGAACCTTCACTTTTAGGTCAAGCTGTAAGAGAAGCATGAATCATCTCAAGGAGGGAGCGGAACACGAAGCCAAGCACCGATGTCGCTACTCCGCGCAGTACGACAACCGCATCTACACGTGCAAGGTGAGCGTTGATGTTATGTTCATGAGGATGCAAGCGACGACATTGCCAACTTTCCAGGCCTGCTACGAGGGCGGGAAGGAGGTGATCGTGGTCCCCAAGACGACGGCCTCGTCCGACTCGCCATGGTTTGGCTTGGCTGTCTACGCCTGGTCTGGGTGAGTCACAGGAGGAAGTTGGATAGGGTTGGTTTGAGTTGGGCTGGGTCTGACAATGTACCAAACCACAGAAACAAAACTAGTCAAGTCAGCGGCATCCGCTAGTATTGGTGGATTTTTCCCCTCGCCGATATTTACCGTATAGGAACATTTTCAAAGGCCAACTCACTGTGTTTTTTTTTTTTCATTTTAGATATGTCATTGAGTGTCCCAACTGTGGAGTGATTTATCGAAGCAGGCAGTACTGGTATGGAAACCAGGATCCAGTAGAAACGGTAGTCAGAACCGAGATCCAGCACATCTGGCCAGGGGTGAGGCCATACTCAACTCAATGCGTTAGCAGGCGTCGTTAACCGGCCGGGACGCGCTTCCGCTGAACGGCCGCAACAACGACCGGATTGTCCTCATTTCAGTCTGACGGATTCCTGAAAGACAACCACAACGCCGCCCAGAGGCTGCTGGACGGAGTCAGGTACATCTCCCAGTCGGTTTCGGAGCTCAGCGTCAAGCCGGCCAAGGCGGTCACCTCCTGGCTCACCGACCAGATCGCTCCCACCTACTGGACGCCCAACTCGCTCATCCTGGTATGTACAAGGCAAAAAATGTATCACTAAATATGCTGAAGAGGTATTGAAATGATGAAAATGTAATCAAGTATTAGATTAAAACGAAATAATTCAGTAGTATTGTTTTCTATAAACATGACAATTTGCCATACTTCAATGTGTAGAAATGCCACAAATGCGCAGTGGACTTCCAAGCCAACGACACCAAGCACCACTGTCGAGCCTGTGGCGAGGGCTTCTGCGACGCCTGCTCCTCCAAAGTCCGCCCGGTCCCCGAGAGAGGCTGGGGTCTAGCACCCGTTCGCGTGTGCGACGCCTGCTTCCAAAACAGAGAAATCCCCACTGGTATGTACATTTTGCATCCTTTCCACCGCGATGTACAGAAAGATGGCTGACGTGTGAGTGTCGGCTCTAGAGCTCCTGGATGCGGCCTTGGAGGAGGAAGGCGGCACCTTGATAGCAAGGAAAGTCGGGGAGGCCGTTCAGAACACCCTTGGCGCCGTCGTCGGCGCCATCGACATACCGCTCGGTGAGAATTCCCCGAAAAGGATGTTCCGTTCTGATGACCCGAATTTGAACGCAAAACTGAGCATTCCATTTTCTTTCACTACCCTAGTAGTTAAGAAGTATTACAGTAAATTTGCATGAAAAACACTTGAAGGCCATAAATATTACAAAACAAAAAACAGTATGGCGATAAATGAATTTGTCTTGTACCGCAACAACCATGCATTCTTATCTTACCTGAGGCTTGCTCTTAACACCCCAAATCAAGTAAGCGAGTACTTGATGCCCTCCTACAAAGCTTTACAATAGCCTATAGCTACCACAACATGGCAGCAAAGCACTACTTTATATTAGATAGGGCTATGGCCTAAGCAAAAAAACATTTTTTTTTTTAAATCAACCTCTGTGTGTCCGCTAGGCCTGGTGAAGGAAGCGGCACGTCCCGCCTACTGGGTCCCGGACCAGGACATCCGCTCCTGCTGCGGCTGCCAGCGGGACTTCTCAGCTTCTCGCCTCTCCATCCACCACTGCCGCGCCTGCGGTCAGGGCGTGTGCGAGGACTGCTCGCAGGAGCGGCGCGCCGTGCCCTCCCGGGGTTGGGATCACCCGGTGAGGGTCTGCAGTGTATGCAGCCAGAAGTCTGGGGAACTCTAGCAGGACTTCAAAACCACATGGACCCTTTTCTCTCTGGTTCTTCCAGTTTGGGTTTATGACGGCATTTTCTGTTTTAAACTGTGGTCAGTCGATGAAACTTGAATATCATGAAGGAACTTGAGGGAACAGAATCACGTTTTGGACAATCGCTTTTGGACTAATTGCTATCGAAGATCAAGATTATTGTTCGGGTTATCACATCGTAGCCCATTCATCCTTTTCCTATACTGTTTATCGGGGTCAGAGTTAAGGGGTTGAGACACAGGCCACTGACAAACACGCAGTCATTTGTAACTACAATTTAGTTGTCACATTAAGTCATCAGTGGGACTATGATACAGTACTCTGCAAAAGCCATTATGATAGCTATGCTGTAATAACTATACAGTGAAGCCCAGGATATCCGCGGTTCGGCATTTTCGTATCCATCCATCCATTTTCTGAACTGCTTATCCTCACTATTTGTGGATTTTTTTTTGGAACCTATTTGTGTTTACTGAAAAACGCACAGGCCAAAGCAATAAAAGTATTTATTGCAATCTTGGTGCCAAGGAACTGTACCGAAGTAAGGGTAGGAGCTTGATTTAACAGCACAGGTGTCAAAACTATCCTGCATGTTTTAGATGTTTCCCTCCTCCAACACACCTGATTCAAATAATAAGCCCAACAGCAAACTCACCTATTCACTGCTTTGGGGCTAAGACTAAACAACTAATAATATTTCTTTGGCCTTATTGTGGTACCTTGGTGGTAAGAAAGCATGAAGTTGAGGAGTTTTATTCAGACAAAAGTAATGCTTTGCCTCGATCTTGTTGCATCTATAAGCCATTGCAATACAGTGTGGACATTTTGTGGGGAGGGGTCAGTTATCAGCAGAATTTTGTCATTTGCCTCAGGGCTTGGTCTTGACCTCCAAATAATGGGGGAAAACTATACAAGTTGAATGTCACTCATTAGAGCGCAGACCTCCACCAAGGCTGAAATGGTCACACAAGTGTGTGAAGCGATTACTTGAGTAAGGATGTTTGTGTTTCTTTTTATCTTGTTCCATTAATGACTGTTTGACTAATGAAGACAAAAAAAAAAAAATCCCATTATCTAGATTTTCACCAAAGGTTCATAGGTTATTAGCCCATGGAGGGAAAAATATCTCACTGTTTTTCAGATTTGGGCTTTGTCTATGAAAACAATATTTATAGTGGTGGAACTTGTGAAACTTTTGCAAAGTACTGTTTTTGGTCTTGCGCCTTCATTTTTTTTTTTGATAATCATCTGGGTTTATTGTTGTACTATATACTGTAGATGCATTCCAATATACAAAACATTTAAGTCATATCCACTCTAATAACACCACAAGCCTTTAGTGGTAAATTTTATAAAGGCCAACATTAATAGAAAGGCCTTAATGGTGACGAATTCCAATTGAAACCACACGCAATCATATAGACATAACACCTTCTTGTTTACACCGTTGGATGAACTTTTTAGCAATACGACATTGTTGAGGCTGGACCCTCAAAAACCTCACCACTCACGAGCGAGATCTTGAAATGACTTGAAACTTAAGCGATGCAAATAAATACTAAGTGTGAGGGAAAAGTTCCAGGGCTGGTGTCAAAAAAGACATTTCAAACACACAATTCAAAAGTTTTCTCTTCGGTGTGAGCCAGATGATCGACAAGCACGTCTACAAAGAGATCCTGCGGCGTTTGCTTCGTTTGATAAGAGGCCTAAGTGGAGGCAGGACAACACGCCTGCTCACACTGCCCGCCCTGAGCACCTGACAGTTGCCGGTTGAAAACAGCGCTGCGATGAAGCAACCTCCCTACTCACGGAAAGATCCTTGCAAGAGTGCATGAAGGTGTGGCAGAAAAGACTGGGAAAGTGCGATACACTCCAGGGGGAGAACCTTTGGAGTTTGGATTTGAAATCTAATTTGTGACACCAGTCCTGGAACCTTTCTGACATGCTTTTGAAGTATTTTTTTTCTTTGGAACATATCCTCAATCATCTGCCAAGGACTCATTTGCTGAGTTTTCTGGGATTTATTTGTGATAACAAAGTGGATTTTCTTTTTTTTCAGTACAGTTTAAAAATGTCAGATGAAGCGGCTTTAACTTCTTTTGTTTTTTGAACAAGTTAAAACACAAAGCTGAAACAAAGTGCTGTATATAAATAAAACATGAGCATTAAACAATAAAGTCAAAGCAACGCAAACAAGGGCACCGTGCTCATGAATTAAACAGCAAACTTGTCACTTTTTTTCCTTCAACACCACCGCAAACACAATAATAAACATTTTTGAAACTTAGTTATTATAGTGGTTGTAAAGCCAGATTCACGGTAATTGCAGCGTCCCGTTCAGTCAGACCTTCTACGACTCAGTCTCATCCGTGTTGTAGGGGAAGTAGTAGAGGTCTTTTTTGACAGCCATCAGCAGGCCGGGCACCCCCGAGCGGCCACCGAGGCGGGAGGAGAAGACCACGCTGGGGATGGCGTCGTTGGCGGCCGGGTGGGGCGACGGGATGGTCCTCAGAAGGTGACCGTCCCGCAAGCTCCAGCACCTCGTGTAGCAGTCCTGACCCACTGTGGGTAAAAAGAAGAATCTCAGTGCAACGCCGTGTTTGCAGTGATAGGACGGCACAAATACAAGGGTCTTTTTTTTCTCTTTTTTTTTTTTTAAACCGAAGTATCTGTACATCATAAGTACTTTTGTCTCCTACCAGCAAAAAGAAGGCCCTCGGGCTCACTGACGTGGATGGGGAGGTTGGCATGCTCGTTGTAGTGGCCCCGGTATTCCTGGACCGGCTTCCTGGCCCGTATGTCCCACAGCTTGATCTGACGCGGAGATCGCACAGCTTGTGATGTTGCTGTGGTGAAGGTGTAACCAAAAAAAAAAAAAAAAGCGATTCCTGACCTGGCCTGACATGTCCGCAGCAAGCAGGTAGTTCTCGTCCCGTAGGACGCGCACCGACGTGATGGCCGAATCTTGCCTGAAGCTCGTCGCCTTGCTGCCTCTAAACTCCCGTGCGTCCAGGCTGAAAATCTCCCCCGATCGGCAGCCGTTGAACAGCAACGGGACCTGCGTGGATCAACTGTCAGGTGAAACCGAGGTACACGCACACCAACAACCTGTCCAAATTTGACACCCCACCTCACATTTTCACATTCGATTGAGATGTCAGGACTGTATGTGCATCCTGTCTCGACACGTCGAACAACAATAAATCTTAAAAAGACACCAACTCACTCCAACACAAAACTGCTGAGCCAGAACGTCGCTGTCGACATTGACCGTTCGTTTCTTGCCCGTGACGGCTTGCTGCAGGACCACCTTCTGAGACAAACCTGCCGACAAACCAATGACATTACACCGTTAAATTAAAAAGGCTTGTACACACGTTGCTACAAACTATCATGGACACAAGTATAGAGTATTTTTTGACACTGACCCGCACTAAACAACTTGTCAAACTGCGGATGTGGACACCAAGCGCAGCACCAGGCTGTGGGGATTTTAAAATTGCAACGCATCCCTGGCTGATCTGTGGGCGGATGTGGACACTTCATTAGGTACACCAGCACATCCAATCTAGTTTTGGTTAAATGCACTGAGAGCTACTTCATGATACTTTTAACTCTTTATTTACTAGCCAAATGAGGTAACCAGACTATTAGGTTCAGCTCTTGGTATAATGCAGTGCAACTCTTACTCTGCTATAAACCACATTAAATGGCAAGTTTTGATGACAGATTGAAAAAAATACAAATGAAAACAATAATAAAAAATGATGTAACTTGAGTCAGAGTTGCTGAAGAGTGAAGCGGGAAGCAAAGTGATGTAGCCGGGCCTGTCCGCGACACCCACCAGGCACAGTCTGGACAATTCAGGCTGCAGTTAAGGGGTACTGTGCCGAAGCAAAACATAAGCAAAGCATACATTACATTCACCTATCACGGGTGGGTCTGGAAAATCTCCACCGTGACAAACAGGGTTTCACTGTACATCAAATATAAGGCAAGAGCATTAGCAAAGGATACAAAATGTGAGAGTCTGGATAGTTGACCGAGGCCAAGCAGAGGGAATTCACCTGAAACACATGTCAACACAATCAATCTGGTGATTGAGAATGGTTGTGTAATATCACACTTAATGGGGGGCAG
The DNA here is from genome assembly GCF_054856515.1 of Filicampus tigris. Lineage (NCBI taxonomy): Eukaryota > Metazoa > Chordata > Actinopteri > Syngnathiformes > Syngnathidae > Filicampus > Filicampus tigris. The sequence goes on along the minus strand of NC_141236.1, from coordinate 8,702,338 downwards.
GCACTCCAAAAACCCAACTATTTCTGTATAATTTTCCATAAAATATCCCCTTTCATATTTTCACCTTGCAGTTGGTGAAGTAAGGGTTGTCACACGTTTCCACAGACAGAGAGCCACTGATGCTGCTTGTGCTGAAGCTCAAGTAGCTGTACTTGCAGCCCCCGTGAGACATGTCGCTGACGGTGAACACTTTCTCGCACTTGGAGTCGGCCTGCGAGAGAACAACGATGAAATCCACCCTGCAGCTTCATAGGCGGAGCTTGCTTCGGCGCATTCACCGACCATGATGGTCCTGAAGTCGTCTGTGCTCTGGTAGTCCAGCTTGTGACGTCTCATGGCGCTGATCCTACACTCGTGAACCCGCCTGGAAGTGCGATGTTTAACTGGTCATGTGCATGTCAATGCAATAATTCCTGACAAATTTACATAAATTTGAAGGAATGTATTGTCACTAAGGTTCACAAATGCTTGTTGTTCCCACACATACACAGCTCGAAGTTACCTAAACTGGTACGAATTAAGGCTGGGCAATGAATCGATTTTATTGAATAATTCAAGTTTATTTGTCTTTTTATTTAAAAATTCCTTTTATACCAACTTTTGTAGTTCAAAGTGGGTCCCTGCTGATGTACACGCTCATCCCAGTGTTTCCTGACCTTTACTGAGATAAGTCACATATTTTACACAAGAAAAAACAAAAATAAAAAAATCACCACACAGCACCTTTGAAAATTTCACAAAAACTGCCAACATACATTAATTACATCAGTCAACAATTTTACAATTATTTTTCTTAAGCGATACAAATAAACATTTCTATATTTTTTTTTTGCAGTGATTCCGAATCCATTCTCATTTTTCCTCTTGTATTTAAGGTTTTTATAATAATAATAATATATGCAATATATGCTTAGTAATATTTATGAATTAAGGGTTAAGTTGAGCAACATGGGGATCTTTTTTTATGAAACATAGCTATAAAATACAACGCAGTGTAAAATTGCAGGCTTTAATAGGTCAAACTTAAAATGTAAATCACTAATACACCTGATCAAAAATACACTTAGGGACACAAAGCCTGATTAAATTTGCCGTTAGTCAGTGTATTGTACCTACTGCCACCTAGTGGAAGAACATTTAAGTGTTCTGCCTGTTACTATACGGCATTGGCATAGATTAGATATATGACATAGTATTATTACAAACATAGACTCCACAGGCAAAAATACAAATCTAAAACTGAGTATGGGCACCAACAATACAGTACCTGCAGTAGGACATCTCAGATAGCAGCCCAAAGTGTCGATTCTGTAGAAGCAAGGAAGCGTTGAACCCTGCCCTCGGTGCTTTCTAGAAGCAAAATAACACATTTTGACTAGTTGGATACACTCCATATTAATGTCATGTACGTTGTAATACTTTTGTGGGCTTGCCATCCTCTGCAAGCATCCTGGCTCTCTCTTTCTCTCGTTCCTGATCCCTCAGCTTCTCTCTGGTCAGAGGGTTGCAGTTGTTGTGACCCGGCAACAAGCGGAAATATCGGTTCTTCTCCGGATCAAAGTAGAAACCTGGCAGTTCTGATGACAGAAAAGACTCTTGTGCTATGCTTGTAGTGTATGTCAAGCTCAAGTCTGGGATTATTTTTACTAAGAGTACTTTTGGGGATGTCTGCTACTGACCTGGCGCCGCACTGCTGTCTGAGGAGGAAGAAGAGCTGGCTTGGTTGTCAGATCTTCTAGACGAAGGCCCTGCATCGCCATACCCATTCCTGTGAATATGGAATTTGCATGACATTTTACATAAATGACTGCGACTGTTGCATTTTAAGGAGAACAGAAATTTCCAAGCTCAAAAACTAGGGTTTTACCTGTCATCCCATGATGGTCTCCACTGTCTTCCTCGGTACCGTCCACGTCCAAGGTGCCGAGTGTAACCTTGCTGTCCTCTTCGGACTCGTTGGCCCTCTTTCCAGTTCCACTTCTTCATGTTGGCACTGGTCCAAACTGTATGGACACCACGTTGTTGTTTGTGTTTTTGTTGGTACTCAATCTCACGACAACGTGTTCCAGCGTGGAGCTAGCCTTCTTTCGCCAATGTTTGCGAGCTGTTGTGATGCTTCGGCTAACTTAGCGGCAACAAACACACTTTCAAGTGCTGGGTTTTATTTACCTGTTTGTAAGCTACATGCCAAGATTTGAACAATTTCGTAGTTTCAAGTAGTTTCCAAGCTTGCAAGACTAGCTTCCCGGACAGTGGGTTTCCGTCATTAGGTCCCGCCTTGAAATGATCGTCATTGGTTGATCGTTACCAACGGTACATGACGTGATCTTTTTTTTTCTTTTGAAAAAAAAAAGGGAGGTTTAGGTTTTATTTTTCTATTAAATATAAAAGAATACTGTAATGTAACAGATTATTATTATAATATAGCAATTTCGATTAATTAATACGTATCGAATAGAGTGTATTGTTCGGTTGTAACAGTGACTAGTCACCATTGGTCGATTGTGAACAATAGTAAATGACATAGCGAGCTCCCATTGGCTATTTTCTCCGTTGCTTTTATTCAAGTATATTGTGGATTTCTGGCTTATTTATCGGTTCATTGTCCCAAAACAATGTAAATTGACACTTTATTACTATAATATGCATCAACATTTTGTTACGTACTGGGTATTTTGATTAAGTGACTCGCAACGTGACCAAGGAAAATGCATTGCTTCTTATTTTAAAAATGTTACGTCCTAAAACGTAAAACATCTCTTTTTCTAAATGTTTTACTTTTATTCATTTTGACAGGAATTCTGACTGAGGCCGCGCCCACTGCCTCGACGTTGCTGCACACATTGGTTGCTCTTGTGGGTCAAACCACTCACTCCTCCTCCTCCTACTCCTCTCCTATTGCATTTTTTGGATCCCAAACTACATCGAGATTTGGAATACAGTAGTACGTTACACGTCCTGCTGGAAAATGGCGACTGCAATCCAGAATCCCCTGAAATCGTAAGTAAGCGTTTGTTATTTACGTGCTCGAGGTTGCATGGCGTGCGATTGTGTGAATGCAAAAAAAGGCAGTGCATGTGCTTCACGAAAATCAAAATAACACATTTGAACGATGCTATTGTTAGACCTGGACAATCTACGCACGCGTGTCTGCAGGTAATGTATGGCATGCGATTTGATGTTTTGCGCAATGATACACTATGGAAATATGCATTCGTGCTCTCGCATCCACCTTTACTGTAGAAAAAAAGTTGCCCATAATACATCCAGCTTCAAGCGAAAGACTCTTTTGTCATTGCTTACACTTTTATTACTTTTTAATTTCGTACCACGCATGCACATCAGTTTGCATGATGTAAACTGAGAGTTCCAAGCATAAGCCTGCATATCTTTATTATCCGTTTTTGTGTTGTGATTTTTTTTTTAAAACGTGAATTTCAGTTCAGTTTCACTTTTGTTCTTTTTTACCTTGGTTTTAAAACAATAACACCAAAGCACAGTGCTATTGCAAATGTCCCAATGAGGTCTTTTCAATATGTGGAAAATGCAACGAACAATAAAAAAACTCAAGTTAAGAAAAATGTTGTCAACTTTAAAATGTGCTTTTTCTTATTTTTTATTTACATAATTTACAACCGTTTTATTTCTTTCAGGGTGAGCTTTTAGACCTGAATGATTGATTAACACGTAAGCCTACTATGCAACTGTATTTTCGGTTGGTCATGTAAAAAGTTTGAGAACCACTGATTTAGGTTCAGAATGTCATGACTGCCATGAGTCTGATAGCATGAAACTTGGAATGAGTTAATATGACGTTATGACATGGAACATGTTTGTCTTAATCACCTTACCACATTTGTTTGGATGGATCGGAAGCTATTCCTGCTTTCTCTCAACGCTGTTTTTCCAGCAGTGCACTCCCTATACTAAGCCTTATTTTCACTTTCCTGAATTCCTCAGTCAAAATGAATAGGGCATGATAACGCAGAGTGAAACACGCAGGCTGCACTTTTTAGAAGACCGGCGGCGCTTTAAACTCCTGCGTTTCTGCAAAACATCTTAGGCCGCAGACAGTGTTGAGATACTGGACTGGATGCGCTTGTTTTTGTTGTTGTGCATGTCCGAGCAGCCGATTAGTGAGCATCCCACTATCCTCCAGAGGCCATCTGTTATCTACCTACGAACGATCTGGAACTGATGCAATGGGTATGGAGGACCTTGGCCAAATTGGAATAATCTTTATTTGCATCTGCACGTTCTCTGATACAAACCCATTGCGTATGCTTGAATCTCGTTAAGATCTACGATTTCTTTTTGTTTTTTTTGGTTCTACATATTCAAATACAAAAATATGTCTAAAGCATGAAAAGCTCAAGAAAATCTCAAATAATAATGTGTAGTGTAGTACTAAACCATCTAAAAGATGCATCTTCAAATGAGTCCAAAATAAAAATCCCCAAATTATAAGCTTCCCGAATTTATTAAAATGTAAACTAAAAAAAATTGAAAACCTCACAAAATTTGCTCTTTCATTAACCACTGAGTTTTATATAATGCAAAACGCCCCAATAGAATACAAATACACAACATCACAGCCTAAATATGATCAAAAATGTCCTTAAGCATCCTTAAGCCTTACATTACAACACACGCACGTCTGGATCAACATTATTATTAAAGATTTCTCTATTTGTGTGTGGGGGTTGGGCAGAGGACACTGTGGGGGTTGTGTATTTTTTATTACGTGTTTGTTTTATATCTTGTGTTGCCATGCGCCCCTCCCCCATAATGGTGTGGTGGAGGATTTCGGGGGGCATGAGCTGGAAGGGGGGGGGGGGGTCAGTCTGGCTGCATGTACTTCATACATACATAAAACAGGACGAGAGAGAGCCTTGTCCTCCATCCATGCATCCATCTTTCATCCATTTCACCGCAGCTGCATCGGAGACATTTTAAGCCCCCTGCCCTTCTCCATCACCCCCCTCCCCAATGTCCCTTCTAATCCCCCATCCACCTTTTCCCTTTTGTGTGTCTTTCACCCCCCCCCCCCCCCCCCCGTGTGTGCATGTGAGGGTGACACGGGTCGAAAGGGAACACGTGTGCCCCCGAGACATGTCAAACACCCCCCACCCGACCCAATTTATGCTGTCTTGGCCCGACTGTCAGCCCCCCCCCCCCCACACACACACACACACACACACAACACACCGCTCCTTCTCTGGCTCAGCCTACAACAAGCCCTAAATGTTTGCATGAAACGCCACCGTTCCCTGTATTGTGAGGACACAAGCTTACAGTTCCGGTTAATCAGCACGTTTGCCGCCTAAACAGGCTGCGGGGGGACTCCAAACAGGAAGTAAACAGGAAGGGAGGTTAATCTGCCGTTTTTGTGGTTTTTCATGCTCTGCACATTATACATTTGTAGGGACGTTGGATCCTTTTTTTTTTTTTTTTTCCCTTTCATATTCACTTTTTGAGTACTCACCGATGCGGAATACCGATACAGCTTTTGATATATAAAATGTAATTTAACAAAATGACCCAAAAGAATTATGAACATGGATCTTTCTTTCTGACGCTGATGATGATTAGCACGTGTAAAGCTTCTGCAGTATAACTACTGCCGAGGAGGACTTACTGAATGTAGAATAAAACAAGAATGTGAAAAAAAATCACATTTTGCCTTGCAAGTATAAGAAAAAAAATAATATTCTGACCATTGTGACCAACAACGGCTAATATATTGAAAAACGTATAATTTAGGTCAGGTATCACTGTACAGTATAAACAATTTGTAGACCATTGCAATAATGATTTTTTTTTTTTTTAGAAACAGATTAAATCTTTTCTTTTTTGGAAAATGCAACATCAATAGTTCATCTTTTTAAGAAAGCATTCATGCATACAAGTGCAACATAACAGTCTGAACAGTGTGAATTATTATGCTACAAAAACAATAGTTATAGCCCGCCAAAAGCATATCGCGAGCCATGACCGCCGCTACCCAGAGGCCGAGCCGCATTGTGTTTGTTTCCCGAGCAAGATGTATGGCTCCGGCACGAGGTGGTTTCACTTCCCGTAGCACCTGACAGTGATTTATCACGGCACTGATGACTTTACCATTGATTCATTGCTGTGTTTCGGGAAAAGGGGAAGTCAAAATGCTCAAGTGAGGCACATGAATATAACATGTGGCAGACGAGGAAGAGTTGATGCGGTGGAATGACGAGCAGACGCGCACTTCCCCCCTTTCTAGCTCATATCAACTGTGGAAAAACTACCTGGCAGTTACAGTTACAACAGCTTCCACTCTCGTGGTAAAGACTCACCACACGATTTTGCTCGTGTGTCTGTGGGGAATTTTGTGAGATCAGTCCACATGCCAGTTCATCCCAAAAGGTGTCTGACGGCCTTCCGCTGCATCAAACTCATCCAAGCATGCCTTGGTGGAATGGAAAAACGCTTTCCCCAAACGGTTCCCATGTTGTGCAGAATGTCATCTGCTTCACGTTGGAACTAAAGGTCGGATTTACACTGCATGGTTCACGGGATACCATTTCACCTTTTTTGCTCTCAAGTGGCACAATTCAATAAATGAAAAAAAAAAAACCACATGGAATCGGATAGCGTCCTCTCCCAAATGTGGATAAAAATCCCACATCTGCATCGGATATCTCAGTTGGTGACATAGGCATGTATGTAAAAAGGTTACATAAGCATCAGACAAACAACACGTGTGCGAAGGAGAAATACATAATTCAATCTTTGGATGCTTGAGTCGTGCTCGTCTCAGGACACACACTGCCTTTTTCCATTGAACCTTAATTCGAACACACGTGATGGCACTCGGGCACACATGCGCGGTGACTCTCTTATATAAGAGCATATGAAGTCGCCCGAGGAAGCAGTAGAAAGTGACCCAAGTTCAGGCGGAGGAGAAAATGAGCATTATTATTATTTTTCGAAAGGCAGATTTTTTTTCGAGATTTCTATTCTGGCGGGTTGTGATGAAATCCCAAATTGTATGTTGGTCAGAATGCGGCGCAGTGTATCACAAACCTATGCTGGCAAAGTGGTGAAGTCATAATTACAGAACTGATGAAAAATAGTAAATACGGCGGGAACTGAGCCATGTGACCACGTATTCGAATGACACTGCGCAAACTAACTCATCGCGTGCCATTTAAAATGCGAAAAACTCGTATGTCGGGTCGTAAACTGAGGACCACCTGTATTATTAGACGGACAGTCCTCACACCCTTTACTTCAGTAGAAGCACAGTAAAGCTCTTGTAAAATAAGTTTGGTTTCAACTCATTTACTTAACAGTAAGTAAAAAAAATTCCAAAGTTCAAACTGAATTCGACTTTCAACATTTGACGTTCCCTCTCTCCATTTACGCCTTTGTGTCAATGATCCACGGATTTTTGAGAAAAATCAAATGAGCCTATTTTCACGAAGTATTGGATGTTGATAGAGTCCCTAATGAAGTGGCCGGTGAGCCCTCCCCTATCTTCTTGACCCGCTCACTCGCCCTTCCATCCAAACAATGAAGATCTTTGTGAAATCCACATGCTGGTCCTTGTCCAATTTGGCATTCTTTACATATCTGTGCGGTGCATCTACACAGCTTCTTCAGCTTGTTTGCACTCAGATATCAAGTCAGATGCCATCCATCTTACATGCAGGTATCCCCATCCTTCTGTGATTTTGCTGGTTGGAAGCACGGCAGGAACTGATTGTTGATTATTCATGTCTTGAAGTAGTTTAGTGTTCAGGTTAAATGACGAAGGAAGCCATTTGTAACCTCTAATACCGCAATATTTTGCCTCGCGGTTATCATGACGTCAGAATCTAATATGGGCCCATGTATGTGTCGCGGATGGTAGTAGAAAGTGTGTGTCGTGATCGTTACTGACTCCAGGTGTGTGTGTGTCTGTCCAGGCTGGGCGACCAGTTCTACAAGGACGCTATTGAACAATGCCGCAGCTACAACGCCCGCCTGCGTGCCGAGCGCAGCGTGCGGATGCCCTTTCTGGACTCGCAAACCGGCGTTGCCCAGAACAACTGTTACATCTGGATGGAGAAGTGCCAGCGGCAGCCAGGTGAGGCTAGAAGGAAGACAGGGGTTTTGTCTTTTATGGCCCGCCAAACTTCACCGCTATTACAATGTCCACATTCGATGGCCAAAAGTCAAAATGGTCACAATTTAGCATCCACGTCTGGTATACATGGTTCAAATCGGGCAGCGATTGGAAAAAGTCCGTCTTTTAATCAAGCAGACCTGGAAACAGCCAAAATGATCCTAAAATGGCCAACTCAAACCAAAATCATTTTCGACATGCGTCCTTGAGACTTTTTTTTTGTTGGTCTACTCTTGGTAGATATGCCTACCAAATTTCATGTTGCCCACTCAAACTGGCTTCAGGGGCTGATTTCTTTTTTTTACAAAGATAATGTTCCCAAAATGGCACACTTCCTGTTTTTCAGTCATAGGTCATTGAGAATTTTTTGTGGGTCTACTCAAACTAGACATTTCTACCAAATTTCATGTGTCTAATTGCAGCTTTGGGGGCAGAGTTTCCAAAAATCTCTGTAGAGTGTGACTGAGCCTATTTTTATATGGACACAAATATTAGGACACTGGACCATTATACTTACAGGATGTGAAAATGGACAATAATAGTGCATCTTCCCTTCATAAATATGCAAACAGGTCGCCATCTTTTTGTATATTTCATGAGTTGTTCTGCACCTATGTTGCACAAAACCACCCGAACAGGAAGATTTGTGCTTGTTTTGCATCGAGCCGGACACAAATAGCCTGTCCTCCCTCCACAACGCCGCACCGGCCGCACCCTGCACTTTGCGGGCGGACCTGACGCACATTATGTTGCATTCGAATCCTCTCCCGCCTCCTTTTCTTCACCCTTTTTGCCCCGTGAAAACCCAAAAATAAATCAGCTGTGTTCTTCGCCATGCCAATCGTGACAAACAGCCCAAATGCGACTTCCTGAAATATGTGGATCGTTAGCCTGAACACTGAAATAATTGTCTGTGTGTGCGCGTGTAGGTCTCAATGACAGTTTTGTTCCAATGCTTGTTAAAATTCTTCGTGTCCCCTCATATGCACACTACTGTGTTTTTCCCTTATATGTGTGCGCGTGTGTGCGTGTTTGTACCAGGCAGGGTTTCGGGACAGATGTACGCCTACCCGGCGCGTTGCTGGCGAAAGAAGCGGCGACTCCACCCACCCCTCGATCCCCAACTACGCTTGTGTGAGCTTCGCCTAGGTAGGCAATGCGCACATAAAAAAAACCACACAAAAGCACACACACACAGGTGCATAATCAACAAAATCACCATGTCACTTCTTGTGTGTTCGGCATATAAATGTAACAGTAATAGAGTAACAAACAGCATTCATGTCAATGGGGCCCAAAAAAAAAAAAAACAGCACATAAGGGAAACCCAATAATATGATTGCAGTGTGTGTGTGTGTGTGTGTGTGTGTGCGGGTGTGTGTGTGGCTTCAAGGCTCACTATCTGACCATCTGGCTCTGGTTAGCCAGGTCTCCAGGTTCATTTTCTCTCTCCAGAATCAATGCCCTCTCTCACTGTTGTGTAGAAACATGCACAGACACACACACACGTACACACTACCACTGTGGTACAGAAGCACCCTAACTGGGCCTCTAATCATTTGCCTGAGAGGTATTAGACTGTAAGTGAGTCTTATGAAGTGTACTTGTATTTTTTTTTTTTTTTTTTTTGTATGTATGCATACCAGGAACCCGATAAGAAGGGAGGGAAGCCACGAAGGCGAGTCTTTGTTTCTGCTTTGCCGCCATTGTTTTTCCTCCTCCTCCTCCTGCAGACGCAATATAATACTGAGTTCGGAGAGTTATTTTAGAAACCAAGAAAATAGAAACAGTGTAGGGAAAAAGTTGTGCAGCGCGGCCCAGATATCAATGACAACACATGGCAAAGGAATGTGACTGCTCCCCTCACAGGATTTTTTTTTTTTTTTTAGGAGTGCTTCATGTTTATTTAATACTTCCTGAGCAGCAGTGTGCGTGTGTGTGAGTGAGAGAGGGTACATGCACAAGGTCAGCGTCAAATAGCGGGAAAGCGAAATTTGACGACTTTAGTGAAATTGATAGCAACACAGGAGTTGATGAAAATGACAAACTAGCAAAAACGAAAACATGTTTGTTCACGAAATCTAATAAAAAGGAGAGTGTTTAAAAGAACCAAACTCATCTTCTATTTTTTTTTAAAAAAGCTATTTTTACTCACTTTCTCTTTCCACAGAGGCCGAGCTGGCGCCCAAGCGTGAGGGCCCCCCGGGGGAGGCCACGGCCCTGGAGGCCCTGCTCAGGAGCGACAACCTCCTGGAAAAGAAAAGCAACGTGTGCAAGGAGGAGGAGACTTTGCTGGAAATACAGGTGACTATAGCGATAATACTGCATCCCTGATCTTAGATGTCACACACGCTTTAGCTCTTCCTCCCTTTTTTTGGCCTATTTGTGCAGCTAAAGGTCTCTTTTTGCATGTTTCCTGCTTAGAGAGTGCTGGAGGCCGAGGAAAACGGCGACGGCTTTCAGGACGACGAAGATTTCGAAGCGGATACGCCGAAGAGGAAGAACAGAAACAGAGGCAAAGTCAGTGAAAATTCCCTGCGAAGCAGTCTTTTTATTTTCTAGCACATTTCTTGCACATTATTTCTCAATCCCTTCAGAAAAAGGTTTTCTGCGCTAACACCATAGTAAAAATAAAAATGTTCACCTCTGTGAATTTGCGCTGAATCATGAGGAGTCAAGAGAATTTTTTTTTTTTTTTTTTAAGAAATGTGTTCCATTATCTTTACAGAACAGAGGCTCCAGTCGCAAGAAGACCGAAGCGGTCAGTGTGGATGACCAGGACAAACCTTATGTTTGCGACAGTAAGACACCAAAAAGAAATTCTCATTTTATCCTGTGTGTGTGTGTGTGTGTGTGTGTGTGTGTATCGTACATACCCCGGATCAGTCTGTAGGTGATAAAAAGCCATTTAAATTCCCTTCAAGTCGCTTCCTGGCATGAAGAAAGACCGGGCTGTTTATGTGACCTGCCTCATGAGCATGCTCCTCTCCTCCAGGAAGGATTGCAGAAGCGGACTGATGAATGAATCTCTTTTGGGGAAAAAAGCAAAAGCAAAATGAATGAATCCTGTCTGCCTTTTCTTTTTTTTTTCTTTTTTTTCTTTTTTTTTTTTTTTGCTTGTGTGTCTCCTCTGTTCCAGATAGACACAAACAAAAGCATAACTCAAAAAAGGCTGAAGAAGGTATCTCTCCTCCAGTGTTCTTCCTGTGTGCTGTCACTAATGGCTTTGAATGCTTCAAAAGCATGACATTAACGCTTCTCAATGCTTTCTAATGACAAGGCATGCCAACAGGCTAACTGGCTGGCTTTGACATACGCATGTTTCCCACAAATTCCCCCTTATAGGGATAATTGTGTCAATATTTATACAAATTGCCATTCACGATGGATATAAAAGGTCTACACGCCCCTGTTCAAATGCCAGGTTTTTGGGGATATGGAAAGATGAAACCAAGTAAAACCTCTTTCCCCCCGGCACTATTAAAGCGACGTATTACCTAACCCGCTCGTGTGGCAGGAATTTCTGGCAAGTATTGGCTCTTTTGTACATTTGACAACAATCTCCCTTCTTCATATGTCTGGGCTACGGGAAAGTGTGACAAAAAAAGCACATTTAGAAAAATATGTTATAGTCTGATGAAACCATGAATGGCGTTTTTTTTGGACATTATTCCGAAAGGTATGTTCGACAAAAATACAACATTGCTCATCACCAAAAGAACACCATAGTTACAGTGAAGCGTGTAGGTGGCAGCATCATGCTTTGGGGCTCTTTTTCTTTAGCTTTAACAAGGGCCTTAGTACAGGTGGAGGGAATTATGAACAGTTCCATATACCAGTCTGCGTTAACACATAACCTTAACTCTCTTGGTAGAAAGCAAGACATCACGAAAAGCCTACTAGAATATCTGAACTTTATTTGGGGTTAATTAGTGGTAGCTGGTGTCATCTGACGCCCACTTAATGTGCTTGAATGTGATTGGTTAATCCTGAACACAGCTACATCCTAGTTAAGGGGATGTACACTTGTGCTACCACATTATCTCAGTTGTTTTATTTTTTATCTCCCCTTTTGAAAAGATGTCTTCTTTTTTCTTTTCAATTGCGTTGTAGAGATTATAGCCCACAATAATGGTGGAAAACGTTTTTTTGATATTTGTCCTCATTTTCTTGTATCATAAGAACCGAGCATTTAAACTGACATGTGTAGACTTTTGATACCAACTGTAGTTCTGCAGCCTGCGACAAAATGGCTGCAGAACAGTGATGGAAAGTTCTACAATGGCTTCAGTGCCCGTTTGACATGTTTTAGATTAGACTTTCTTCCCTTCACAGATTTCTACTTAATAATTGTTACGTTTGTAGGAGATTGCTTTTCATGGGTATTTACAATAATACATTACTTACTGTAGTGCCCTCACATGTGGGAAAGGAGAGCCACAGTCGCCAATGCAATTTTCACAACTTTATTGAATGTAAAACACAGTGAGCACACACCCAGAGACTCACACACATACACATGCCAACGTTGCATGCCACACCACCTGGCCCCGCCTCTTAAAGGCACAAATGTGTGGGAGGGGTAAAACTATAAAGAAATGTTTTTTAAATGGTCTCTCTATATTGCTGATTTTTTTTTTCTTATTGCGGGTAGGTCTGGAATTTATACCTAGCACTAAACGGGGGTTCATTGTATAACAACATTAATCGTGTGATGATTATTAATATTCATAAAATGTTACAGTAAAATCCGTTTTTATCTGTAAAATGTCAATTCATTTTCTCATATTCACAACTTTCTTGTAGTGTTAGTCATTTTTTCACTTTTTGTTGTGACCCTAACCAAAGCCCTAACCTACCTCTGTAGTTTTACGATATGAAGTAAACTAACTTTTTTTGTCCATTAAAGCAGTGATTGGCATCCATCGGGCTTAATCGTAGATGAGTAGTGTGCCGGTTATTTATGGAGGCGCTCTCTACAATCATGTTTTTTATTCTTGTTGGTTTGCAGTCTGTGGAAAGCGTTACAAGAACCGTCCTGGCCTGAGTTACCACTACACGCACACCCATCTGGCAGAGGAGGAAGGGGGCGATGAGGAGAAGGAGAGCGAGCCGACCCCGTCCCCCCCGCGACCTTCCGACAACCACAAACGTATTACGCACTTAACTGCACAATCCAACATACCTTTTCACCACGACGGCACGCGTACTTCCGGGTGTCAATAGACAAAGTGTTCTCCGATGGCACCACTAGTAAATAAACTTAAGTCACCCGAATATTTTAAACATACCTGTGAGAAAATATCTCCCACAAACCTGCTGATGTAGATTTTGGTTCCCTGCCATTCACTTTTCTGACAGCCAAAAGTACCCCAGATTATTGTTTATGAACGTTATGTGACGGTCCATACGGGAGCAACAATACTTTTTTGTGCCACTGTAGCTCAGAAGGGTCCCGACGGCATCATCATTCCCAATGACTACTGCGACTTCTGCCTGGGAGACCAGGACTCCAACAGGAAGACGGGCCAGGCCGAGGAGCTGGTGTCCTGCTCCGATTGCGGACGCTCGGGTAAATCCCAAACATAAATGCTTTAAAGGATCAAAACAGTGAGCGGTGCAATTAATGGACTTCGGATCTCACACTGCGAGTCAATGGGATGTAATTAAGAGTATTTCCCTGTTGTGAGAAAGCAATGAAATACTAACTTTCTTAACTCTAACCACTGACAAAACAGTCAAATAATGAACATCATGATGTCGTCATCTTGTCAAAGTAATACATCCACAGTGTATGGCTGTATAATGTCAGGCTGACCTAAAAATTTGAAAAAAGTAAAAAAAAAAAAACGACAACAACATTAAACATGCTAGTTGCTAACTAGTGCTAATGCACTATTATGTATACTGTAGCTACTGTAGTTGCTTCATTCCTACTGCTAGTACAAGATGCTAATCTGCTGTCAAATGTCACCAGAGTCAAACTGCACACATAAATATTGTAATACAGTATTTGTATTAAATATGCACATTTTCCTGTTCATACGCAGGCCACCCGACATGTCTGCAGTTCACCGACAACATGATGCACGCGGTGAGAACATACCAGTGGCAGTGCATTGAGTGCAAGTCCTGCAGCCTCTGCGGCACCTCCGAAAACGACGTATGTACCTCAGAGGAAACATAATTTTTATTTGAGGACCTCCTTTAATGGAATAACGTGTCACGCTCAGGACCAGCTGCTGTTCTGCGACGACTGTGACCGAGGCTACCACATGTACTGCCTCAAGCCGCCCATGACCCAGCCACCAGAAGGTATCGTAATAAATAACTAGAGAATCTAATTATGCGTGAATGCTGAAGAGCTGAATCTGAACTGAAATGCTCGGGAGTTAAGTGAATTGTTGGAATGTCGAATGTGAGACTTTGGAAAGGTCTGAATCAGTCGAGAAATGTGGAAAGCGGAATAAACATGTAAAGTACCTCTTAATTTTGTATTTTTATTGTGAAAATCTGGCTGTTTGTGGATTGTCATGAGATTTCCTCTAATGATCTAAATATTTTCTACCTATGAATGGTTTGAATGGGCCAAGAAATGTGGTAGGAGGAGGTATATACTGTATGTAAATGATCTCTTAATTTGGGGATTTTACTGAAAAATTTGCGAGCGTAAAAATGAGCTCTGTAGCCCTGAATAAGATGAATATGTTGTAATGTGTTTCAGCGTTTTACACAATAATCATATTCCAGTAAGAGGTCTCATGAAAATCCTTTCTATGGAAATATATATTTTTTTTTAATTGTTTTATCTTCTTGTGTCCACAGGAAGCTGGAGTTGTCATGTGTGTGTGGACCTTTTGAAGGATAAGGCCTCATCCTTTGGCGACGCATAATCGCCCCCACTCTCGCAGAACACACACACACAATATAGCCTTTACATGCTTGTAATGGTCACTTCATTAGGTACACATGTTAAGTGGGATCCATTGCAACAAAAAAAAAAATGAAACGCCCCTTTTTTATGGTGTATCCTCCAAATGAATGACTCAGACGTTTATGCTACAGTATGTTCTGCCCACATTAGTTGGGGCATAATTTTCTCTCTTCTCTCTAACTTTCCAGGAGATGCTATTGTTTTACGGAAGCCTAAAATTCAGTTTCACCATTTTTTGCTAAATCATTAGACTGTGTGGGTATACCTGATGAAGTGTCCGGTGAGTGTATATATATGATAACACGGCCCCCTCTGAACATACACACACACACGCCAATGCAGATTTTAGGATTTTGGATTGATTTTTTTTTCTCTCTACCTCTCATGTAGCAGAGACCACCTTCTACCTCACCGCTTGAGCACGCCTCTTGATAACTGATTTCGAAAGGTTTTTAAAAAACTATTTCACCTAAACTGTACAATTCAACTGTAAAACAAGTAAATCTTTTAGTGGGAACGTTTGTGTAAAATGTATTTAGGTTGAAAAGTGTTTTTTACATTTCAACCTATATGTAATTCAGAATTCATTTGACTTTGTTCTAAACACAAGAAAAAAAGAGTTTCTTCTCACCAAGAGTGATTTACACAATGCTAGAATTTCGTGCCAGACCTTGTGAAACAAAAATAAATATGTCTTGTAAATTTGACACACAACAGAAGGTTGAACAAACCTGCCAAATGTGAGTGATTTAAAAAAAAAAAAAAACATCACCAAGTTTTAAATGAGGCTTGAAAATGCTGAAAAATCAAGTGACTGTCTACCTTATCAAATGCGGTGGTTGTGTCCACTGGATGCACTGAAACCACACCCTGCTCAATTGATGACGAAAGTCAAAATTGGGGGAGGAAGCATCGGGTACCTGAGCCTCGGGTGCCACACGGATGAACGAGGCGAAGCCACAACAGAAGCTGGTGTCCAGACAAGAGCCAACGTTGGATGTGGACGTTGGCCACAACAGAGGAATGGCAGAAAGTGGAGCAGGATTAACCATGGCAGGTGGAAAACATGGGGAAAAATAAAAATAATATTTATTTATTTATTTGTTTGTTTGTTTGTTTATTTGTTTATTTATTTTCTAACCCTAAGAAATTCTTGAATAATTGGAGTTACTCCCCTAAATCTACCCTTCCAGTCCGGTAGAGGGCGGTAATGCACCTCAACGGCGGTTTCCCCCGCAATTCAAATCTAAACTATGAATGGACATGAATGAAAGGAAGAGGTAAGGGGTGTGGCTAACTGATCCCGGGTGAAGCGCTTGTGTCTCCGACAAACATGGACCCTGCCAGCCGTGCGGTGGTTGTCTCGCTGCTCTTCGGCTACGTGTGTCGGGCGGCGCTGGCCACCGAGTTTTTCTCTACGCTCACACTGTTCAACAGCGAGCTGCACAAGCAGGGGTGCAGCTCGTTGTCCGACTGGGAAGAGTACGCGGCGGACTGCGGTAAAAGAAACGGGGAAACAACCGGGGAGGAAAGTGTTGTTTTCTTATTGAGCGTCACGTCCTTCTACTCCATGAGCTAATGCTATCGTACCGTAGCGAGTGACGAAGTTACGATATTGCTTTTGACAGCCCGCGGGCGACCTTATTTTTCCAGTACTGGCAGTCGTTTGAATGTGTGTGAATCCACTGATTTTGTGTAATAATTGTTGATAATTGTTGAAACTACAAGTAGCAGCCTGTTTAGTTTTAAATATTTGCAAAGTTAATGTTGTCATTAATTTCGGCGTTAACTTGCTCCGCTGTTTTTCTATCCTATGGGTATGGAATCTTACCAACTTGTTTCTTCACACTGGAGTGGACCATGTGTTTTCTTTAAAATATATAGAATGGGGGAAAAACAGAGTAGAAAGAGTAAGAATACCCTGCTAAAAAACAAAACAAAATCATGATGGTCTATGCTGGTTTTTTAGCACAGTGTTAAGTATTTAGGAAACAAACAAAATCAAAAACACAAATCTTACATTGCACAAATGATGAATACAAATCTAACGACAATTTATTGGAAGCAAACCGAAATAATGCAGAAATTATTTTATTTGAGCAAGCATTCTAGAGAGGCTAAACCCTAGATTACATATATTTTCATCAGGACGTATGTGCTTTCAAAACTGCTGATTTTGAGACATCCCTCACAAGAGGATATTATTTGTCAGAAGAATGGATGGCAGAAGTACTCAAGCTTTGCTTAAGTACAAATATTTGTACTACGTTACTTCCTATCACTAAGTGTAATGATCTTGGTACTGCCCTCTGTTTGGGTCCTAAATGTCTTCACATGTGTCTCTTTTCAGAATCATCTATTTTGCAGCTGGACGACCCAAACTGCGAAGAGGGCAGCAACCAGCCCTGCGAGTCAGTTTTCTCTCTCAACGCCGAGAAAATTCTTGTGAGCTCACGCACCAGAAAAATACTTAGTCCATCACAAAATGAATCATCTGATCTGGAAATGTTCTTTGTTTTCTCATAGAATCAAGCCAAACTGTTTATAGAGAAGAAGAAAATCCCCTACCCCGTCAAAAACGCCAACACAAACCAGGAACTCGGTACGTTGTCCTAATTGAGTCTCTTGCATCTTGGTTAAGAACCCCCATTTTGTGTACTTTTTTTTTTTTAGCCATTGGCTACGTTCTGATCGGGAACGGCCTCTATGATGAAGCCATCAAACACTTCTCCCACCTGCTGCAGGTACATCCAAGCATCATCGAATCATAATCTCAATATCTGAATGTTGATGAATGCTTTTTTTTTTTTTTTTTTTCTTTCTTTGGATGCAGAGTGACCCCGAGCTGGTCAGTGCCATTTATGGCAGAGGGATTGCCTATGGCAAGAAAAGTCATCAAGTGAGTGACATAAAATTGTGTAAAAGATTCCTCTTTTTGATGTTACTGGGTTTTTTTTACACTTTTTAAAAAATATTTATATATACACGTTTGCAACTGCTGTTGCTCTCCCCTGCATTCACCAGGACATCAAAAATGCTGACCTGGCGCTCTACGAGCTCACCAGAGTCATCACACTGGAGCCCAACTGGCCTGAAGTGTATGAGCAGAGAGCTGAGGTTAGCCGCCATTTCCCCACATGGCAACAAAAGTTTCTGTTTCTTGACATTCCTCCCAAAAAAAACGCCACATTTTACCCCCTTGTTGAGCATTAATAACATCACTGTGTGTCTGTCTGTTTATGCGTAGATTTTGTCTCCTCTGGGTCGCATCAGCGAGGCTCTGGCAGACTTGACCAAAGCCATCCAGCTCCAACCATCAGCTCGACTCTACAGACATAGAGGAACGCTACTCTTCATCTCAGAGGTTTGACATACAATACACCCTGCGTATGTCCGCATGTGTGTGTTTTTCAGTGGCGGGTTGTGCATTTGGTAGCAGGGCACTACTTATTCTGAAGTCCTCTGTCAGATTAGATTTGACATGGCAACACATAGAGGCTGGACTCTGACTGGACAAAAAAAACATCCACATGTACTAGAAACAGTGAAGCCAAGGGAAGCACTAGAAGATGAAGACAATGGCCTGCTGTAAATAAACTAATAGAATTTAATGGAACAGATATTACAATTTAAATACAATTCAGTGCTTCTAATAGTGTTTAGGCCAGCAGTTTTTTTTTAATGTATACAAAAAATATTTGTGCTTGTACATGCTGACCGTCACCCCCTCACTTTTACCAGGACTACGTGGCGGCGTCGGAGGACTTCCAGCAGTCTTTGGAGCTGAAAAAGAATCAGCCTATCGCCATGCTCTACAAAGGCCTCACCTTCTTCCACAGAGGCATGCTCAAGGTGCTGACATCTAAATTAGCATTTTTACACCGAGGGCTGGTGAGGGGAATTGCCAAAGCATCCTAATTGGGATCACTACCGCGTTGTACTCCTTCATACCTTCCTCCTTACATACAGTGCTGAGCGAATGAATTAGAGCACCATCCAGTGTAAAGTTTATGCCATGCGCTGTTTACAGTGGTCAAAAGCTCACCAAAATGGAAAGAATCTGCGTTAAAGCACCTCTTTATGATAAATAGTCCAGTACGTTTTTCGAGCACTCTACCTACAATTTTGCGATTTAAAATTCCTCAGGAGGCCATTGAGACGTTCAAAGAGGCGTTGAAGCTCAAGTCTGACTTCATCGACGCTTACAAGAGCCTGGGACAAGCCTACAGGTACACTGACTTCCTGTCGTCCTTTTTTCCTCATACTTCTCGACCTCTGTCATTCTACTCTTCCTTCCTTGCCGTCCTCGCAGAGAGCTGGGCGACTTTGAGGCGGCGATGGAAAGCTTCCAGAAGGCCCTCATGCTGAACCAGAACCACATCCAATCCCTGCAGCTCCGAGGCATGATGCTCTACCACCACGGCTCCCTGCAGGAGGCCATCGGCAACTTTAAGGTGGACCCACAGCTTCAAAGTGCACACTTTGATGGCCGTGCGAAACGGCTAAATGGATAAATGCCGTATCTTCTTTTTCAGATCTGCCGTGGCCATTTTGCAGGATCTCTGTGTGAAAGAGGCCTTGTCAAAATAAGATAAGATATCCTTTATTGATGCCCAGAGGAGGAATTCAGGAGTTAAAATAAATAAAATACTTTTTTTTGATGATAAGGTACCTCTTTAGAAACGTAAAACCAGTCTATTGGTGGTCGTGGTCAGATTCCCTTCAGGAGGGAGAGAGAGAGTGAAGTTGTTTGTAGATGAAGGAGGGGAACATGATTGAACTAGTATCAAGTAATTTTGCGACCACAGCTTGCGCCATTGGCTGCAGCAGCTAATGGGCTGAATGTAAACAAACAACTGCAGGTTTCTGACCAGCTTTTGTTGACGAGTCACCTGACATTCCCTGTAATGATCATTGGACTGTTTTAATCTCCGGTCCCGTTCAGTCCTCTTTCTGACGTTATTTCAATTTAGCTTTCTTGATGCCGTCTGGCTCCATGTTAGGGGTAACGCAGTAGTTGGAAAAAAAGATTGAACACAACAATGACACATTTGTTATTTGGTTTTGTTTTGTATGCCTTTTTGTTTGCAATCTTCATGTGATATCGGGAGTGGCCGTTTCTTTTCCAGGAACGACTTTCTTCGGGCTTATGATTACTCTTACATTTAGGAGTCAAAAGCCTCTTTCACACAGAGATCCTGCAAAATGGTGGCATTAGATCTGTAAAAAAAGTTCAGAAAATTATCAGCCAGTGCCTTTTACACCGAATATCTTCGCAGCAGTGTGTTTGATGATGACATCCACAGATTTGCAGAAAATTGTTCAAAAGTAAGTTTTGGGTGTTTATACAATGTGGGCCCAGCATTTCGGGATACAGTGGTCCTATTCATGAGAAATAGGAAATGAGACCTGCTGCCAATAGTTGAAATTTGTGAGCAATTGACAACCATTGCAAAAAAGGTTTTTTAATTGCTGATAGATGCAACAAGATAGGAATCAAAGAACTTCTTTTCTTATTAGACAAGCGGAATGAAGCTCCTCCCCTCATCTAAACATACTTGTTTGGCACTAAAATGCCATCGCAAATTTTCGGGGAACATTGTACCCTTACGTACGAACCCACCTCTGTGTCCGGATGTTGATACTGCCTCCACATTTGTCACATTTAATTGCAAGACAAATAAATGTGTGTTGGTGTGTTTTCCCTTCAGAGGTGTCTGCAGCTGGAGCCATACAACGAGGTGTGCCAGTACATGAAGGGCCTGAGTCACGTGGCCATGGGGCAGTTTTATGAGGGCATCAAAGCACAGACCAAAGTCATGCTCAACGACCCACTGCTGGGACAGAAGGCCAGCTCCGAATACCTCAAAGTCAAATACCTCCGAGGTGGGGGGCCGTCAGTGCATCAGTCTGACGTTCCAGATCATTTTGAGCATAACCAGTGTGATTTTTATTTCACCCGACCAGAGTACTCTCGCTACCTGCACTCCCACCTGGATGTCCCGGTCGCCGAATACAACGTGGACCAGGACTTGCCGGGCAACTTTAAGAACCACTGGGCCAAAAATCTGCCCTTTCTCATAGAAGACTACGAGGAGCAGCCTGGCCTACAGCCGCATATTAAGTACGTATTTGCTTCCTCCGTACAATTTTCCACAACATTTTATTTCGTTTTGCAATAATAATACATAAGTCAAACAATATTTGGTTCAAATAAAACCCAAATACATTAGAATTGCACTGACCCAAGTACAAGTATTAAGTGGTATCAATGCATCCCAACTCGACCCACTCCCAAGTTATAATGTTCTTTTTACATTTTTAGATTTCTTGCAATGGAAAATGGCATTTTCCAAGCATGAGGCATTTATTTACTGTCCTAAAAAATGCCACTTTACCCCTAAATCGGCTGTTTAAATATCTTGAGATTGACACAGGCAAGTCATTAGAATGACCAAATTTCAAAACAGTGTCACGAAATTGACATTATCTTAACATATCGCTCACTCTAAATGGCCCAAAGTTTTGTGAGTAAAATGTTGAAATGGCCTTTTAAAAATGGTCAGTAAAAACTACAATCTGTCTTGCTTAAAGTTGTCAACCTGTGTTTCCATGTATTGAGAGCACGGTTAGAAAGTTGGGAGCATTCGGTGAGAAGGTCTTTCCTTGTTCTTCTCAAGACTGCTTCCAGAATGAAACCAAAATTTAACCAAAGTTGTAATCCTTCAGCTACTATTTTCCCCCCCTTTCAGGGATGTGCTGCCACAGAACTTTGAGTCCTACGGCAGTGACGTCCAGAAGCTGATCTGCACAGCCGACCAACTAGGGGCGATGATGCAGTACGACACGCCGGGCTTCTTGCCCAACAAGAGGATACACAGAGGTACCTGAAATGACCTCATGAGCACTCACCTTTTTTTTTTTTTATTAAATTAATAAAATGGGTAAATAACGGTATATGCTTTGCTGTGTGCAGCCATGGGCCTGGCGACACTAGAGGTGATGCAGGCCATGCAGCGCACGTGGAGCAACGCCAAAGTGCGCGTCAACGGCAAGACCAGGCAGATGCAGTGGAGGGACATGTTTGACATCGCCGTCAAGTGGAGGAGGTAGGAAGTCTAAACAAGGTTTTTAGGATGAAACATTTCCATGACGCTCGTCCTCAGTACGTTTGCGGATGAACTGGACTCATAACTTTTTTTTTTTTTTTTTTTTTCCCCTGTCCGCAGGATTGCTGATCCTGACCAGCCGGTTCTATGGTTAGACCAGATGCCTGCCAGGAGTCTCAGTCGTGGCTTCAACAATCACATCAACCTCATCAGGCATGCAAGACTTATGAACCTCCCTTTCGATGGACTGTGTTTTCTCAAAAGTATTCTTTTTTTCTCCTTCTTCCCCCAGGGGCCAGATTATCAACATCAGATACCTAGACTACTTTGACAACATCCTGGACTTCATCAAAGACAGAATACTGGTCTACCACGGGTGCGCGTTCACGCCAAAGCTTTTGTTTCCGTTTTTAACCGTGTCTGTTAATTATTCTCATTTGAATTTTCGTCAGGGCGTACAACCCTAAAGGGCTGGTCGAAGTCCGCCAAGCCCTGGAGAACGTAAATAAAGTGGAGGATCTTCTTCCTATAATGAAGGTAAAGATGAAACGAGGGAAACCGTGGGCCCGCTGTGCTGTCGTCATGCGTTTGCAGCTCATGTGTTTGTTTCCTGAAGCAGTTTAACAGTAAAACCAGAGATGGATTCACCGTCAACTCCAAAGTGCCCAGCATGAAGGATCCCGGCAAAGAGTATGATGGCTTCACTATCACCATCACAGGAGACAGGTGCAGTACAGTCTTTATTAAACCCTCTTTTTTTTTTTTTTTGTCACTCCCAAAATGTTAGAAAATTCAGGACATCTAGGCTACCAATTTTCCACACGACAAAAATTGCCACTTTTCCCCATGTTGCGCACATTAATCCCACATCATTTGTATTTATTATCAGCTCTTCAGCATTCACACGTTGTTTGCAGATATAGCATTCTTTATTTGTTTTTGCCATCTTCCAGGGTGGGCAACATGCTGTTCTCGGTGGAGACGCAGACCACGGAGGAGCGCACGCAGCAGTACCAGTCGGAGATCGAGTCCATCTACAGGGAGCTGACGACCAAAGGGAAGGTCTTCATGCTCTCCACTGAGTTTGCGGTGCGTTTCCTAGAAGAGTCAGCAGCAGCAGCATATGGCGTTGCAGTCATTTTTTGAAGGATTAGAAAAACAAAACGCCTGTTACTGAGAGCTCAAGCACACGTAAAAACTTGTTCCATAAATCAGTATTTCATGACTTTTCTGAGCCATGGCGCTGATAGTAATTGGATCATTTCCCCACGGCACGCAAACGCTCTTATGAGCTACATGAGTGCAAATGAGACGACAGTGTTGCAATACGTTCTGGGACTTGTAGTAGCAACAGTGTGTGCTCGCTGGCTAATTTTGGACTATTAAAAGTAATGTTTACTTTCTTCTACCAGTCGGGAGAACATTGCACAAAATATACACAAAATTAAAAATTGTATAATGTATTTTTGAATAAATAAAATTATTTCAGAAGTCCAATCTTCTGTATATTGAAAGTGGTAGTATAGAAAGTACTATTTACAATTCTGAAAAGTGAAAATAAATTAAATTACTAATTTAAAATTTGTACATTTTTAAAAGAGAATACCGAATATGATTTGAGAAAAGTCCTTTCTAAGAAAACACAGTACTGGTAAATAATGATTATGGTCGCTCACCTTGTTTGACCGTCTGTAAAAATTAATTACCTGTGAAGTTAATTCTTTTTTTTTTATTATTGTTGTTTTTCCACCTAACCGAGGCAACCTTTGCTCTTTTTCAGGACGCCGACGCCGTGTGCAACCTGATCCTCTCGCTGGTCTATTACTTCTGTAACCTCATGCCACTTTCCAGAGGCTCCAGGTAATCATTACAGACTACCTTTACTCATCTCAGTAGCTTGAATGACACTCAGTTGAGGTCGCCAAGGTCCAACAATCCACAGACTGTTCATAGAAGGAGGCTGTATATGTTGTGATTCATGCTTATTTTTATTGATCTCATTTCCCCCATATGGGTAGGGGGGAATCCTGCACTTACGCCTTTACTCAGATGAATAGTTTGCCCCACCCGAATTTAGTGGTAATCAGGTCATTTCTGTTTGATCCTCCATAAATGATAACAATTCTGATGATCAAAAACAAATGTTCAAAAATAAATGTATTTTTATTTGGCATTTGTAACATAAAAGAAATCACCCCAAAATAATGAATTTGCATATAGATTTTTTTTCTTCTGTGTGTTTGGTCAGCGTGGTGGCCTACTCGGTCATGATGGGGGCAGTGATGGCCAGTGGGAATGAGGTCAGTGGTCGGATCCCCAAAGGAAAGGTAACGGAACTCAAACAGGAAGCATCTGTTGTTCAGTGTGTATATATATGTATATATATGTACATATATTTGAATTCAAATTGGGTTGTATTTATTTTGCTGTAAGCTGGTGGACTTTGAGGCCATGACGACGCCCAGCCCGGAGAGTTTCAGTAAAACAGCAAAGAGCTGGATGCACTTCAAAAGGTGAGATGAACGAAAATGTCCATTAAAATTATAAGCCTCATAATAAACTTTGCTACTGTTATTTTTCTACTCCTAAGTTTACCCTCTTGGTACCAGAGTCTACCCTCCGTGGCTGAAACCTTCCCGTCCATCAGAACCATAATCGAAGTCCTCAATGCAGATTCGTCGTCACAATGTTCAAAGAAGTCCTAGCATAAAATGCACACGCACTTGAGTTTATTTCAGGACAGGTCTTAAATTAATGGAACAAAGGGAAGGACTGAGAATTCACGATCAATTTACGGTAATCGAACAAAAGTTATACCTTGAAAACTCTGTGGAAAACAGATTGTTATGGCCATAGAAGTGTAAAAAATAAATTACCAACATTAGTGAAACAACACATTATTATTAAGTCATAACGTTAAAAGGTGAGGTCGTATCTTATTTTCAAATATGCATAATTTCAAGTGGCTGTTAATCATAAAAGGCAGAAAAGAATTACAGACGTGTAAAAAGCACAATATGCAATTTTGTGTGATTTTAAGTGCCGTATTCCTGCACACAATCACAACATTTTATGCCAAATTCCAAATTGAACAACTTCTGCCATTGGCTTAAGAGGTTTCACTATGCTGATTTATTTTTGGGGGTGATTTGGTTTCCTAAAATGAAAAGCTGCAATACCTCACGTCAATTGTCATTCTGCAGGTTTGTTTATGAAAAAAAAAAAAAACTGTGGCACAATTACATTTGGCTTCACAGCACATCTTTGAAAACTTGACATCCTGTGGAAACAATCCTTTTTTTTTTGTGGTCACACTTGCACAAACACACAAAGTGACTCATGCAAAACAAGAAAAAGCACACGGGTAAAGCACATACTAAAAAATACATTTTAAAAAGTGTGTCTTCAAATGGTTTACTTATATACAGGAGATATATTTTTGAGGGGTTAAACGCAACAGTATACAAACCTTCCTGGCTGTAGATGAAGTCTAATTTAATAGGGTGAATTGTTATCACAGCAATATGGAAAAACAACAACTATAGTCGAGATTGTCAAAGTTTTGTAGAAGTAAATAGAGAAGTGATGTTTACACACATTTTACTTGAGCACAGGGTTGGGGAAGCTTTTTCATAGTCTTCAACATGCTAAATAAATGAAAAAATGTGATTAAACAAAAAGGTTCTTATTTTTTTGTGATGACTATTTGTGGTTGAAAGGTTTTGGGTTGTTTCTAACAGTTCCTAAGATTTTATTTGGCCCTCTTGGAGAAGCTGTTCCAACATTCCTCAACACTCATAATTTCTTTGCCATATTTGTGAGCTTACTTGCACTCATTTAAGTTAGTTTCAACTTGGACACAAAAGCGTTGCAACAGTTCTACTTTGAATGTCTGGGGAAAAAAAAGTCCAGATTTGTTAAAGTATCGACCATTATACCGATGGAGGGTATTTATTTTACCACACCATTAGTGCAGGAATTAGCAGGAATTTTTGAGTGAATGTTTTCCAGCCCATAAACTACATAGTTGACCCGTAACGTGTTCTTTGTTACTTTTTTTTGTAATTGGGAAATGTCTGCATGCATGGAATGTTCAAGCAGGCAGTATAACATTTGTCTCAATTGATTGTCAAAATAAATATGGCTTTAAAATTTAAATTGGTTAGTCTTTGGTTAACGTGATTTTTCTAATAGTCATAAATACAACCAGTTATTTCTATTACATGTACAATTTGCTATTTGATTTAGAAGAAAAAAATGGGTTTCAACGCGGAGTTATGTTGTAATGATTCGCAACATGCAGATGCCATGCAACCAAGCCGACGACATCGGAAAAATCCCATTTGACGCTTGGGATCTTAAGATGATGCTCAAATACTCTTCTAAACTAAAATCTCTTCTAAATGATGCCATCCACCCCGATTAATCTGCACTGGTCAATTCCTGCTCGGCTTCAATCAGTGATGGAGGCTATCATAGATTATATAATTATTGGTCTTGCAGAAAAAGTATTTCATTTCCTCAAATACTTGCCTCCATTGTAATGGATGATGTACCCCAAATCATCTTTTATTCAATGAGTGACAACTCACAATTTATACCAAATAGTATCCCTTAACATGTATCTATTTTTGTCTAAAAATCATAACATTTGATCCTACTTAAATTTGCACATAACATGATGTTTTTCAAGTAAGGCCTCTCCCATTAAAAGCCTCACCCCTAATAACCACCTCATGACATGTGAGTGCAATGAAAGTGAAACCATTTGGAGATAGTTGCTTTTCGTGTATTTCAAGTACTTGTACAGGGGGAAATGCGCATTGTAAAAATGTTGCAAACATTTGCCTTACCCCTGACTTGACACTGTAAATTTGGGGGTTACAATGATGGGGTTAATGATTTTTTAAAAATAATTCAGCCAAGAAATAATTCACAAAACGTGAAAGTGAAATTATTAAATGTTGTAATTATGTATGTGTTTTTTATAAAAATGATTTAATCGTAATTGTACACAACTGGTAAGTGATGATAAACGGTTTTTTTTCAGGTAGTTCAAAGGTATTTATTGTCGTACATGCAGTTCTCCTTTTTGTCGATAGAAGCCGCCAAATACCGCCGTTAGCTCTGGTGATCACATGATTTCCCGGAAGTTTATTTTGAAAGCATTCGTGTCTTATAGTGGGAGTTATTCAGAAGTGTTCCAGGAGAGGACTGCAGGCCGGGCATGGAGGAAGACGTGATCCTGGAGGAGGAGAGCCTTAGTGCCGCTTTGAAGCAACTGGTCAGCCTGGGCAATGTTCTGCTTGAGCAGGCCAAGAAGGATGCGGAGGGTAGGACGAATAAAGTTGTTTTGGTCCATTAAATGCTCAACAAATTCACATACGTTAACTGTGTTGTTTGAGCCGCTATTTTTTAATGCCATTCATGCTACATAGTAAAGGTAATTTTCAAAATGGGCTATATGACACGTGTTGCACGTGTTTGTTGTTTATTTTTCATTTAGTTTTCGTTTTTATGAAAGCACCATAAACTCGGATGAAATGTCAATAAAGCATGGGTAATGTTGCCTTGCTTCTTCATGGAGGATTGCAGATTGTCATTTCCATCGCTTTCTCCACTTAACGAATTCCAAAGAAATAAGTTTATGTGTTCTCTTA
Source organism: Filicampus tigris (assembly GCF_054856515.1). Taxonomy (NCBI): domain Eukaryota; kingdom Metazoa; phylum Chordata; class Actinopteri; order Syngnathiformes; family Syngnathidae; genus Filicampus; species Filicampus tigris. Next base: position 8,674,492 of record NC_141236.1, on the reverse strand, counting down.
AAGTCTCCATGGAGGACTTTGTCCCATACAAAATTGCCACTTTGTTGGGCCTGATCGCAGCCGGAGCAAAGTTCTATAAGAGGTGCGCTTCATTCGCTCTTGTGGTAACAAAGTGACTAAATAAAAAAAGAGGTAAGTTTTGTATATTAATGATGTGTTCTCTTGCTCTTTCTCAGCATTGGAGTGAAGAAGAAGAGCGAAGCCGAGGCCGCCTGGCAGAAGCTGTATGGGTAAATTTAAACAAACAAACCAAAGGTTGCAGATAGATTGTCAATGTTCCACTTGGTTTCAGTATGTTTATTATCACCACGATAACACATTTATTGACCGTCACAGGCTTGTATGATTTGAAGGAGACACATCATGCATTTTTTTTTTACACACAAAAAATTCAAATGCTTTTCTAAAAATATCCAAAGGATCTCCAATTAAAATGATATTTTTACCTTAAAAAAAGTCATTCAAAACATTTAATAAAAACTATTTCTGCCTATGTCACTATAAGTTCAATTTATTGTTCTATGGTCATCATCGCAGTTCCCCCTCCTTGCATCATACAAGAAACACAAATAAATGCTAACTGGAATCATACATGAGACCATTTTGAATAAATTTGGTTTGACTTTTATAGACACATATTGGTTCAAATTGCACTTGCATTTTGGATGTGCTAATGTATTTGCAATAATCAGTAATCCAAAGTGCTTATTTGTGTTTTCACAGCCATGCAGCAGTGAGAGAACAGGTGGAGGAGCTGCTCCAGCTCCAGGTTTGTACCAGGGAAAATCCACACTCTTTGTACAATTGCTCCTGCTTGAACAAAGCGTGCATGTATGTCTCTGTACAGAGCGAGTGGGACTCCTTCTTGGAGCACGTGGACCGAAGTCTTCAGTCATCTTGTGCTCCTGTAACGTCAGGAGGACAAACAGTGGACATCTTTAGCCCTGGAACTTTGTTGACTGATGGACGCAGTGGAAAGTGAGTATGTGCACCCCCATTTCAACCCTTGTGGCAAAGTTAGCACACTCCTCTAAAACTTAAAAAGCCAGTTTAGCCGATAGCTATGAAAATTTAACGTGATGTAGCAGTCTTTTCCCCAAAGCATTCTAAGCATGCGTCCTGCCCTATCCTACCCGTAGGGTTTTGTTGACCTCAAACGTCAAACTAACTTCAGCTAGCTAGTAAAATGTTTTCTTTAACTTCACTTAGCCTTTAAAGCGGAAGTCAAACCTAAACATATTTTTTTCAAGAATATATTCCCAGCAGGCCCACTAGTTGAAACACGGCATTATGATTAATTTTGCATTTGTGGAATATAAGTTAAGCAACAAAATACACGCGTTTTTAGCCATCTCTGAAGCGGCCATTTTGTCTTCTGTAGACTGAAAATGACATCACAACTGCTCACAACGACCAACCACGCCAGAGCTGTTTTCTGAATCTGAGCCGCGATTGGTCGTCGTGAGCAGTTGTGATGTCATTTTCAGAAGACAAAATGGCCGCCCCTAGAGATGGCTAAAAACTAGTGAATAAACACTTATTCCACAAACTCAATATTAATCAGAATGCCCTGTTTCAACTAGTGGGCCTGCTGGGAACATATTCTTGAAAAAAAATGTTTGCGTTGACTTCCGCTTTAAGTTATTGTTAGCCATTTAACCACATCTAGTCAAGTAGGTTTAGTTGGCCATCTGCATTACTTAGGCTAAGTTATCCAGCTTGCTTCACTTTGGCAGTTGAACGTGATTAGCCAGCTAGGCACATCACATTTTGTCGATGAATCTTGGTTTGATCACTGGTAAGTTCTAACTAGTTTAGTTGTGTTCGGTTGTTTTTCTATTGTGTGTGTGTTTGTGTGCATGGTCAAGTTTAAATGTGTTGTTGTTGCATTTGAAGGAGTGTCACCCTGGATCACTATCGTTCTCCGGGGCAGAAGCTTCTGCTGGTCCTCATCAGACACTTCGGATGACTGCCGTGACGCGACCATGTGGCCGAGCTGCAGGGCAGCAGGGTCAGTTCGCCCAGAAATAACCAAATAAACATACAAGTTATTCAAATGAAATGTTTTTAACATGTTTTCTTGTGGTCTGCAGGCTGCCCTTGAGGCTCGGTCTGTCAGGGTCGTGGTGGTGTCTTTTGGGGCCCTGGAGGGGGCTCGTTTGTGGCTGCAGCAGACTGGATGCTCCTTGGACTTAGTACTGGATCCACACAGGAAGGTTTGCAACCATCACAAGTTATCTCCTCGTTACCTGAACTTGATTACAGCTAGGGCTAGGCGATTATTGGAATCTATTTCATCCATTTGTATGAATTTTTTATTAATCGCCATCTGTAATTCAAAGCGTGACTGCTCTGCTTCCTCTAACAACATTACTGCAAACACAGAGGAGCTTGTTTACAAAATCACTGTCAGTGTTGCCAACTTTTTAGGACCACTCTAGAGTCCATTAAAAGCAACACCAACAATTATCGACTTTAAAATGCAACATCGGCACATTGGTTTTTTTTGTATCACAACAAAGAAGCCATCCAAAGGCAATCTTGGAGTCAATGGCACTGAACATGGGTCAGGAATTCTGACTTTTGTGGGGGGTGAGTGGGGAATCGCTTTATTTTAGGGCCGGAATATGACATAGCCCTAATTCCAGCTAAATAGTTGTCTTGTTGGTCACAGATCTACCGTAGCTTCGGACTGATCTCATCCTGCGCTAAAGTCATGAACTTTGACTCCATGCTCCGGTATTCCGAGTACCAAGCTGCCGACAGAGACTTCCCAGAATTCCCCATGCACATGCTGGAGGACATCTACCAGGTACAGAAGACCTGAGCCGAGATTGTTTGGGTTTTATCCGACTCTTGTAGCAGGTAGCCAGTTGGCCTCACTTAGTCTGTTTGCCCCTTAACTTAGCCCATTGAGTTTACTAGGCTAGTTAATGCCTTTTAGCCAACTAGGCATTGCTATCCAGTGAACCACAGCTAGTCAGGTATGTACAATTCACCTGTTTTACTGCAGGCAGCTAGCAAGGTTTTTTTAGCCAAATCGCTATAGTCTGACAGTTTGTCAACTAGGTAGAATTGGTTATTTGTCTTCCGTTAGCACGCTTACTTCATTTTCTGAGTTCATCTGGATTTTTACAGCATCGGAAAGTTATCAATTAACTTCATTCAGCTATGTAGTGTAAGCCACTCTGCTCAATTCCAGATGGGAGGTGATTTTCTGCTCAGCGGTACCAACAAAGTCCTCCTGTCCCACCCAAGCAAATACCCGATGGACCGACCCACCCTCAGCGACATCCTGCGGACAGCATCCGGCTCGACCGAGCTAGTCGCGCAGGAAGCCAGCGGTAGTGGCACTCCGATACGCACCCATGACGTCATGCCTCGCACTCACGACACCGTGAAGAGGTGTGACCGATGCCAAGCTGTGCGGATTGGCCGCCCGTTACTTGCTGTCAGGTCCTTGTTGTAGCTTAAAGATGAATGATTATGAACGCCATTTGAGCACTCAATCCTTAACGTTGATTGAGTGTAAGGTCCATATACTAGTGGTAGTATGCTCTTTGTACTCACTAGTAGGGCAACTTTGGCATAACTACTGTAGTAGGACAACACGTTAATACTGTAGTGGTGCTAAGCTATGCACTAGTAGTGGAAAAAAATTCACTTGTATCAGTTATAATATAGTTATCCGACTAGTGCACTAAATAGTCTTTCTATTGCGGTCAAAGATCTTATTAGTACATAGACCTTAAGATGGGTTTAAGGATATTGAATACATTTTCAAACTGCTTTCCACAAGCAATGCACTACCCATCTTAATGTAACACTGTTATTAGCTTTGCTTCAAGCGAGGTAATCTCGAATAAATATTTTTGCCAGTGTGTATATTTTCATTTATTGTGCACTTATACATTTATAATTTCGACAGTAAAAACAACACAAAAATGTACTTTTTCCCGATTTTCCTTTATTGTAAATGTGTGACTTCAAAATCACAGAATGCAAAGCGAGCGCACATGCATGGTGGTCCTGAAAACCAGTGCCATACTATCTTCTCAGCTAAAAAGTTCTCTAGTGGCATTTAGGACACGTCGCAACATAGCCTTTAAAAAGACGTCTTGTGTAAAGATGCAGACGAGCATGCGACGTGATGCTAACTCGCGTGTGATTGGTCGACACAAGGCTACAAAAGTACCTGATAAACACTCATCCAAGATCAATAAGTGTAACATTTAAATGAGGGATAAAAATAGCACTAAACAGACAGGGTTGTTTACTATGCTGTTGCCATGACAACATTTGCCGAACTGTAATATTTTGGCCCTCAGTTGAAACAAAATGTGATATGATTTTATAAGCAATTTGCTCTCATTAGATTAGCAAAGGCAGTTAGCATCTGGCTAACAAACAACAAAGGCTTTATGGCATTTTTACATGCACTAGCAAGAAGAAATTATTCTGATAGTTAGCTAATTACTAAACATGAGCTAAAGTTGTTGCCATGTAGTTATTTTAACGGATTTTGCACTAAAGAGAAAATCTCTCTAATGTCTGAAAATGGTGGCGCTCACTAACACCAATCAAGTTAACAGATACTGATGCAATTGGCTTGACAAAGGTCCGGTAAAGGAGTCTAGAGGATAGGCAGTGTGAAGCAAGAAGTGTTCAAAACAACAAACAAACCCAAAATAAAAAAGGCAAAATTGGGGCATGTGATTGGATGATGCGAATGTTGGTGAACTAGCGATGACGTCATCCAGCAGCCCCGTCTTTGCTGCCGTGTTTACCAGTTGTCCAGGAAGTCGAATCCTGTCTTCAGGATGTTGTTGCTGGTGTTGAACTGCAAGGAGAGGACATATTAGTAAGTAATTGAGATGATGGACAATTATGACACTATTTCGGTTTTGATAACAATAATAATAAGCTTAATTTTATAGGGCTTTTCAAGGGACCCAAGGATGCGCATCAATGTTGACGAGTAGCTGACATTGGCTGGGTTGACAGCAAACAGCAGCGTAATGGAAGATTTCAGTGGAGGCCCTGTAAACTCGACAACGCTCCCTGCCGGAGGTGTGATTTTTGAGCTAACATCGCTTTTCTTTGGCTCAAAAGCTAAAATAGGAAGCTAATGTAAAGAGATAAAGCCGGAGATAACATTAAACGTGAACTTTAATGATACCATTGGAGGCTACCTTCTGATAATATTGAAAGCTAAGATTCAAGCCAACATTGGAAACTAACTATGCTAACGTTGTCTTCCTCTAATAGAATTTAATTGTTGCATTCAAGGTCACCTGGGGAAAAGCAGGACTACCAGCTGAGACATCGTCCTCTCTTTCCTTGTTGGCGGGGAGAGTGGGGCTCTTGACAAGGGCGCTGGGGGTGGGGAACACCTCGTCCACAGTGTAGCTGACAACCGGCAGAGTGCTCTGCGACCGTTCCCAGCCCGCCACCGATGACGGGACGCGAAGCGGAGGGACGGGGCTTGGCGAAATAGAGATGGCGGCGGGAGCCGGGGGTGCGGCGACAGGGGGCTGTGGGGCAGGAGGCTTGGGCGCCCGTTGCTTGGCCGGCCTGGACAGCGCCAGAGAGTGGGGGTCCGGCTCCGGCTCTTTGGCGGGAAAAGACGTTTCCTGTGGACAAACACAGTGAAGCTCTATTCTTAATACGGACCACCAAGCTTTTGGTATGCTGTAATATTTACCGTCTTCATTTTCCTTTTTTTTAAAATTAAAAATGGTTATTCAAACTTTATTACAGTGGATCCTTGCAACCCAGTTGACAAGCGTCTCACCTGGCGCAGGTACGAGGGAAGCGACTTCTCTCCTTTCTCCAGGGATTTGATCTGGCTGGGTGTCAGTGACTGAAAGTCTGCTTGCTCGCCCTCCAGTCGCGAACGCTCGGCGCTGATCTTCCAGAAAGCAGACTCCTCCTCAGGACGCCTGCTCTCGCTCACCAACACCTTGGTAAGACACATGGCAAGTCCTTTTAAACTATGCTATACTACACATCTGGCCGCAGACAGCCAGCAGCCTGTTGCAGCATGCGGCGACCCACTTTTCACTTTTCTTTCTTTCTACCTTAGTCTATTTTTGCCCCCAATAACTTTTCTTTGTTTGTTTACAGTGCTTCACTTGCAACCACAATGAGCTACTGCCTTTTTCGCCTCCAACATGGAGCTGGCCAGCATCTTCCCAACAATGCATCCCGGAAGAGACATGAAGAGGGAAGAGAGCAGGCACTTAGGTTAGTTAGGTGAGACAGATAACTGACTGGTGCAGGATTTGAAACGTTCTTTCCACTGATCATTATTTGGAATGTGAGGCGACTCATCAACAAACAGGACAGACAAACGGCTGTTAGAAAACTGCAGTTGTTTGTTTAGTCAACTAAAATTAAACTTGAAAATTAAAACTATGACTAAAACTGTTTTGTCAAAATTAACACTGCATATCTTTTGCACAAAAATCCGGAGCACAATGTATTCAAACTCAAAGAAGCCACCGTGAGGGGAAAAAAAACCATTCAGTACCTTGGTTCCAGTTGCACTCTTGCCAATTTGAGTGGAGTGAGAGGTCTTTGCAGGTTTGGTGTCCCCCTGAGAGAGAAGAATTCCCTGGTCGGGGCCCGGTGTCAAGCTGAATTCCAGCTGGCTCTGAAAGACCATGACAAAGCTTTCAGGGTTTATATTAGGCTGGAATGAGGGCTGGTTCACTGCTGCCCTTAAAACAAGCCAATTCCACCATGGAAAGAAATAATGTAAACATTTGTATATGATTCCCCATCTTTGGGGTATTTAGACAGAAGAAAGTCAAAAGAAGGTGAAATTAAGTTGACCTTTTAGGGTATACAGTATTTTAGGTTCATTATCCAATTTCCCGTGTCACAGACCCCTAACATTTTATGGGGAGTATCAAGAACTGTACAATACATGAAAGAAATGTGCAATAATATAATCCTCCACAGTTTAAATGTAGCATGTTTACCTTGGTTTCCCAAGAGAAGGGGGCTGAATGCTCATCTTGCCATGTGATATCCTGAACACAAAATAGTTAACACAATATTACACATTTTAGTCCATATGGTGATTTTAATCTGTATGTAATACAATAATAAGGTCATGACTACGAAGAGGCCTACTGACTGAAAGCCCCTTGAAAGTTGTGATTGATCATTTACTAGCACTAAACACTATATAATAGGGGCTGACCTAGTATTTGTTTAATTTTACAACAGAGAAAATAATTGAAAAACGATCATAGGTGTAGATTTACAAAATGTCGCCCACTGTTTTGGGTTGATATGAAAGAAATTTTGTATTTCAGACGTACAAAAACATTTTAGTTGCTCGTTTTTTTTTTTGTTTACTTTGCACAGTTTTTACATGTGTGCTGAATGTTGTATTTTTCATGTTTCATTGAAATGTTTTATTGAATTGTCATGATGGTTTCTGATTATTAAATGGGGGGAAATACTCGGGTACTTCTTTAATTACTTCATTGGCGTCGCATAATTACAATGTAGCCAATCAACATGGACCTAAGATAAATAACAATACATTTTGAAAAAAAACATTTATATTGTTTTTAGTTATGCACAAAGTAATACAAAGCACTTTTTATTTTGTTAACTTAAATTTGTTTCGATGACCTGATCAGTAGGTTTGTCCAGCATGTTGGCTGTAAACAAAACGTGTCGACCTCCAATATGGCGGTGCGTGACGTCACCAGAAAACTAATTGATGCTCACTACCACTCAAAAAGCACAAAAAAAGGCTAATTCATTACCGTATAACGTGAACTATTAGTGACTAGATTTAAATTAAAACACAGCCAAATAAAACTTCCAAGGCAGAAACCACAAGCTAACATTATCCACTGCTACGTGGCTAGCGGTTAGCAAAGCAGGTAGAATGGCCTAAAAACTCTCTGGTTTTAATTCCCATGGCGACCGTTTCTAGGCACCTCTTCCCCAAAATGGACAATCTTCTGTCCCGTCTCTATGAGGAGCTTGGGGTAGCAGACCACTTCGTCCCGGTCCACCCGGTGCATTGCATATCGGGATCGGATGTGCGGGTCCATCATGCAGTTGTCGATTGCGTTGTCCTGCTCTTGCGGTGACATTTTGTCCCACGTCGAGCCGTGCTGGTTTTTTATTTTCTCCCGCTCCTGCATGATCTTCTTGGCCATGGAGTTGATGGACGAGAAGTATTGGAATTTCTTCTCGTCCATGTTGTGGGCTTCGAGCCCCGCGACAGACGCGGCGGCCATCTTGTATGTCTTCCAGCTGTTTTTTGTTGTGGGAAGGGAAACGTCACTTAAGTGGGTGGGGCGTCGATGATTCAATGACTTCATGGGAATTATGGAATTTATCATGGGCCGTTGCTATTGGTATTAATTTGGGCAGCATGTGAATAGCTAGTGAACAAGTAAACAAAACGTACTCACACCCAGTTCTACTTTGCACCACGACTTTTGGAGTTACGAACCGTTGCTTGGACCACAAGAACACCGTATTGGTCTATCAGATTTACGACGAACATGGAACGCAGCATTTGACCGGATAAACGTGACGTGTCTTTCCTCTTAAACCGGAAGAGATTGAAGCAGTTGGCCCCTGTCAGCTCGTCATAAAATCATCACATTTCTTTAAGAAAAACGATTCAAGAGACAATGTAAGTTGTCACATTACTCAACAAACTCACTACAACCGTTCATTTCTTATTTGGTACCTGTTTTGATGCCTTGTTTGCTTAAACTAGGGCTGCTTTGGCTAGATTTAACTTGCTTACTCAACCAACAGTTTCGAGCATTTTTCATTAAAACTAATTGATTTTTTTTTAAGACTTTGCTCCTGTTAGAGTACAACTTACTTTTGTACGTCCGCAGATTCATGGAAATATATTCACTTCATTTCATACCATCTGTGTTCCTTCCATTCTTTTCATTTTATACGTCCTTGTAGTTTAGCCCCTTCCTACTTTCAACCCTCCTTCATTTGTATCGTAATTTTCTGATTAATCATTCCTCCCATACTGAACTCACTTCGCTTTCTTCGATAAGGTGTCCCTATTTTTGTTCCATGTGGTACATCAAGTGTGCTGTCCGTGATACTGTTGTTTTACCTTGACAGAATGGTGACAGACGTGCAGTTAGCCATCTTCGCCAACATGCTTGGCGTGTCCCTGTTCCTGCTGGTGGTGCTGTACCACTATGTGGCCGTCAATAACCCCAAGAAGCTGGACTAAAAACCGGTCACACCGTGGGCAGGTGAGTGTAATTTCAGCAGGCACCAACAAGACGTCAGGGTAGAAAAGGACATAAAATGTAAGGTTCTCTTATCAGATGTTGAGAACTTATCGAAATGATGGGAAGACAAAATAATGGCAAATCCAAATTATACCACATTATGTGTCCCAACGCATTAAAAGATCGGCTAGCTGATTACTTTTGAACCCCTAGGAAAAAAAGCATACCACGTGCTGAGGAGGAGGCAGTGTTGTGTCACTGTGTTACTTGTACCGGTATGTCTATTAATGGAATGGGCTCCCTGGTGTTTATTGATCACTTACAACTTGGCAACAAATACCCAAATACTACCTCAAAATGGAGGTACTACGGTACTTGAGTCTATTGTCACATAGTTTATTAGTTTCCAAATCAGTGTAGCGCTCTATAAAGGAAAACAATCAAATGTAATTCATCAATTGTTTTTTCACTCTACAGATGGGAATCACCACCACCACCTCCCTGGAAATGAAAACATTCCCCCAAAATTACTAAGGATTGTGCAGTAGTTACTTTTTTTCAATAAAACATGCAAAGAAATTTCCTTTCTTCTACTTTTATCTGTAATCATGTTTTGCGCAGTAGTTTAGTACCTGTAAAATAATTTTCAGACAAATTAAGTAAAATACTGCGCAGCGGATGGTAATGACCGTTGCAAAATAACAACATACGCATAAAGATCACAAAATACTTTTATAGCATAATATTCAACACTTATTGGTCCAGAGAAAATATTATATGGGAAATGTTCTTATTACACTTAAGCACAAGACAAACAAATGATGGAAGTTCAAGCAAACGTCTAAAACATATTTTTAACAATTTTCGGCGGTGTTGCTCGAACGGAATCTATGAAAACACAATATCCTATACAACATCCAACATGTATAAAGGAGCAGCATTAAAGTGGATTTTTCTTATAGTCAAAGTCTTACATAATGAGGTTAGTTAACAAGGTGCTCATCAGTCAAATTTGTGCACAGTGATATCTTGACCTTTGAGTTTGACCAAGCTCAACCCAATTTTCTGGTAAATCCAATCTTCCCCATCGGAATGAATTTAAATGTCATGAATCTCTTCCAGCACCAAAACAAAATGTAACTCTTTTGTTGCACATTAGAGCATGTAAAGCATTTATATTTCATAAAGGGTAATTACTGTATGTACTGTAGTTTTTGCATGTTAGACATTTGCCTTGAAGGGGTGTGGCCTAGTTAAGTTGGGTTTGCCCAATTTGGTCAGTTAGTCTGTGTGAACATCTGGGTTCAGTTGTGACCTATGGTAGCTCATTGCCAGTGTTCTCTCAACACAAAACCGATTCAAAATAGTTTTGTTTTTTTTTAAGGCAGATTCCGATAATTGGCAGAAAAAAATAGATAAATGATTATTCAGCCGATTAATTAAAAATATATACAATGAATTCTGGGGGGCCGGGTCCCATATCACTGACAGCACTCATTTTGAATTTGACTATCCAAAAAAAACATGCGAGGGCATTACAATATCTTGAGTGTTTTTTTGTCTTTCCACCCGAGCGACAGCATATCTGAAGTTCGCTCATAACACAAACAAAAGAAAAATCCTTGGGGCACTCGTGAGTCAAGGTATCACTGCATTTGTACGTGTGAACGTGTCACAGTAGTGCTTAGCAGAGCTGTGCATTCCACCTATGTGACGGACCGGTCCGTGATGAACGCCCATTTTGTAGGCGATAAATGAAAGCCGGGAACCTTAAAAAAAAAAAAAAAAAAACGGACAAAACATAGTCGGAAGCCCATTTTGTCCATCTATGTACAATAATTGTGTATATTCGCAGTGAGGCTTCAATGGGCGGAGTCCGGCCGCTGTGAGGCTTCCATGCCACGGTGAGTCTTTCGTTTCAAATATCGCTCAGCGGGGGGCTGCTAGTGGAAGTTGGTCGACGGAAATGCTAACGGAAGCCCGTTTAAAATGCGAGGCGGAACGGCCTATAGGCGATAGACGGACGGCGGAAGGCTACCACGGCTGCAGGCGGAAGGCGATAAACGGACCTGGAAATTTTAGTAAAATGCCCAGCTCTGGTGTTTCGTGAAGATATAGAAATGTGATATTAAATGAAGGTAATCTCCGCTTGCTTATACTCATTGTGGTGAAGGCACTTGGACCTGACAACAACAATACTCAATAATATGGAAATTTACATGACACTCACTGGCCATTTCAGTAGGAACGGATGAAATGGCTGTCGGTTTCAAAGTTAGCATTAATGTTCTGACGAGGCTATTCGGGGTCAACCCACGGGGTGTTGAGGAAATGCGCAGTTCAGAGATTTGCCTGCACAGCGGTTGCTATTTCACAACAGGGGCTCGGGCAGTGGTCCTCTTGAGGGATTTACACGTCTTCTGCTTGCTTCGCTCGTCCTCAGCCGCTGCAGGGCACAAAAAAAATAATAATACCACCTTCAATTAAAGACAATTTTTAAACTAGTGGTTTAGGAAAGGGGGAAAACCATTGTCACTGTATCAAAGCTTAGCTATTAGAGGTGTTACAAAAACAGGAGAAAAAAAAATGGTTGTGATTTCAAAGATGTGAGTGAATTGAATCAAATCTTTCAACTTTAAAATGATCTGTTTTTGAATCGAATCGCACCCTATAGAGGTAAATAGAGCATGATTATGCTTTGAAACAAAATTATAGTGCTTGGGAAAAAAGGAAATCCAGTATACTATATGTAGTGTGTAATTTACACTGCCAGCACTGTCATAGGGTCTGCACTCGAGACGTTACCTTGAATGATTCCATTGGGGCGGCTTTTAGCGAGACGCGCCCCGGCACTGTCGGACGCTCCGGCCTTCCTGTTGCATACCACATGTGGCTGCAGTTCGATCCTGCACGGGCGACACAATGTTCAGTCGACCATGCTCTGCTATGGATTGCGTTATGGTTGCCATCTTGTGGTACATTTAGCGAAGTTAGCCTGAACTTTGTGGAGCGTTTTGATTCTTGACAGTTGTATTTGCGTGTAATCAAATGGTTGCAAAAAAGACAGACTGGAAGAGCCACAGAAAGGCATAATACCCGTTGTGAATCTTGCTTTTCAGCTCATTAGAGAACAGCAAAAGTGCATTCAAAAATGTTACAGGTAAAATTAAGTTAACCCGTAAAGGTTCAAGGGCATTTTAGGTTCATCCTGACATTTCACCCGAAAGCCAAATATTTTTTGTGAGTAGTGTAATAATGAAAATAAAATTTTGGGACTCACTTGCTAAATTTGACAGAGGCCATGATGTGCTCGGGCCCACAGTCTTTAGCAGTCTGTGACAGAGACAAAAGTAAGAACTCCACCCAAAAACAAATATACGTTAAAAAATGAGTACAGTGGAGGCTGACCGCTGCGGCGGCACGTTGGCCGGCGTTTCGGTTTCCTACGCTTCGGTTTCCTCTTCCGCTTCGGCCGGTACGTGCAGGTAAAGCTGGCTTGGACCAGGCCGCCGACGAGCCTGCATGGAAGTCTGTACAGCTCAGGCCTGCCGAGCACACATGGAAAGTCAAAAACCAACAAAGTGGGAGTCAAAAGGATGCTTTGCAAACATGTCATCTTTATTTTAAAGAGCAGCACAAATGAACATTTGAGTCGTCTACTAGTGAAAATTAGCACTACACGAGGCCGAGGAAAAGGCACAAAACTCTTACAGTAATGCTAAACATTACAATCTTTGCCACGTTATTGCATCACTACATTTGACTTAGATCAGGAATGTCCAATCTTTTCACTGTGGGCTACGTACAGAAAAATGGAAGGGGGCCCAATTCTTATGGTTATGAGTTCGACAAATTTAATATGCTCTACGACGTCAACATTATCTGCTAAGGTGAAAAAAAACATTCACCCTGGTATTACCAAAGCTATTGAAATATATGCCTTAAAAACATGTTTAAAGAAAAAAAGAAAATCTGCCATATCTTGTAACATTTATATTTACAGTTTTATAAAACGTATAACAAATATTAAACTTTTTTTTACATAAAGTGTGTCAGTAACATTCAACGACAACATTTGAACTTTTTCTTGTTGAATTTTTTTATTACAATATATGCAAGCGAGCCTCGCATGAATCAGAGATGGACAACCCCGACTTAGCTCTTTTACATAAAATTTTAAAAGCTCCACTCTGTGGCTATTTACGTCTTCAACACTGGATAGAAAGACAATATTTTTATATATGATAGCAAAATATGACAGATTCCCTAATAGAACCCAACAACTCATACGTGACAAGATACCAGGTCACAACAGTTAACGTAACCATTATTCTTTCTGCAATGACGTTGCAATTTACATAGCTGGTTCAGAAACATTCAAAACATCACAAAGCATCTTCTAGACAGTGCAGATATGGACCACAAGATAATTTAGCATGTTTGCTAAACTAACAATTCCAACATTGACACAAAAGAGGCCACAAAAATATCATTAAAAAATTCCTTGGTGCCATTATATGAAACATGTACAACCATTTTTTTTAAACAGATAAGTCAACAATGGTGGACAATATGCAAGAGAACAAAAAACTCCATAATTAGATCAAATTCGCAATTTGCAAAAGCAATTCAGTCACAATAGCAAAGGTACCTAATAAACAAAAATACTACTACTACCGATAATAATGTAACTTAAGCAGCACTTCCCATTTGAAATATCTCTAGTGCTACAAAGATAAAAGCGGGAAAACCACACATTTTTAAAATGCCCCTATTCTATTTTTGTCAAACGATGACTTTATTCTCATAAAATTACTACTGGTGCCCCTCTTGAAGTTGCAACATTACGTTTTCATACTCTGAAATTATATATGAACAACAATCCTTCTAAAAGTCATCACATTTATAAATCTAAATATGTTCACTGACGGGAATTTTCAGTCCGCTTATTTTTGTTGCATGCAACATTTGAAGATAATTGTTATTTTATATTTATTGAGCCAAGAAAATTCAAGTTTTCACCCCCCTTGAAATATTACATTTTATGTGCTTAAATAATAGCATAGAAATATTATAAATGGTTATACTCCTCTGCACAAAAATACTGAACAGCGGTTCAGTACACTGCAACATAATCTAGTGCTTGATGGGGCTGCACGATATTGGAAAAATGCGATATGGATGTTGACTATAGTGATATTTAACCTGTACCTAAAGAAATGACATTTTTATTATCCAACGAAACTACATTGTTTTTCATGCGGCAAACTAAGCAAGCTCACTTTGTACTGAGCTAATTAATTCTAATTAGACATTGACCGACGATTGGGTTAGCGATGCACATTTAAGTTTGACTGGTCAAATTCAGATAAAAGCATACAATTCCAGAAGAAAATTATTGCATGTCTTCGCGATATTTTTTTGATATACTGTGCAGCCATAGTGTTTGACTCATCTATTAAAGGTTGTATTTTGTAATTGCATTGTTCTAGTATAGCTGCTCGTAGATGGTCATCTACAAATATGGTAGATAACACCAATGACGATGGGAATGTAGAGACCGTTAGGCGCGCGCACAAAGTTCAATGCTTAATAATTGACTCAATAATTTAGTCCTTGGCTTCCCTAGTGGGGGAGTTGTTGGCGGGCGGTGGCCCCTGCAGGAGGCGCGGGCCAAGCTTAGAGAGCAGGGGCAGCGTCTGCAGGGAGGGCAGGAGTGCGGACAGGCTCGGGGACCGGAGGGAGTACACACCTGCCATGCTCGAGGAGACCGCCGCCGCCGCGCACACCGACGACGACGAGGACGACGAGGAGGAAGGGGGGGGTGAGGGTGTTTGAGGGGGGCGGGCGGGTGCGTGGCTGTTGCCAGGGGAACTTAGGACAGCGCGGTGGTGGTGGTGGTGGTGAGGAGGAGGAGGCGGGCGTCTCTTCTCCGCAGTTTTGGCGTCTACAGAGACAGACACACCTGCTGACACATGCAGGTGGGGGTGGGGGGTGGGGGCATGCTGAGGGCCGTGTAATTGACATTTCGCTAAGCCACACCCCGGACGTGCTGACCGGCCTCCAACTCCGATAAATGTTAGGCATTTGAATTTGTCAAGAATCAACGCTATGTAGTCGTCCCATAGCGACTGGAATACCTAGAATCAACACCTCTGTCAAAAGCAACATACTAAGTTAAATAATGCTATACTGTTGTTAGCACCTTTTGCGCCGCCAGAAATGTCAAAGTGCATTTTTTCTGTTAAAGCTATATGGCAATCATTTCAATCCCCCAGGAATCAACACCTTTGTCAGCTCCAAGGTAAGCAATGTTCATATTATCTGTAAAATAATGTTATGCGCAACCACAGCAGTGGTCTGGAACTGCGTATCGCAAGAAAGCAGCCCCAGTGAGCGTCAATCACACAGTCACGACCGCTGAACATTGTCAAAGACCTGATGCCCATTCACAGGACATTGTGCAAATCATAGTCACTTGGTTAGAAAAAATAGATCAATTGTATTTTAAAGCCATATCACATAGCAAATGTGAACCACTTTCTTACACTGAGTACTGTACTGCATTTTGCTTTGGAGTCAGCCAGCCCTTCATCACTTGTTATCCCGTTGGTTCAAAATGCTGATGCTGTCCTCTCAACTGTAACATGTAAGAGCAAGCACATAGCCCCCGCTCAGTGCCTCAGGTCAGCTAACCAGCTGCTCCTCGAGGTATCAAAGTCAAAGCAGAAGCCAAGAGGGAAAGAGCATTTTCTAGTGCTCGTCCCATCCTATGGAAAGACCTCACTCATTGGCTTTTAACACAGCTTGAGACTTCTGCCCTTGTTATAGAGTGTTGATATTGATATGGTGGCGTAAGCAAAAGTGAAGGCGGGAGTCTTAGCGAAACGTCAGTAACGAGACAGGAAACTAAACGGCAACTCACCCCTTCCAGACGCTGCAGACTTGGGGCCGCCGCCTCGCCCGCCGCTGCCCCCTCTGCTGCTGTGGTTTTGCAAGTGCGCCCGCTGCGCCGGGCACCCGAAGGTGAAACTGGGCGAGTTGGGCATCTTGGGGGATGGCGTCAGGCTGCCGCTGCTCTGGCTCGTACAGCGCACCCGACCAAAGGAGCCCTCGGGCGGCAGGCCGCTCAGACCGCTGACACACCATCGCCCACACAGACAGGTTTTAAAAGTGTTTACAAAATTGTGGCTGTGTTCAGAATAACTCCCAATTCTGTATCGAGTGTTCCCTTGGTATATCGTGGACTTTTAAGCAATTTTGTTTTTTATAGTACACAGGCAAATCCACATTTAGTGTTGCACGTCTTGTGTGTACACAAAAGCTTCAGTCATATGCCTAAGTACTGTTTCAAAACTATTTTTCATTTGATGAATTAACTACACAGTCCGCTACATACAAATATAAGTGATAGGGAGTTGTGAATGAGGGAATATTTCCAAACACAGCCTGTGTCTTACATGCGTGAACCAGGGGCGGAGCCAGAATGTGACAAATGGGTGGGCCTGAATATTTCTCACTGAGCACGATCCTCCTGTCCCGACACGTATCGTATATTCAAATAAAATGACAAACTGAAGAATATGAAGTTCAGATCTTCCTTAGACAACCACAATTATGCCATTCTTAATTTTCAATACAATAAAAAAAACACAACAAAACACAAATTCAAAAATAATTTAATAAGAATTTACTATAAATTTAAAAGTATATATTTTTTCATGAATCTCACTGGGTGGGAAGTCTGTCAATTTGGGTGGGCCTGTGCACACCCAGGCCCACCCATGGCTCCGCCCCTGGTGTGAACTCACTTGAGGAAGGTCTTGGGCGGCGACGCCTTGCCGTGGTGGTGCGCCTTGTTCGGCGGCTGCGCGTTGAGGTGCAAGCACGGGGCTTTCGTGTTGCGGACATGCTTGAGCACCCATGCCCGCAGGTTGCCCAGGCAGCTGTGCTCCGACAGGACAAGGCGTGGCCACGGGTTGCACTCGGCCATATCCAGCGCCGAGATGGCCACGGCACGCCCCACCTAGTGGGGGGGGGGGGGGATGATAACAATCGCAGCTTTAATGCTAGCACAACATCGTCATCTCTAGAGTCATGTTAGGGCAGAACAATTTTGAAAAATAATGTAATTGTGATTTTTTTTTCCCCCTCAATATTACGTTTGCGATTTAATATGTAATTTTTTTCATGGTCCTCTTTTGTCCTATATGTTCTATTGTACCTGTTCAAAGATCTCCGGCGTGTACTTGAGCGGGAACGTCGGCATCAGAGGGGGCGTGGCCCGACCATTGTCATGGCACGCTGCTGGGATGGCGTTCAGAACCTTTCCCGTGTTGTAGTTGCACTCTAACGTATAGCTATCAAAACAGCAAAGACATATTTATTTTATGATATCTAAATATTAGTGTGACATCATCCATGTATTTTACCTGTGCAGAATCCCGATGGCTTTGTGAACGGCAACCCGGCCGCTGCCTT
The DNA here is from genome assembly GCF_054856515.1 of Filicampus tigris. Classification (NCBI taxonomy): domain Eukaryota; kingdom Metazoa; phylum Chordata; class Actinopteri; order Syngnathiformes; family Syngnathidae; genus Filicampus; species Filicampus tigris. Next base: position 8,656,763 of record NC_141236.1, on the reverse strand, counting down.
CCTTCGATTGGCCGTCGCGTTTGTCCCGTGCGTACATGTTCTTCTCAGAGAAGTTGCAACCCAGAAAGTCAAAGTGTGGCGAGTTGATGGCGATCAGCCTCGGGTATAGCAAGTTCTCCACCTGTGCACACAAAGTACCACAACAAGCTATTTTCTGATTGGCTTTTTGGGTTAAAATTCCAACTTCTTTCAGAAAAAAAAAATCTGGCATTTTTCTTTCAGCTTTTGCATTCAAATGTCAACCTTTTTCTGGTTAAATTAACATTTGTTTTGTAGATTTGTTGTTGGGTTTTTTTCACCCCCAAAACCTTTTTTTTTTTTGCACAAAAAAATACTACTTTATTCTCTTAAAAATATGTGTGAGGAATTCTTGAAATTTTGCAGCTTTTAAGTATTATAATTATTAAAGTACTAAGTATAGCTCTAAGTATTCCAACTTTTTTGTAAATTGTCTACTTTTTACATTTTTAGGCTTTTAGCCATGTAAAATGTTCAGTTTATTAGTTTACCTGCTGGCTCTCATCTGGCAGATTGTTTCCATACATGAAGCAGCCCCGCTTGGAGGCGTGGCCGTGCAAGTCCACATAATAGGCCACGCCCCCCTCCTTTGCCAGAGTGGACTCCTGCTTCTCTTTTTTTGCCTCCAGCAGTGTCTGTGGTCCCTCTTTTGGTGGCTGTTGTGGTCCGTCTGGCGGCACGGCGCCCGCGACCATCCCTGAGCTGGACGAGCTGCCGACGTCATCCTTCGCCGTCCAGTCGGTCCCCTCCGTCACCACGGTGACCCCGGGCTGCGAGGGAGTTGCGTCCTTGGCTGCGTTGCGCTGGTTTAGGCTGACTTCCAGAGCGGTAAGGGTAGGAGCCTCTGTGTGAGGATGAGGTGCCGGGACTTGAAGCCGAGGGGCCTGGGCGAGGGGCGCACTGGGCTTTGCATTCTTGTGTGTCGTACGGTTGTGCAAGTGATGGTAGAGCAGCAGTGCTTTGGCCGCATGGATGGACGGGTGCAGCTCGGGGCTGGGATTCATGTACTGTCTGTTCAGGTTCACGCCCCGCGAGTCGGTCCTACGCATTAAAAACATTCAACTGCTTTTACTTTTTTTAAATCACACTTTTACATTACCAATGTAAATCTACAATCAATGGTAGGATATTGCTGGGTTTTTTTTTTCTTTGTTTATTTTTTTTTTACAGGCGCGGTACATTATCCTGACCTGTAATGGCCTCGCACGACACCATCGGGGTTGAGCATGGGGATGAGCTTGAAGACGAACATGTTTCTGAGCGTGTGGGCTCGCGGGTCATCTTTCCGCAGGATGAAGTCCAGGAAGCCGTTGAAGACAAACGAGGACGGCGTCTCTCCGGGGTGCACGCGGCTGCTTAGGAAGAACACCTACCAACATACATATTCAAAGGTAACAATATGTGAGGATGGCGAGCGAACGGGATGGTGAGGGGCTGGCTTATCGGGTCATAAGAAGAATGTCTTGACACTGATACTATTCATGAGCCTGAGTATGGTGTTTTGTATTGTTTGTTAACATTAAGATAAATGGACTCCTAAGTTCAAGTTGTGGGGTGGTTTTAAATTCTAATTCTCTTTTTTGCTTAGTTTAACAGTAACTTCAGATGGTAGTGGTATTAAACAACTTGTCAGTTTGGTGACAAGAAAACAAAAAAATGTGACATCTTCAGCATTAACCTTAACAGATCACGAGTGCTGTCTTTTAGCATCTGACTTTTGTTAGGTTTTTATTTGCAATTTAAAAAAACAAGGCAGGCCAGCTTTTAATTTTATTAAAACCGTGCAACAGGTTACACCGAAGCTAACATGTACCTTTTTGTTCTTAAAGTGGTGAGGTCGAGGCGTGTCAGCATCGGGGAAGAGCTGCGGCAGCCGAGGCTCGCGCTCGTCCCGCATGCCGCTGCAGTTGGTCACAGTGAGGAGGTCCACACGGTTGCCGTCCAGAGAGCGACACAGCAGCTCACGCTGGTAATACACCTCATCTGGGGGGCTGACACACACGGGAAAGTTTCAGAAATCAGGACTTTTTAAAAAATATACAGAAAGAAATAGTTTTGTGAAATGAAAACTTTTAAAACAGAAAAATAAATCTCAAAATATGGCTTTATTCAGTCTCGTGGGGTCTTGGGTCGAAATGTGGGAATTGTAACTTTTGAAAAAATATATAGACTTTTTCTTGAAAGAAAATAGTACTTCTCTTGCTATTACTGTCTATTTTTTGGTCACAAATGACTAACTATTTATAATAATATGTAATTTATTTATACTGTGAGGTGATTTTCCCCTCCACAAAATATTACAAATTTGTTTCATTGTAGTGAAAGTTCATTCTCAAAATATTACAAACACACAAAACTGACTTTTTTCCCCACAAGAATTACATCCTTTTTTTTTGGTAAATTATGACTTTTTTCGGGGAAAAAAATACATTTCTTAACAGTACACTGTACTTCTCTATGTCTTTTTTTATCCTTCGGTAAAAAGCTAACTTTTTGGGCGTTTTTGTTTTTCCACAGGTTTGCGGCGTTACCTGGCAGGGCTGAGCTGTGCTGCGTGCCGGTGGCTGTCGTCCAAGCACTGCAGCATCTCCTGACACTCAGCGTAAGAGAAGGGAAAGCAGAAGGAGAAGAAGGTGGTGGCGCCTCGAACCTCTAGCAGACGGTGAGTAAAGGACAGGATGAATTGATTGCGTACAATCTGAAAAACGAGAGGCACAAAAGCTGTGTTATTATTATCAATAATTGCGTCACTGTTACTTTTTGATAGGCGTGTGTTTGATACCTCAGTGACGGGTCTGTCTCGGACCCGCTCCCACTTGTTCTTTCCGGGCAAAGTCCGTACAAGAGGCGCCATGCCTTGACTGTAAAGCTTCCTCTGGTTGTTCATGTTCATCACATTAATCTTTAGCAGCTTTCCAGGTGCTGCGCCCTGCACGCTGAAGTGGAACCATGACCTCAAACACACACAAAAACATTTATTCAAGAAATATAACAGCAGTCTTTCAGAAAATTACAATCGTTCCTGTGAATATGCAACTGTAATATTGAGGCTTCATTCTCCAAACACCTTTTTATAAACAAAAGACACCTTTATTCCTGAAATATTTCCAATTTTATTCATTACCTATCTAACTTTATCAAGTGTAGTCACCTGTTGCCGTTCTCGTGTACTGTGCCGGCACAGTCGGGCTGTGTCCATACGTTGAACTCGTGGTCGGGGATGTTGGAGGCGCATGTGCCTGCCCCGGGAGGTGCATCATTAAGGGGGCTTGGCGTGCGCTTGTTCACCCTCTCCACACGGGCCAAGTTGCCCGAGTCGAACTTGGAGCTGAACACGATGTTGCCAAAGCGAGCCTCCATGGCCGAGAGGGGAGTTTCCTTTTAGAAGGCTTTCATTCGCCACAAACCCTGATGAACCCTAAAAAAGATGCAAAAAAAGGAAAGCGAATGGATGGTCTAAGGAAGAATACTTCTGCTTTGAAGATTGAGCTTGATGTATTACACAGTATAGCCAATGCTTCCCAAACTTTTTACACCAAGTGGCACCTCAAAAATAAAAGACTTTGTCCTCCAAGTATCACAATAATCAGCAAAATTTGAATACAGCATTGTAGGCTGAGGTCTTCATCTAAAATGAGATTTTATTCCCAAAGTTACAGTAAATTATTAGTATATTATAACACTGCGCATAAATATTGGAGAATAAAAAAACTACTGTGACTTAAATGACGCTAAATACAACTGAACTGTACTTAAAAGTACTTACTGTACTAGATGTTTAAACATTTCATTCGGTCTTACATGCAGAATGCCACGGGTTTGATTCCGGTCATTGTCTGGATAAAAAATTGCGAGAGACAGACAAGCTGTGGCGATCACTGCGGGTACAAGCTGAAAGTTAACAGTATCTCAAAATATCACAACTTTAAAAAAATTAAAAAGGCGCATTACAGTTTTGCGCTCAAAATATTTTTCTTTTCTTAGCACTCCAACATTATTCTCAAAATACAGAGATTTTATTTGGGCAAGTTTGGTTTTTCATTTCACAACTAACTTTGCCAATTACAAACATATTTAAACATCTTTCTAACATTTTCTTTTATTGGATTATTTGATTTCATCAATTGGATCAGACTTGAACCGGTGGGCGTGACAATATAAACATAACAGCGACACCCAGAGGCGGGGGTTGGGAACAACAACCACGACCAAATGATGCATACTGCATACTCGACAATAACATTCATTTATGTAACACCATGCCATAAATATATGAAACGTGACGAGTAGGATTGTTTCCAACTAACCAGCTCATGTTTATCCAGCAGGACACAACAATGGCTAAGGTTCGGTCCCACCGCCGCCACCAAGACGAACAGCTGACCCACAAAACAGGCTCACGCATCGGGGATGGGGATTTAAAGCCTCTCGCGCTGTCACATCCGCCGAACAAGAGAGTTTGATTTTCATTCAGTCCGGTTATCAAACATCTACGGGGATGCAACGTTCACGTTGTTTGGTCCTTGAACGCTACCTTGACGTTACTAAGCTACAAGGGACAACTTAGCTATCCTGCTAGCGGTCGTTGCTAGGAAGCAAAGACAGACGCCTCGGTCTTAAATCACGGCGTGTCTTCTCCACATCGTTGATTGATATTAGCTCGGATGTGCTATACACGCCACTGTATTTATTATTCCGTCGATCGATTTCCGTGTGTTTTGATGTAATGTCGCCGTCCTCTTCCCCCTCCCCAAAACTCTTCAGTTGGTTGCTACGACTGAAGCGTTCAAGGAAGTCATGAAAATGTCAAAATGCCGCTGCGTGCTGTGTTTAACGACCTCGTGCTTAATAATAATAATAATAATAATAATAATAATAATAATAATAATAACAACAGTAAAATTAGGCATTGCTCTAATATTGTTCTAATATTCTAATATCTCTCAGAAAACTTTTTTCAAAATCCAGTTATCCCTCACCATCTCGCGGTACCCTTTTTGCTGTCTCACTGATTCGCACAATTTTTGCGATTGGCAATTTTTTTTCAGTGATTATTTTTGCACATGGAATATAACAACGGACTTCATTTAAACCCCAGAATATGTAACATCAATGACAAAACAATGGCACTGCTCTGGACACCAATGACAATGCATCGGGAATCCACTGCATAGACCCTTTTTGTTGCTGCTTGGTAGCTGGTAGGGGGCTCTGAGAGACATCTAATATTAGTTGATATCAATGACATAACTGGAGTTTTTTTGGGCACAAAGCAGCAAAGCTAATTTGCAAAAGATGGATCCGGGTATGTTCTATCTACCATGACTATTTCATTTATTTCCTGAATTTAGACAGTTCCTCATTGATCGTGTCAAATACAAGTTCGTCTGAATATGCACGTCCTTGAGCACTGAGTGTATAACTAGCGGTGCAATCAGCTCCCGGAAGTACGAGTGACGTCTGGTGACGTGTCCCATTCATAACTATTTTTCAACGCGCACCTGCTGTTGCCATAGCGCAGACGTGTGTTGCGTTGAAAAACATCATGCTAATATGACCTCGCTACACTCGACAATGAAGCGTTCATGTGCTTCTGTAAAAGCATGTACTCCAAGTACTTGCTGTGCGGATCTGTTACCTTGTTTTTGTGTGTGACTGTGTCATAATGTTGAATATTTAACGTTGTTTTTTAACCGTTAATTTGAGTAGTATGTTTTGATAAATTTGGGATAGCCCCCATTTTAAAGGTCCGTGTGCTCACCTTTGTCAAGGGAAGTTTTTCATGTCAGGAACTAGCTAGGATTGGGGTGGGACATTGATATTCTAGTCTGTTGTTAGCCAGCGTTTCCTCTGATGTGGCCACACTTTGTTACGTTTTTGCCCTTGAACGCTTTGTGACACGCGTGTACGTGCAAAAACGTTTCAAGAACGTTGGTTACCGTGGTAACTAGAGTGACACTGCTGTGACGCAACTCTCCTCTAGATTTCACTTACTACTCGTTCTCGGTGTTATACTATAGCCAAAATTAATTATTGATGGAACATGATGTGCTTAGGTTTTTTTCCTTACAAATCTTGTTTCCTCCCACGTTCCCAAAGCATGCATGTTACCTTCATTGAAAACTTCATTGTCTTCAGATGTCAATTTAAGCGGGAATGATTGTTTGTCAACACAAGTGCATGGAAATAAGAATTTGAGTAAATGTTATTTTAGTAGCCCTTAGCAATATTGAGCAAGACGTAGCTCAAATTCAAAAGGTTTGGTGACCCCCGGTGTGTTTGACACACGGAAATGATGGGAGTGTTGTGGTCATCCGGGCTTTAGACGGCGCTAGTGAGCCTTAAGAGACACAAGTCAGACCCACGTGTGGTGGCTCTCCTTCTGCATCAAATGAATGGTGCGTTATGGCCATCCGGCCTATAAGTGTCGCTAGTGAGTTCAACTCACTGGCGGGGTGTCGCCCTTTACCAGGGAGGAGCTGCCAGAGAGTGTTCCGATTTCACGTCAGCCGGCGTGACCGACTGCAGCTCCGCTTCTATGATCACTTAACGTCGTCTCGGCCGCTAAACTAAAACTTGGAGCGTTCACCCGGACTTTCATCGTCATTTGTTGTATTGCGTAGCGGTGACGGACTGTTCCATGATGGCCTTTCTGTACGAATATGTCACGCAGGAGCAACTCGCAGGCTTCGACAAATACAAGGTAGCATGCTAAGTAGCTAGCCCCTGTATGTGTATACAGTTTGTGGGTTTAACTCAGCTCACAACTTGAAACATCTAGAGAAACCCATTTGTGCATCTATTCCATAGTCTACAACGTTCTGGTCAAATATGACCCTCTTTGACAGCATTAAAAATGTTATTATTCATTCACCCTGATTTTTCCCTAAAGTGACCTACTTGAATATTTAATTATGTGAAACATATGGAATTACCTTGTGTATGGAATGCGTTGCGTTGTATAAATCAAGCTGCCTTGCCTTGGTTAAAATACAAAAATGTAAACATTGACTAACCCTTGCTTAGTGTTCGTCTGTGTCTGTGAGACCCATTTTCAGCTTTTATCAAAAGATAAATGACACTAGGCATATCTGAAACCTCATGGTGATAACACGCTGTTATGGGATTTTCTTATTTTTTCTATTACATTTTATTTAAAAAAAAACTAGTAGCACATTAATTCCTAAATGTGATCTAACAAAGGTAAAGGGCAAATATTAATGTTTTCTGTTCATATGGCTTGAAATTGGGATGTAGTCAACATATGTTGAGTATTTTAACGGAAAATTATTTGATTATGTTGTTTTGAAAACCCAAAACTAGTGGGTTCACCAGACCCTTGGACACAGGCGAGTAACAAAAATATGAACACCACACAATTGTTAAATGGTTCTACAAAGTTTGGTTCAAAATCTGAGCTGTGTAGAAAAATCGATTTAAATTTCTCAGTTTGTGCAGGATTTAAAAAAAGTTGAAATCTTGAAACGCTTGTAGGACAGTGGTGAGGGTGTTTTCGATGGCCGTTGGAACAGTCTCGAGGACTAGACGTGAGACCGAGATGTCTCAAAATATTCCCCCCCCTGTTGCTTTTAACTGCCCACTTTGTAACTTTGCAAAAATGCCAGCAGGCTGAGGATTAGAGAAGAGCATGGCAAATGCAAATGCTGCTTATGACTTTTTTTTTTTTTTTTTTTTTAAAGAATTGAGATATTGTGTGTTGGGGCTGCAGTTTGAGCTTGTTCGTGTGATCGCATTACGTGCGGTTTCCTCATTCTTCCTGCTGCCTTCCATAATTAGCATAATGTCACCACTATTACTTAGCATCTTCAGTTTGTAATGTAAAAGTCAGTCCAGTGCCGCTTGCACTGATGTACGGCTGGGTGTCACACGCCCTAGGGCAGCTGCGGCTATACAATACAATACAATACAATACAATACAATGCAAATGTATTTATATAGCGCACTCAAGTCTCAGGAGATTTGTATGATTTAAAAAAACAAACAGGATACCTGCAATGTGTCACGCGTAGACAAAATATGTTCGCAGTTCACGCAATGCCAGAAAAAGCTAAACTAAACTCTCCGCTGCCATGCCAAGAGTGTTCGTGAACAGAGGTAACTTTTGTTCGTAAACCGAATTGTCAATGGGGCCACCACCGTATCTTACAAATGTATTTGAAAAAGCTACAAACTGCTGTTATAGCAGAGACTACCGTAGATGAAATAAGTCACCGGCAGTCACACCGTCTATTTGCTTGCGTGTCACAGTGACAAATTACACTGATAGTTGTGTGTATGTTTGCAGTACAGTGCAGTGGACTCCAATCCTTTGTCGGTCTACGTCATGCACCCTTTCTGGAACTTTGTGGTGAAGGTGAGAAACACATTAGCGTGTGTGTGTGCGTTCACGTGTGTTTTGACAACTACTGACACTTCGGTGACACTCCTTTGCATGTTGCATCATGTCCTGTATGTATTGTGTTTGTCAAATATGGCCTCCACTGCCTCACTAGGTGGTTATTATCTTTCTTATGACATCTTATGCAATCATGTGTGGCGCCAGATGTCCTCCGCTGTATGCAAACTCTGTTGCATGCAAAGCAGATGTAGCAACTGTAAAGCAGACTTCTATGTATGTACTTTAAAGAGCTCGAACAGAATCCGAGCAAAAGTTGCTGAATGAGAAGGATTGAGGAATTTTTTTTTCATTGGGGGGGTCCATGTTTCTGGGTTCAAAGGATGATATACATGAAAGGGTTGGAAGGGAGTAGCTTTATGTTTACAACAGACAGTTTTTTTTTAATCTAGTTTTTTTTTTTTAATTGAAGATTAAAGAGACATGACTCACTTTGTGTCCTCGGCTTGGCCTTTACCGCATCTCCACATTATTATTATGTAGTTGTGCAGCAAACAATGAAGAAAAAACATTAGTATAAGTTGTGTACGAGGTCTCCTAAACTATTTGACCAATAATCTCGGACTACTGATCCTTGCAGCAATTTATTAAATACATTCTTCACTTCTATGAGATAAGGCCATGGCCTGACTAAATGAAGCTCCTCCCCCACATTGTTGTTGTATGTATTGTCAATTCTTTTTCTTTTAATTTAGTAAGAGAAATATGATGATAAAAATGCATCTGTACAAAGGGCCACCTCCCTTCTTCAATGCTTTAACCTTGACAATAGTTACGTCAAACACTTTTTATCATATTCTTACCAAGGATTACTAAATCATTTTGTTATTTTAATGATTTATTATCCTCACAATAAAGCTTGCTTTTGTCCTTCATTTAAGTTTCTACCACAATGGTTGGCTCCGAACCTCATCACGTTCACCGGCTTCATGTTCCTGGTGGTCAACTTCCTCATGTTGGCCTTCTACGACTATGAATTCAACGCCTCAGGTGTGTTCACAAATAATCGTAACACCAGTTCACATTCAGGAATGTAGCAGCGGCCTTATCATGTGTGTGCAGTCAGACATTTTTACGCTGTGTGCTTGTGTTTCAGCCGTCGGACATCAGCATGTGCCTAGCTGGGTGTGGGTGACGGCGGGGCTCTTCAACTTCCTGGCCTACACACTCGGTGAGCGACCGCGCTCACGTTTCCTCCTCTTGCATTTGTTTCGCTGCACACCGTGACGCCGCCCATTTGCAGACGGCGTGGACGGCAAGCAGGCGCGCCGCACCAACTCCTCCACGCCACTCGGGGAGCTGTTTGACCACGGGCTGGACAGCTGGGCCTGCATCTTCTTCGTGGCCACCGTCTATTCCATATTTGGGCGCGGCGCTAGCGGCGTGGGCGTGGCCACGCTTTACTATATCCTGTGGGTGGTCCTCTTCTCCTTCATCCTGTCGCATTGGGAGAAGTACAACACGGGTGTGCTCTTCCTGCCGTGGGGCTACGACATCAGCCAAGTGGTGAGGTTGAGAACATGTCATGTCGACATGACCAAAATGATCACGGTTATTCACGATGTGATCAAAGTCGCCGTGTGAACCCTGTCTAAATTTGTATTTATTTTTTTGCTACCAGACCATCTCCCTAGTCTACGTGGTGACGGCAGTGGTGGGCGTGGAGACATGGTACCAGCCCGTCCTGTTCCACTTCCTCTACAGAGACCTGTTCACCTTCATGATCGTTGGTGAGCTGCAGCCACAAAACACTGCCAAGACAAATGCAGGTCAAGTGACCAAGTGATGTCATTTACAAATGTAAAAAGTATTTGCAGCACTTTTTCCAGTTTAAGTTTTGTTAAAGTCTTATTTCAAAATTATTCAATTTTTCTTCAAAATTCAAAACAGCCCTTGATGACTAGGGTATTCTTAAAAATATATTTTCTGCACAAAAAAGTTGCAAAATTGGTCAAACGTAACCATCCAAGAAATCACATGTCCATAAGTACAATATTTACAGCCATTTTGTAAGAAGGCAGTATCATAACCTAATATGAACAAAGTCAAGTGCTGTGAATGCACTTTTTCCAGTTTAAGTTTTGTTAAAGTCTTATTTCAAAATTATTCAATTTTTCTTCAAAATTCAAAACAGCCCTTGATGACTAGGGTATTCTTAAAAATATATTTTCTGCACAAAAAAGTTGCAAAATTGGTCAAACGTAACCATCCAAGAAATCACATGTCCATAAGTACAATATTTACAGCCATTTTGTAAGAAGGCAGTATCATAACCTAATATGAACAAAGTCAAGTGCTGTGAATACTTTCCAGGGGCATTGTGTGTATTTTGGAATCATGAAACACTTTATTACTTTATTACATAGCACTTTCACCCTTTAAATCCCGTCTAATGATTTTCAGCCTGTTCCTTCTTGGTGACGTTGCCCATGAGCCTCTACAACGTCCTCAGGTATGTTTTTGTTGTCGGTGTCGCTGCTAATTAGCATGTAGCTATAGCATGAGTGCGACTCGTTTGTATTTGTTCAGGGCATATCGCAGCAAATCGCTGAAGCACAGCAGCGTATACGAGGCCTTCCTGCCCTTCCTGTCGCCCGTGCTCCTCTTCGTCCTTTCCACCATTTGGGTGCTCTTTTCTCCGTCCGACATCCTGGAGCTGCAGCCCAGGCTCTACTACCTCATGGTGGGCACAGCCTTCGCCAACGTCACGGTGGGTGTCTTCCAGCCAATGCTTGCTACAAAGTGTAGTGTAATGCCTCTTGAGTTCATAAAAAAAAAAATCCCTATTGGTAGGTTCAAATGTAGTTATTGTTGTTTTTTTCTATTTATCGTTTATCTGAATTTTATTCTGTCAAATATCGGAATCAGCATCGGCCTCAAAACAATCCCTATTGGTCCGGCCCTACTAGTTATTCAACTTAAACAACTATTTTACATATTAAGCATACCCATTTTTATGAATGACTTTGGTGATCTGTCACTTTCCAAAATCGAGTATAAAGTTTGCTCACATGATCATTACCTTGACAGTGAAACTTTGAATTTTGCCGTGATTGTCATTTTACGCTCGTGTGTGTTGCAGTGCAAGCTGATAGTGTGTCAAATGAGCAACACGCGTTGCCAGCCGATGAGCTGGCTGCTTCTCCCAATGGCCGCCGTGGTGACGCTGGCCGTGTCGGGCTTGATGGCCGACGAGACGCTGCTGCTGCACCTGTGGACGGCCTTCGTCGTGCTGGCGCACATACACTACGGCGTGTCGGTGGTGAGGACACGCATGCGCGCACACGCTATAATCATGAAAATTTGTTGCGGAACCAACTTGCTAGATTTGTATATAGCAGCAATTTTACCCATTGGAAAGAACTGAAATGCCATTGCTCCATTCCTAGACACCCCAAAACATTTTTTTTGGTAGATAGTTTTCAGAAAATATAATAGCACTGTAAAAGAGAATGTAAATATATTTTATTATGGGTACGTACTGTAGTGTTCCTTTTAAGGGGCGTGGCCTATCATGAGCTGGACTCCACCTGGCTGATTATAGTTGAGTGTGAAGAGTGTTCACTTGTTGTGAGGAGCCACAAGGCAAGTTTTCGGTTGTTAAACCTCATGCTGGGTTCGTTATTTGGCAAGTCTCCAGTTGATGTTAGAGTCTTATTTTACAAGTGTTGGGGTATTAAACAACGTGTCATTATATGGCATGTATTCATGTATTATACTTTGTGGAGGGTCACTATTTTCCAAGGCACCAGTTATTATGAGGCTCATTACTTGCTATTGGAAAGTGGTCATGTATTATAGTTTGTGGAGGGTCATTATTTGCCAAGTGTTCAGTTATCGTGTGAGGTCATTATTTTGCCAGTGTTACGGTAAGTGACAAGTGTTGAGTTGTTGGAAGGGATTATCATTTGGCAAATGTTAATGTATAAAACATGTTGCGATCATTATTTGGCAGATGTTGAGTTGTGAGGAGTGCACTTGTTTACCTTCTGATGGGTTCATTATTTAGGAGGTCTACTTTTGTTGTGTGAGATCATTATTTTGCAAGTGTTACAGTATTAAACCTTATGGAGTGTCACTATTTGGTAAGTGTTGAGGTTTTGAGCAACATCATGTCGTTGTCAATGATTTACGTTCCTTGTGGGCAGGTACAACAACTCAGCGGCCATTTTGGCATTCTGGCCTTCTCACTCAAGAAGCCCAGCAGTGACTGACAGGAGGACGAACGAATCGGCTTGAAAGGAGCAGAGGTCTAGACTCTCCCCGGCCCCCCTTTTCTCTCTGCTCAATGACATGTCACTCTCGTCACCGCGGTAACTGAATCCTCTCCATCCAGCAAGGGACGCCCCAAAACGCACACACATGCACACGCACGCACACAAGGCCACCCAACTCGGTTTCTTTTTGCGATGGGGGGGGGGGCTCAAGGGGCTCCGGCTTACCTCATTGGAGGATTGGTGCACTGTGTCGAGCCAATGAGGTGTGAGTGTTTCCTACGGAAATGTGTTCCATTTAAGGGCTTGGGAGTCAATACACACACACACACACACACACCCACACACACACACACACACACAGTCTGCTTTCAGGTAGATACACATTATTATATTACTATGAATGTATACTAATATTAATAAGCCTTGGTGAAAACTCGGAATTCGAAAGTTTTATTTCGCTTTAATTCATTCATTATTTTAAGATGAGCCAATTCAGTTGTGGGTGTTTGGAAGTAGACCTGACTAACGGATCCTGCACGGTGGATCATTTTAAATTCACTTCGCGCTGGTGGCGATCGGACGCGGACGATACAGGGAACTGTCGTGTCTTTCACGCCGATTCATTCTTCTTTTCGTCGTCGTTGGATTATGTTGCTGTGGCGACGGTGGCCGCTTGAATGAAGAGTGCATCCCAAAAGCCGCACGACGGAGCGGACTCACTCTGAGGGGAGCGAGCGCATGCCGCCCAGCCTCTTTTTTATTTTTGAATGGGGGGGGGGGGTCATAAAACAACTTTTTATAACGGAAACAAGTGTCTGTGTTATCAGCGAGCGCCAAATCTGCAGCTCGGCTAATAATGCCTGGCGAACCGGATGTGAGTGTTGAGGGAAAGCCTGCATGCGTTTCAAGCACAGTCAAGGAAGCTCAAGTGTGTGTTTGTGTACAATTTGCGTGTCTGCCTTGTATGATTTCTTAAAGTGATTAACATTTAATAATGCACATTGTTGGTCTGTAATAGTTTGAGTGTGTATGTGTGTGTGTGTTGGGAATCTCGAAAAGGAAAGAAACTGATAGAATACACAAGATGAACACAAACAATTGATGAGTCTATATCGTAAAGTTTATCATGAGCGAGTGTGATCAATATATGGCTGATTTGTGTGGTGCTATTTACACTCCCATGTTATAAAAAAAATAAAATGTCCATGGAAATGTATTTTTCGTTAACCACTGTATCGGACGCACCACTGTTTGTTTTCATCTTTTTTTTTTTTTTTTACTTAAAAAGTGGGGGGAAATGCCTGCAATGCTTTATACTCCTGATCAGTTCCTGAAAATATCTGAATAAATGCTACTCAAACTGGAAGTACTGGACATGTTTCATAAAGTGAACATTTTGAAGAATATGTTGGTGAGATGTGCAGAAAGACAACCAGAAGCAGGTGACCATGGGGAGAGATTTGTTTTTTTGTGTGTTTTTCAGATCCACAAATATGTTGATTTTCACGTGTTTTTTAATGTGTGTGCATTTATCATGACTCTGCGGGTGAATTGTCGAATGTGCGTGTGTGGACAACTGTATTTCGTTTGGACACAAACGTCATGCCGTTTCCAAGATATTCCCACACTGGAGGCTGACATGTCAAACAGCAAAGGCGCCCCAACTCTGTCCGTCTGTCGGACTGCGCACAAGGTGGAATAATCAATGCATTCAAATGTTAACTACAAAAATCAAAACAATGACATTGGCCTATGCTTTCATCCTTCATTCTAGTGGCTGGGATGTCAAACATTGTTATACTACCCAGTCCCCAAAGGCTGAAATAAACGACACATCTTTTGGTGCCAGAAAACTTTTGTCAAGTCCTGGATATAAATAAAAATAACTGTGTAAAACAAGTTCAACGTTTCATGTTCAATTGTTCTAAGGTGTTAAAAATGATAAACATGTATTTTTTATGTTATCAAAATATGTTTTGCAATTGTTTCTTTTGTGTCTTTTCAAGCTATATAAAGTAATTGACCTGTTTCGTCAGCCGCTGCTTACAGCAAAATATTATGAAAATATATCTTAATGGAGTCACTGTCAATCTTTACATACGAAACTACAGTATGCCAACTCAGATGACTATACATCAGCAAATATGGCCATGCTGTAAAAAAAGGGTGCAACCAGATCCTGTGCTGGTGCGACCAACTGAAAAAGTGCAAAGAAAAATGTTGAGAAAATAAAGAGCCTTTGAGGAGAGGGGGGCGACAAACTATTCAATAAATGAGGAAAATGCAACTTCATTTAATGTATCTGACCTCTAAAATAGGGAGCGGTATACGTGTTTTTCAAACTATGATGTGCCGTTTATTGTCAGGTGTGCCTTGGGAAATTAATTTGTCTGCATGTGCGGTGAAGCGCCTGGCATCGTAATCATGCCTTTACTACTTTTTAATACTCTTCCATACCAGCAGGTGGCGGCAGCAGCAAGTAGCCAATACCTTTAAGAGACAAGCGGATTAGTGACGCAGGTTTATCCAAACAGGCCCATGTTTCACACTAAGTATCAATATGTAACATTATAAAATACTTATTTCTTTGTGTTTGTGCATGCCTGCTGATCCACAAATGCACATTTGACATTTCACACGCGCAATTGAATATTTACATAAGTTATGATACATTACCCCCCCCCAAATAATGTGAAAATCACAAATATATTTGTGGATCTGAAAAGCACATTTTGGTGCAACTAAATCGTTCAATTCAAAAACATCAATATTTAGTTATTTAAGTGAAATCCATTTGTGAAAATCACAAATATTTGTGGATCTGTACGTGAAAACGTAACGAGTAATAATAAACTAGAAGGCCTCAGTGTCGTAATTATGCTCCTAAATATAATGTACAAAATACATTTGTATATACATGGCAAATAGACGGTTTAAAATGTTTAAATTACACACTTACAACACAGCTGCCAGCCACCGGGAGACTTTGTTCTTGAACGGATGGGTTCAGTTCTTCTTTGCTGCTGCTTCTTAGTCTTGTTTTTGGCGGGTTACATCTCCTTATTGCATATCGCCACCGAGTGGACAGGACATCGCAAAGGCATTTGGCAAGTAATGTTATCCTATGATGTTTGATGTGTACGACTATACGGTATGAGCAGGCGCGATTCAAATAAAGAAAACAGTGTTTGACAAATTGTGCAACGACTCTGCGAATAACACCGTATCGTGTATTTAACACTAGCCCTGTTAGTAAGGGAAATATTTTTATTTGCCTTTTGGTGTTGGAAGATTTTTTTATATAAGGCACCACTTTGAGACTGCCACTGGCCTTTTTTGTCTGTTTGTTTTTGTATAAATAAATAACGACCATGTATAGTAAGGCGATTTTTGTGAAAAAAAAAAAACAACAAAAAACATTTGAATAGTGTGTGTCTGGATTTGAACTCAGGTACATTAGATCTCCAATCCGTATCACAGACCACCAGGCCACAGGAGGAATGAAGGTCACAGATACACGTGCTGTTTGTCCCATTTAAGATATGTGGACTAGTAGCAGTTGTGCTTTTCTGCTCTCCGCTGGTTGAGAGGCTAGAGTCTTGGGTTTACTAACTTGAGGGCACTATACATGGTCGTTTTCCCCCCCACACCAAAAACGTCTTACTATACATGGTAAATTTTCTCACCCAAAAACGCCTTGCAATACATGGTCGTTTTTTGTTTCACAAAAACGCCCTCGTTTTTTTTGTTTGTTAGTTTGTTTTTTCACAAAAATGCCTTACTATACCCTTATACGATACATGATCGTTTTTTTTTTTTCTTCATGGTCGTACTATAATGAAGCAGTCCCCCGGAATGAATGATGACGGAGAGCTCCAAACAGGTGCATTTGTCCCTTTTTATTGAAGCATGATTGTTCCAATCTGAATTGGCAGCACCGTGAAAACTACAAATAGAAAACAAATAAATGGTCTAAAACACAAACACAAATACAGAGTGACTAATTACATCAAGTATGTATATTCAGTAAATTAAATCACCACCCAGTATCAAACAAAAGTCAAACAAATTGGGTGAATGAAATGCACGATACATCACAAAATTAAGTGTCCACAATCACAGAAACACACCTCGTTCCGCTTTCCAAGGGTTGAAAGTTCCTCCAGTCAAAGCCAAAAGTCCAACGTGGCCACCGCCACTGCCACTGCCACTGCCACTGCCACTGCCACTCAGTCGTCCCTTCAGCTTGCTGCACGCCACAACGTTCAACCAAAACATTTCCGGCAGCGAGAGCGGTTTAAATAGGCGCAGGCGCCCCCAGTGGACAATTAACGTCCAGTTACACTATACCCTTACGATATAAGGTCGGTTTTTTTTCTCACCAAAAACGCCTTACTATACCCTTACTATACATGGTCGATTTTTTCACAAAAAACGCCTTACTAAACCCTTACTGTGCATGGTCGTTTTTTTTCTCACAAAAAAAAACAGACAGACAAAAAAAAGTGGTGCCTTATATAAAAAATCTTTCAACACCAATAGGCAAATAAAAATATAAAGATATTTCCCTTACTAACAGGGCTAGTGTTACATACACGATACAATACGGTGTTGTTGTTTGAAGAGTCGTTGCACAATTTGTCAAACACGCTTTTCTTTCCATTTGAATCGAGCCTTCTCATACAGTACAGTCGTACACATTCTTTGACCTACGGTTGAGAGAAAACATTCCTTACCAAATGCCTTTGCGATCTCCTGTCCACTCGGTGGCGATATGCACCAATGAAATGTAACCCGCCAAAAACAAGACGAAGAAGCAGCAGCAATGAAAAAGAGGAAGAAAAAACAAACAGTAACACATCCGGTTCAAGAACCAAGTCTCCTGGTGACTCGCAGCTGTGTTTTCAGTGAGTAATTTAAACATTTTTAAACTGTTTTGCCATGTATATACAAATGTATGCTTGTACACGATTTAGGAGCATAATTACGACAATGAGCCCTTCTAGTTTGTTTATTGTTACTCGCTACGTCACTGGAAGCTTGCTAGGTATCGTAAAACAATATCAACAAAGGAGGCTTGTCAGCTTGCACGCCCACAAGTCGAACTCAGCTGTCAATCAAAAGTCAATCAAGAAAAGCGTTTGACTTGAATGTTGTTTTGTATGTTTTCCACCCCAAAGCTGATGTCCACAATGGAAGAGTGATGGCTTCACATATAGGGATAGATTTGTCTCAAAATTATTCACACAAATGCATCCGTGATTTTCACGTACAGATCCACAAATATTTGTGATTTTCACAAATGGATTTCACTTAAATAACTAAATGTTTATGTTTTTGAATTGAACGATTTAGTTCCACGTGATTTTCACGTTATTATTTTTTATTTTTTTTGGGGGGGGGGGGTAATTTATCATAGCTTATCGTGTAAATATTCAATTCTGCGTGTGAAATGTCGAATGTGCATTTGTGGATCAGCAGGCACGCAGTTTCAAGATGTTCTCACACGCACACGCACACGCACACGCAGGTCTCAGAGATTTCCATGCGTGGAAAGGCCATCCCTACTCATTCCGCTATAGGCAGTGTTGCTGTTTCCATTTAACGGACGCATTTAATGCGCTGTATTTTTAGTTTAAAACTTGGAAATTGAAAAACAGAAATCTGATCTTTTATGTGTTTATTTGACACAGCTCAGGGAAACAAAATACGACCGTAATTTGTTTACCCCAAGCTTGTTTTGCCTTCTAATGACGACGTTCTTCTTCGCCTTCTCTTGTCCGCTGCTACAGCCACGTCGTAGAGCGCCTATTTTATTTATTTATTCATTTGTTTTTTATTTATTTCCGTTTTTCAATTTTGTAGCAAAATTAGAAAAAAAATTGTTGTCAGTTTCGTTTCATTTTTTTTATAACTAATATTGACAAAACCCTTTGTCAATATTAGAGGGAAAAAAAATTCTTTAATTTTTTTACTACCCGCTTTGTCTAAAAAATGCCAACTAATGAACAAATGATAGACGGATAGTTTGAGACAGAGACACTATCCTCTAGCGGACTGAAGAGGGATGTGCTTTAAAACACATGTGAATGTTGACAACTGCTGTGTGTGGGATAGATGACACTGGAGTGGATTTTTACTCGGGTACCATCCGCCTCCCACAGGAAAAAAATAAAAATCCCAGTCCCTGACCACAGTATGAAAAAAAAAAAAAAAAAAAAAAAAAAGGAAAAATCCTGTTCCATCCCGTCCGGATGAAAGTGACGTCCATGCCGCCCCGCTCCGTTCAAAATGACTCCCACTCCCGCACCGTTCCCTATTTTAGAGGTCAGATACATTAAATAATGAATAAATAAAGTTGCATTTTCCTCATTGAATAGTTTGTCGCCCCCCTCTCCTCAAAGGCTCTTTATTTTCTCAATTTTTTTTCCTACCGCAGGGCTTTTGCACTTTTTCAGTTGGTCACACTAGCACAGGATCTGGTTGCACCCTTTTTTTACAGCATGGCCATATTTGCTGATGCATAGTCATCTCAGTTGGCACACTGTAGTTTCGTATGTAAAGATTGACAGTGACTCCATTAAGATATATTTGCAAAATATTTTGCTGTAATATGAACTTTGTTTTGCAACAAGCAGCGGCTGACGAAACAGGTCAATTACTTTATATAACTTGAAAAGAAGACAAAAATGAAACTATGGCAAACCACATTTTGATAACTTAAAAAAATGTTTATCATTTTTTAACACTTTAGAACACCTTAGAACAATTGAACATGAATGTGTATGTATGTATATATATATATATATATATATATATATATATATATATATATGCAAAACAAAGTTCTTATACAGCAAAATATTATGCAAATATATCTTAATGGAGTCACTGTCAATCTTTACATACGAAACTACAGTATGCCAACTCAGATGACTATACATTCATACTTTTTTTTTTTTTTTTTTTTTTTTTTTTACACACTACTGTTATTTTTATTTATATTCAGGACTCGACAAAAGTCTTCTGGCACCAAAAGATTTGTTTTTTATTTCAGCCTTTGGGGACTGGGTAGTATAACATAATGTTTGACATCCCAGCCACTAGAATGAAGGATCGAAGCATGATACGTATAGGCCAATGTCATTGTTTAGATTTTTGTAGTTATTAACATTTGAATGCATTGATGCACTTATTTCTGTTCGAGTGTGAAGTGCTCGACTGTATTTCAACGCACCTCGCGTCGTCAATGTTTAATGTGACGTTCCCGTTATGATCCGTTTGAACCGCAGCGATCGCTGCTAGTTAAGTTCGACGGCCGTTCACGTGGCAAATGCACACCCAGATTCGGATATTCCGAGAGGACCGATTTACCATGACGCGCGTCACACGGGCTTATTCCGCCTTGTGCGCAGTCCGACAGACGGATACAGTTGGGGCGCCTTTGCTATTTGCGCGATTGAAATGTCAGCCTCCAGTATGGGAATATCTTGGAAACGGCATGACGTTTGTGTCCGAAAGAAGTACGGTTGTCCGCTGAGCCACAAACGCACATTCGACAATTCACCCGCAGAGTCATGATAGATGCACACACAACATTCAAAAACACGTGAAAATCACCAATATATTTGTGGGTCTGAAAAACACGTGAATATCGCGGATGCTTTTGTGTGACTAATTTTGAGGCAAATCTCTCCCCAGGTTCACCTGCTGCTGGTCGTCTTCCTGCACATCTCACCATCAACATATTCTTCAAAGGTACTGCATGCTGCTTGTTTCTTCCATCTTCCATTTTTTCTGTGGAGCATTATGCTTCTGGTGGTTCGAGAGGGCCAAAACATTAGGGACACCTGCACAGTCTAATAACACGCAATGTTATTTTATAAATATACTTTGGTTAAATCGTGGCTGTGAAAAAAAAGCAAATAGCAAGTTATGGTTAAATAAAATTAATGAAAAATCAAAATCTAGACTAAAATAAAAAAATCCCCCCCCCCCCCTTCTGGGTTCAGACTGCAAATGAAGCCACCACTCTGGTGAGCACCCATATAGATTTATTGTAGAGGCAGCTTTTAAAGACAGAGCTGTCCAATTGCATGTTGTCAGTATATGTCATGTGTTGGGGCATGACGTTGCCAGACAGAAAGAGCCTCCACCCCAACATCAACAACTTAGCCAAGCCTTTGAGTATGCTGTGTTCAGGTGCAGCTTCACTGAGAGGCGTCTTGAATATGTTGCTGACCAAAATGTGGTGTTGCTTTTTTTTATGCTGGCGATTGCAGTGAATAAGTCATTAAATAGATAAGCCATTACAGAAATGTAAATAAATGTGAAAAATAAAAATAAAAACACTTTGACTTATTAAGGATGTCATGACTATCTAAATTGATCCTGAAAAAAAAAAATTAAGAGTTAGTGCTGTCGAGCAATTATTTTAACTAATTAATGCAAAATTTTATATAAATCGTAATCACGTTTTTTTAACTTTAATTTTTATACGAAGCTTGTAATAGATATTTACTTTGGAAAAATCTTGGAATTAAAAAAAAAAAGTAAAGTATATTTGCTTTAAGATGTTCAAATAGCTTTTTTTGATCCTCGAATAGGATTCATTGAGTATGTGGGGATGGAGCCTTTTCTGTTGCTGGTCCTTCCCTTTGGAATGACCTTCCATTCATTGTCAAGCAAGCTCCCTCTCTTTCCATTTTTAAAACCCGTTTGAAGACACATTTCTAGTCTTTGACTTTTGATCCGAGTGAGACTGACACTTTTCTGCGGCTTTCTGGTGTCTACTGTAAATAAGATAAGAATGTTTTCTGTCATTTGTGTTTTAATTTATTGCGTTCCCTTATTATATTATTGCTATTTTGCTATTGTAATGTGAAGTGCTTTGTCATAGCTGCCGCTGTTATGAAATGCGCTATATAAATAAAGTCGTATGTTATAGAAGACAACTGTTGAACGATATGCCAAAGACATGTTTTGGATTTCTCCAATGAGCAACTTTTAAAAATAAATCTACGTAGACGTCCATCTTTGCCCGACTTTGCGCCAGTGACTCTCCTCTTAAGTTTGGCTGCAAGATGAGCAGAAGTCAGCTGCCACAGGAATGAAATAAAACTGAGTTCATTTTTTTTTTTTAACACTTTATGAAATTGAAATTATTCTCCAGAGTTAACGCTTTAATTTTGACAGCCCTAATTCGAGTCCAAAATTGTATTAACAATTAATTTAATCTGCTATTTCCCCAATTAATAATTTCACATTCTAATACAAAGAATTATTTGGACCACAGGGAAAAAGAGCAAACAAAAATGTGTAATCTTTGTTAGAATAATTGTACATAAGTTATCCCATATTTACTCTTAATAGTGTTGCAAAGCATTTATTCATCCGGATAAACTTCTTTGTTAAGGTTGTCTGTGAGGAAAGCAGAGCAGGCCTCGACTATGCAGCTGCAGATAGGAAATTGTGCCCTTATCTCAAGAAGACTCTCCTGTCCCTAAATTACAGGTAGTCTGTTTTAACATTTTTCTGTTGGTTATTTTCAAAGCATTCCAATCTGTGATTTACAATTCCCAATTGTAGGAGCAAATGTGAATGTTACAAGAAAAAACACCCTTTTGTAATATCAAAGAGGCAACGGACAGAGTGTGTGCAGAGCGGTCAGAGATTTGTCACTGTGCTTATTTCTGTTAGTGTTATTTTTTACTCTGTTTGTTCATGAGTAAAAGTTAAACTCTCTTGTCTTCCTTCCTCGTGTAGTGTTTTTATTAAATGTTTTAGGTCACCTAGCACCTGACAATCTTACATCGTGAACTTGAAAAGTTTTATGGTTTTGATAAAAGATGTGTATTTTGGAATTGTAAAGTAATATACTTACCAGATAATGTAGTGTTGTAAAGTGGCATTTTTACAAGGGGAGGTAAAGGAATGATATCAAGGGGATCCGATTTCTGCCTGTGGGGGTAGTTTGACTTATGTGTATGTTTGAACAATATTAAACTACTCTATTTTAGCACATGGGCGGAGTGTTTTCAGTTGGAGGACTTTGAGGCCCTGCTTGACCATTTGATTGAAAGGAGCATGAGTAGCTCATTGGATGTCAGGTGTGGAGAGAAAGCCTGCACCAGCTGATTGCTCACACAGATGCATGACATGTGGGCACGTTTGCAAATGTTAAGTCAAACTATACCACCTTATTTTACTGACTTTGAAATAGACTATTTAAAACTTTTACGTGAAGAAGAATGTTACTTACTGTTTTTATTGTCTGCCTGAGCAGATGGACATTCGGAAGGGAAGGGAAGGCCAAGCTGCATTTGGACCCTTGTGAGTATTGAGCAGTGTCTTGTGCTTGACGAGCTGATGTGTGATGTCGCATCGCACCACAAGGTGGACGTGAGTGCACTCAACTTCAACCTTGCAAATGTTAAGTCAAACTATACCACCTTATTTTACTGACTTGAATCTTTGAAATAGACTATTTAAAACTTTTACGTGAAGAAGAATGTTACTTACTGTTTTTATTGTCTGCCTGAGCAGATGGACATTCGGAAGGGAAGGGAAGGCCAAGCTGCATTTGGACCCTTGTGAGTATTGAGCAGTGTCTTGTGCTTGACGAGCTGATGTGTGATGTCGCATCGCACCACAAGGTGGACGTGAGTGCACTCAACTTCAACCTTGCAAATGTTAAGTCAAACTATACCACCTTATTTTACTGACTTGAATCTTTGAAATAGACGATTTAAAACTTTTACGTGAAGAAGAATGTTACTTACTGTTTTTATTGTCTGCCTGAGCAGATGGATGGAGGAGGCTTCGCGCTCAAAGGTGGAGTCGACGGACATTCGGAAGGGAAGGGAAGGCCAAGCTGCATTTGGACCCTTGTGAGTATTGAGCAGTGTCTTGTGCTTGACGAGCTGATGTGTGATGTCGCATCGCACCACAAGGTGGACGTGAGTGCACTCAACTTCAACCTTTGCTTCATGCACTGCACGGCACCGTCATCAGACACTCTCGGGCATGTTTTCGAATGACAATGATGTGGGCCAAGTTAGTTAAAAAATAATGTCATGTTAAAAAAAAAAGTTATCTATTTCTGACTAAGTTGGTTCACATCAGTGTCATTTAAAAACATGTCCAGCGGTGTGTGATGGTGTTGTGCTGTACACTTAGTTTTTGTCTCAGTGTGCTCACGTCCCCCTTTGGTGCCATCGCCTAAGTGTGTGCGCGTCAGTTGAAGTAAGTGACATCACACATGAGCTCGTCAAGCAGGCAACACTTAAGCTGCTTCCATCGTCAATGTCTGTGTGTGCAACTTGAGTTAGCTCACACAAACATTGACTGGTGAAATGCTTTCAAATTGTCATGTTAGCTTCTCTGCCTAATAAATTGTTCAACTTGAATTGGAGTCTTTGTGTTTTATTGGTAAATCTGCCCTCATTTGAAGCCTTTCATGCATGTCGGTTGTTGCAGTGGAAACCTATTCCAAAGGCCGCTTGAAGTCTTGAGGTGAGAGTTGCACGTCAGTCTCGACTACTGTGGACACAAGTGTCACATTACTACTCCTGTTTGTCTCCTCACGACTCAAAACTTGAGCAATTTTTAAATTCATCGAGCTTTGGGTCGTGTGAGATTGAGGGGAATAGTAAAAGACTTGTGTCTCATGTAGTGACTGAAGTGCAACTTTGACCTGAAGACTCAAAAGTGCCTTCCCAAAACCTATCTGCTGCTAGGACCGCCCCTAACTCCGCCCAATTTTGAACCCACCAATCACGGTGCGGCTCGAATTTGCATAGCCAATCAGAATGCAGTAATTTGCATAGCCACGCCCACTTTTGCAAATCCGACCAATCACAGCGCTTCAAATTTGCATAACCACGCCCACTTCCAGCTCCACCAATCACAGCGCTTCTAATTTGCATAGTCCCACCCACTCTTCAACCAATCACAGCCTTTTATCCGCTTTGCTCCACCCACTTCCAGATTCATCAGCGAATCAGAAAGCTTCATCCCAGTTTTGCCACACCCACTTTTTTTAAAAAAAAAGGAAAAACCTGAAAAAAAAAATTTTTGAAAAAAAAAAAATTAAAAAATAAAAATTTTTGAAAAAAAAAAATTTTGAAAAATAATTTTGGGGGAAAAAAAAATTAGAAAAAATATTTTTGAAATTTTTTTTGTGTGTTTTTTTTGTTACTTTGCTTTAAGCATGTTTTTTGTGATGTGTGTAAGAATGAAGTTGAGAGCTTAAGTGTTATTTGTAATCAAGCTTTATTTCTTTTGCAGAGTATACAATCACAAACAAGTTACAAGTCGGATGACAGTCTGCTCGTTGCCAAGTGCTGAAGTCGTCGGCCAGCAAGAAGACAAAGTTGCAAGTCGGATGACAGTCTGCTCGTTGCCAAGTGCTGAAGTCGTCGGCCAGCGAGAAGACAAAGTTGCAAGTCGGATGACAGTCTGCTCATTGCCAAGCGCTGACGTCGTCGGCCAGCGAGAAGAACGCGTGGACCTAAGACAAAAAAAAAAAAAGATCTGTGAGTCAAAAGTTAAGTCAACATCTGGTGCAGAAGATGTTTGGGGCTTGAAACCTACCAGCGATCAAGACTCAAGTCTTTACAGGTGCGTTATGATGGATGATGGATTGTTCCTTGCTGCCTAGAAAGGGGACAAAAAAATTGGGTTATTAAAGTAGTTATGAGGATTGGGCAATGTAAAAAAAAAAAAAATTCAAACAGCATACCATCCAAGTGTAAATGTCTCCCATTTGTTCTCAGGCTGCCTCCAAGTTTGGCTTCAGCACCTCGTGGATGAGCAAGCAACAAGGCAAACGTGTTGCTGCTGGTCTCGGGCTGTGAGCAGGTACTCGATCGTGCTCCACACTGGACACAAGAACAAATCATTCAACTTTGTCGAGACAACTGGAACATGCTAGCTTAAATGAAGTGTTCCTTTTCTTACCAGCAGAGGAGTCTTCCTCAAGCAGATGCACTTTGAGTCAGGTTGCAGCTCGTAGCACTCAAGTGGCGCCATCTGCAGGACAAGGAACATGTGAGTAGACTATTCCATTACTAACCTGAAATGCTGTTTTATTGTACACTTCTGCAGGAGCTCCTCATTGATGAACACCATGGCAAGCATCATGATGAGCACCATTCAGGTTGGATGACATGTAAAGCGTCTCCTCGTCACTGCATGGTGAAGTCGTCAGTTGACCAGCCTGTGGACCTGAAAGACAAAAAGGTGAGTCAAGTTAACGCAAAAGCTTATGGCGTCAGCAACATACCATGAATGTAGCGTTTCATCTTTAATGACAACATGGTGAATCATTTTAAGCTGACTAAGTTTTTGAGTCGCTGCAGCAGCCGGTCGAGCTCCTGAAACTCGCAAATACCACAAACGACAGACCAGTCAAGCTGCTTTTTTTAATACGTTTATTTGCATGTCTTAATATTGAAAATGCAGGCAGCTTTGGACCTTCCACATTTAGAACATTTCTTTGCCCAGCAGGTGGAAGAGTCCCTGATGGCACTCTTGCTGTAAGCTGCAGCGCATGCCAAGTCCAAGAAAAAAGCAGGCGAGTGCTGCTGCAGTTTTTTGGAGCCTTTTAACCGGTCAGCAAGTTGATCATTGCGCCACCTAGAACAACAAAAAAAACAGTCAAGTACTTTGATTCATCAAGTTTGTCTTTTGCAACAGGTTCTAACCTGGATGAAGAGGAGCTCGACTTCACAAGTTGATCGGGTTCTTCAGCGCCACCTTATAGAAGAGGATCTTCAATCCTGTTCCTTGTGGGTCGCTTTCCTGCCAGTTTTCCATTGCGCCCACCTGCAACACATCCGATTCAAATGATCAGCAAGCTCTTTAGGAGCCTGATCATTTCAATAGGCAGAGGATTGGAAACCCCTGATGAGCGTCCTGACTGCAACTTTGGCAAAACTGCAGAGAAAAAAAAAAAAAAAAATGCTCACTTGATACGCCACCATCTTGTTTCACAGATCTCAATGAAGCTCTGACATGCCTGCTGTAAAAGAGGGGGAGGAAAAACAAAAAGCAGAAGTTTGGATGGGACACTGCTGGAAAGTCACATCAGGTCACCTGAGCCTCCTTCGGTTTCATCCAGAATCCTGGCTGGTGCTTCTTCCTGGAGTGATACTGCAGCAAACATTAAAGTTGCCATTGAGTCCATGTTCCCACCTGACTGAGATGTCCAATCCAGATCCAGAAAGTAAAAACCCAGCCGCAGTTTGGCTGTAGCCGCAGGTGCTTCCACTCAACGGGCAGGTAAACGAGCTCCCCAGAAGCTGGTTGAGTGGAAGCACCTGTGGCGCAAGTCAAACTGTGGCTGGGTTTTTACTTTCTGGGCCTGGATTTGACATACCTTTGCTGATTAAGATCACAGGAGGACCCTTGGTCAGCACAAGATGAAATAATTAGTCAAACATTTGTACATTTATGAAAGCGTGTGCGTTTTACCAGTGAGGAGAGCAGAGCTGGACGCCTCTTCAACAACATGGTGGCCTGAAAGACAAAGGAACGCAAGTATTTGACTTTAAAATACTCAGCCTGACAAGCTAGTGGCTTAGCAACCTGACATTTGGTAGACATGCAAGTCTCATGACGCCATGTCCCCAAAAGACAGGAAGGCAGCCATTTTAAGCGTCATTTGGGCCGTTCTGTTGAAGATGCAGCCTCTGGACAGAAATGAGATGGTTAACACTCATGCATGAAAATATACTTTATTTATTCAGTTTAATTGTGAAATGGTGTCGACCTACCTTCGGCAAAACGGCACTTGCGTCCAGATGCTGGAAAAGGTTGGAGCAAATGCCTCGTTAGTCATCGTCACACAAAGTAGTTGCATTATTGTTGAACAAACATCTTAACCATGAATAAATATTTAAATGATTGCGTCTGTCCGTGTATCAGTATGTACGTTGCAAAAACGCGTTTTGGTGCAATTTAGTCGTAGGAAGCGTTAATTACCCACGCCAAGGCAAACGCTTTAGCTTGCCATGTTAGCAAGGCGTGAGCACGCCGAAGGTGATTCCTGAAGTTGTGAGCAAAAGCAGTGAGTTTTAAGAGGTAATTAAAGATTGAGCACTGACCTTAAACGTTTTCGATGATCTTGTGGAGGACGTGTGCGCAGCAGCAGCTGGACGAGGACGACGGGAGGCTGTCAGCGACCTGAGAAAGAATGACTGTCTCGCTTTCCCCGACTTAAATAGGTTTCCGGCGATGACGTCACATCCAGCAAAAAAAAAATCAAATAAAAAGTTATTTAACACAGAAAGCTTCGTAGTTGACGGTAGTAAAGAAGTGGTGTTCCGTTGAAAACGCGAGAGCGAAATAATAGCAGCATTGTCATAAATGCTTGCTGGGGCTCGAACCCGGGTTGTCTGCATGTGCCACAGCGGTGTCTACCATTGGACTACCACTCAGCTGACATCACACTCTCTTCGCTGCCTATATATCAGATGTGGTGACGCAGTATTAAAGTGAAAGTATACATAGATGGATATATATAACCAACTGAACCTTCCAAGAAGATCTAACATGGTCGAATGGTTAGTGATTACGCTTGGTCTTTGAGAGACCCGGGTTCGAATCTTACTTCGTCCTCCATTTAACTTGTGAATGGAGCAAAGAGTGAGGCTCGAACCCGGGTCTCCTGAACACCACGCAACTTCTTATACCACTCGGCCACGCTGACGGGAAAATTTCGAATTTTTGTTGTGTACTTATTGGATCATGATCAACAGTGTTTTTCATGGTCAATAGTGTCACGACGTGTTTTTCCTGCAGTCTTCCAAACATCCATCTATACAGCCATTACACGAGCCGCTTATCCTCAGTTAACATGAAAAAAAAAGAAATATACTTGGGGAGAGGGTTGGCATCCCTTGTGAAGTGGTCACTTAGCACGTGGACTGTGTGATGTCACTCAAACCTAACAAACAACCCCCCACCCCACCGCTGTTTACTACCACTAACTTCATGATGTCATCCATCAGTATAGGGTTTGCAAAGTCAACTTGGTTTGAAATTGAAGACGAACATGACAAAGAGGCAGTGTAGTTTGTTATTTTGCTTTATTGGTGATCGTAAATAAAGTGCTTGAATAAAACACACACGTGTCTTCTTGTCTGCTTCAGTCACAGTCGCAAATGTTTAGTTTGTGTTTTTGTTTCAAGATGCTTTGTCGTTAAAGACAACTCTGCTGGGAGGTTGAGAAGCGTGTCGTCTCGTTGAGAAGCGTCTCGTCTCGTTGGTTGAGGGGGAGTGGGTGGGTCGCGACTGGTCCGACAGGTCTGTAACCTGCACACACAACGAAACATGATGAAATCAAATTTAACAATAATAACTATTAATACTATTAGGGAGAAAAATAGGAAGACTTTCCGAGGGCCCCCCAAAGTATTAGGTGACGGGAATATACACCACCGCTCATCCAACACGCCTTACTAAACATGGTCGATTTTTTCCACAAAAAAACGCCTTACTATACCGTTACTATACATGGTCGGTTTTATTTTTACACAAAAAACGCCTCACTATATGCTTATTATATATGGTCGTTTTTTTTCACAAAAAAACGCCTTACTACACATGGTCGTTTTTTTTCACAAAAAAATTGCCTTACTATACCCTTCCTATTCATGGTCGTTTCACACAAAACGCATTAATTTTACATTAGGGGTGTAGCGGTACGATAAATCACATTTCGGTTGAGTTCGGTATATTTTCGGTACAAAAAACATTTATTTATGTTTTTTTAAATATGTTTATTTTGAAAAGATGACAAGAAAACAGTACTTAAAAAAAATAATAAAGAACCATTCAGTTGATATTCTAAGAAATTACACCAGAATTAAAAATACACTAACAATAAAGATCCCTTAATTTTGTAAATTATCAAGACACTGAAATCGTTAAATACTCAGCAGCAACAGCCTATGACACATCTAAGTATTGAAGTTCAAGACAAGTTGTCATTACAGTACATATTTACACTTTTTGTGATGAAAAACATACATACAATAACAGTTACAATTATTGCTGTCTATATTTGAACTATTTTTACAATGAAAAAAAAATACAGTAACTTTAAAAACTATTTACTAAATTGTATACACTTTTTAGGCGTTGACATCTTTGAACGTTCAACAGCATATTGTAACGTTATTTGTGTTGTGGTCGGATTTGTGTGTCGCTGAGTTATGATGTTTCCGAGGTTCATGAATGCATCGTACGGCAAGCGCGAGGAGCAGCGGAGCACGAAGAAGAGCGAGAGCGGTTGTACCTGGATGAATAAAAACGTGATAATCTACGTCTGACGGCGTGTTCCTGGAAGACGCTACACTATGATAAAGCTCGCTATTTAAATTTGACGTTTTTGGCTAAAACGACTGCTCGCTTCCTTGTCAAAGAAACATTCACAGTCGGATGATGCCGTGCAACAGAGCCGCCGAGCTCATGTAGCAATGTCACCACACAACTTTCGGACTTATCCACGTACCTTTCCCCATCTGCGATTTTAACAGGACAGCCAGAATGTTCCCAAACAGGAGACCGCAGGGACCTTCGAGCTCTGGCTCTTTTCTGGCTCTCTCTTTTGTGCCGCCACTCTCCTCTCCAGCGTGCAACAGTCAATAGCGCCCGTGCTTAAGATCGGGCTAATAATAAATAAAATAAAATAAATGAATAAAAACTGATCAGAAACGGCACGCAAGGTGGACCGAACATGCCATACCAAAACGTATCTATACACCCACGTGTACCGTCACACCCTTACTATACATGGTCGTTTTTTTGTTTGTTTGTTTTTTTCACAAAAAACGCCTTACTATACCCTTACTATACATGGTCATTTTTTAGAAATATAAAATTACTTAGTTTCAAACCCCAAAACGTGTTGTGAAGCCAAAGAGATAAACATGGATGACTTCCAAACATACACTTAGCTTATGACTTTGCTCCATTTAAAAAAAAGTCTTATGAGGACCACTGCAACTGTAAGTCGTTTTGGCACCACAGCTTTTCCTATTTTACTTCTTTAATCTGTGTCATTCTTCCATATAAACAGCAGTGACACAAAAATGTTGGGTGAAGCTGAATTGGCAATTTTTCCACTTTCAGAGCCATAAAAGAGGCGGGATGTGTTGTATGTACAGTATTCATGTGCAGCAGGGGTCACCAACCTTTCTGAAACTGAGAGCTACTTCTTGGGTACCGATTATGGGAAGGGCTACCAGTTAGATATCACTTCAGAATTTTCATTTACATGAATACACTGAGCATGTTAATTATTTCTCATAATTAGGAAACATAAATATCAACATGCAACATTACCTCTGTAAACACCTGCCACTGTTTATATTTTCACATAATCACTTCTACAACATTCCTGGATAATCACAATGTCCCATCACTGGTCAGCAAGTTTAGGAACAGGCCCATGGGCTACTCATCTGGTCCTTCGGGGCTACCTGATTCCCGCGGGCACCACTTGGTGACCCCTGATGTACAGTATATGTGCATATGTGCATTTTTTTCAAGAGAAAAGCAATTCCATCATTTTTGGGGGATTTTTTTTTTTTATGTCGTTTTTCGAAAAATTCTCCTGCTTGTGTTGCGGGCTGCCTCTTTGTGACATGTCAGCAATCCATACTGCGCATCCTGTCGGTCTTGCGTTGCAGGGCAGCAGGTAGCAGCGGCAGGTTGAGCTCCGTCATCCGTCGCCGAGGATTCGAGTGGAACTTCGCAATGGAGTTCCTCTTGGTTCCCGTTGCCTTCCCGCCCTTTGAAGCCAATGCGTTTCTCTGCAAGGGGCAAGTCGGAGTTTTGGACCCACTCACTTGCAGTCCTGAGGGATCGGGCAGGCTCCACAAAACCTTCCCGCCTCGTTCGTCTTTCAATCCTTGGTTGCGCAGGCGTGGCAGCGTTGCGGGCGGAGTTCTATGCATGGTTTCCAGGTGCATTCTGGGAGAAGCGACGCTTTTCTGTGGTACGTCGAACCTCAGGACGGCCTCCATCGGACCCCCGCCGATGAGCTGTCGCGCCAGTTGGATGGGCCTCGAGATGCCGCCGCCTCCAACTGGATCGGCTGACAAGGGGGCGTGGCAAGAGGCGGAGTCACACAGGTGTGATGCAGCGGTTTTGGGAGGTGAAAGATTGACCACTTGGTCTTTTGATCCCATCACTACAAGGAGATTCATAGAAATGGTCATCAACAGTACGAAAAGTTGTCGTCAAAAAATAAACATTTGTTTTCAAAACGCTTCTATTAAGAAAAATAAATTATTTTCACAAAAGTTTTAATAACATAAAGGTTGTGTTTAAAAATCAACTTCTTTTTAATAAAGTACAGTGATCCCTCATTTATTGCGGTTAATGGGGACCAGAAACCGGCGCGATTATTATTATTATTTTATATTATATTTAAACGTTTTATTTGATGGGAATAAGCTTAAAATCTAAAAGAAAAAAAGAGCTTGATTAAACTCCTAAAAGAAGGGTTTTTTTGGTTGTTTTTATGGTGATGTACCGTCAGGAAGAAGCAGAGTGTCCCTCTTATTCAAGATGGCGGCGGCGTCCTCATCAGTGGCCTCTGGAGACAGTCTGAGAGGGAGCAGGGAGGAAGACGCCGCTCTGTTGTCATCATCATCATCATCATGATCTTGATCTTGATCTAGTCCTGGTGGCGGCTGCCGGGGTCTGGTGCCGCCGCACCGCCGCTCTGCCATTTGCCTGTTTTCTTTGGGACGTCTGCTCTTCATCTTTTTCTCCTTGACGGTGTCGCTCTGAAACGAGGCGGCGTGGCGTAAAGGTTCCAAAAAGGCCGATTAAACAGCTGAGCAATTGACTGACGAGCAAACTTGCCAACCCACCAACTGACTGAGTGACGATCTAACCTTGACACATCGGCGGCTCCTCTTGACCTTGGCGAGTAGCAAATGGTAGGCGGCCATGATGGCGGAGGGCCTGTTGTCGACGAGCGTGCGCGTGACCTCCGAGGTCGAGTAGCCCAGCGTGTCCGTCATGTACGCCAGCACCAATGGGTCCACATCGCCAACGTGCAGCCTGCGCAGGGTTGACAGACAAGTAGCTGCATGATGCATTGCTACACTAGCGCTTTGCTCATTTGTTTCAACCAGTGGCGGGTTTGCATTTGCTAGCTGGGCCCTTCAGTGGGGATTTATTTGACTTAATCCACCAATTTCTAACAACCACAATCAAGTCACAATTATAGAAACCAACAATACTATGCAAAAACGCAGTTCACAATGGACTGTGGCCTATGTTCAAGATCCCCCCCGACCCCAGTGAAAACACTTTCTTGTTCGAAACTATTGAACTTTTCCCCACTCGAAATCTAAAGCAAACGATGGCGCCTCGCAGCCACTAGGGGGCGTGTTCGCATCGCGGATCGGCGAGCACGGCCACTTAGGCGTGATGACATTTCCACACAGCTCCATAAAAGCCTTCAAGTTACACTTTATTGCACGAAAGCTGTCACACTGACGACCACAACAATTTTCATTTGCCTTCATTTCCTTCGGCTCAATACTCTCGGATTACAAAACTCACACCAACAATGCTATAAATGGGGGGATTTTCTCCAAGGGAACCAGAAGGAAAAATACTGATGTTAACATGAGGATGTGTTTGTGTGTTCTCCCTGTGATTGTGTGTCAGTGACATTTGGAACTTGGGCCTAAAGTAGGGACTGGAACTTAACTCTTACTACCACCACAATCACGTCGCAGTATTAGAAACCCTAAATACAAAATTTGAACCAATCAGATTTCAGTGCTCTGGCCGTCTGATGACACGTTTGAACTTTGATATAGAAACAGTCACATTGCTAGTTAAGTTGAAGTTACACGGACCAGCACCCCTGACTCTGAAGACCCTGATTGACATGATAACACAGAGGCTGAAATCTGACGAGACCAAAAAAAATAACAAACAAATAAAAATGTACTAGAGAGAAGGACCGAATGAAGAGACTGGGCTGTTGGGAACAGGCAGCGAGAGGACTTTGCTGTCCCTGACTCCTCGCCACGGCGTAGCGCACGTACCTGTTGCTGTGCGAGAGCGTGTGTAGCGGCCTCTTGGCGTAGCCTTCGTTGATCCAGGCCCCCTCCATGGCGGCTCGGATGCTGGGTCTTTTGTCAGGGTCGGCTTGCAGCAGAGACAGCACAAACGTCACCGCACCTGTCAGATGGATGACTCAAATGTCACTCGGGAGAGAGCCGACCTCCCCCAAGGCCAAGCAATCCGAAATGTGTCCTGTTACTGAACTCCGTCACAAAGGACAAGGCTCCAATTTTGATTTCATTTCTTGCCTAACTTTTTGTGATTGGTATCGTGTATGTGGCCGTTGCGGACCTTTGCTGATCTCACTGGGGATGTGTGCCATGTCGCCGTCCACCATCTTGTGGTGCAGATTTTTGATGTTGAAGGGCTCCACGGTGAAGGGCAGCGTGCCGGTCAGCATGGCGAACACGCACACGCCTCTGACAGCACACACACGCGCACACGTCACTCACTAATAGGCCACGCAACCAACACACGAATACTACAGTACGTACAATTACTAAACTTTACGTTACGTCCTCTGTTATGTTTGTATTCAGTGCAGTGCGATTTTTTTATTTTTAATGACGTGACTTACACGGACCACACGTCCACTTTGGGTCCATACTTCCTGTGGGCGAGGAGCTCAGGGGCGGCGTAGGCGGGGCTTCCGCACTGGGTGCTGAGCAGCTCCGGAGGCAAAGACTCCGACCTCAGCGTGTTGCTCAGGCCAAAATCTGCAAGCAGAACAGAAACAAGTCACCCGTGTGACGTGTTTGCTCCAAACACTTTGACCTTCGCTGTAGCGCTTCGAGGACGTACCCACGATCTTGATGTTGTTGTGCTCGTCCAGCAGGAAGTTCTCAATCTTCAAATCTCTGAAACAAGACAACAACATAAGGATCCGAGTCATATGTTCATCGTCATATTTTGATGATAGTCGTGTGGTGGATTCGTTTTTGGAATGAATTGAAATGCCAATTCCAGCTCCGAATACACGTCCCACAAAATGTGATTATACTACGTCTTGTTTTGAAACCACGCCCCACTCAACTGTCAATCAAATACCTCAAATAATCAATCAAATAATATGAACGGAGAAAATTAATACTACTTCATCTACATGTTTCCTATGTCTACACATGGAGCCATGAAAATAAAACCACTTGAACCTTCCCACCGGGTTGTCGCATGGTTTTGGCATGCTGGGAAAACGAGGCACTCTAAAACTCACATGCAAGCTGGACTTTTGCTTTTCTTAAGAAAAATGTCCCCCCTTCTAGCACTTCCCCCTTTCTCACTATGATGTGCGCACCCACGGCTGACAACGAGGCGCTCTAAAGTGGCCACACCAGAGAACGATCCAAAGGGAAGATGCATTTTCGGGGTGTAGGCATCACTAGCTAGCTAACGGCACATCGCAATCGCACCTGACAACTGCTGATGTGAACGAAGGTGCTCACGTGTTTATATAGTGGGGGAAGAATGACTCATGTCGGACGCCATTTTAGCCACGCCCCCCCAGAAAAAAAGGAAAACTGAAATGGTGAAAAAAAATACTGAGTCCTACATAATTCAACATTTTTGCACATTTTTAGCAATTCCCTTCAAAAATGTACACACGTAATGTGCTTCATAACAAATGTCTGAATTCATCTCACAAGGCGCCATCTTGGATGTTGACGCACCCAAAGAGGCTCTGAAGGCTCCATGAACATCTGCGCTCGCCATCCGCCTCGGGAATCATGCGTGTTGCTTTCAAGTCGGTTCATCTCAACAGCAGATGCGGAGAAACGGGACAAAAGCAGACAAAGCCAGACGGACGACAAAGAACTGAGGAAAGAGCCGCCGCCAAGGGACCCCAAAAAAACACTTGCGGTAAACCCCCTGAACGTGGGGGAGCAGGAAGTGGCTTGGAGTGCAAATTTTCCATTTATTTCCATTTTAATCACGTCTCGGTGCGTGTGTGTGCGCCAGTGTGTGTTTGGCCGTCGTTGAGGGACTTCATTAGAGAGGAAGTCAGTGATGTCGTGATGATGTGTGAATCATGGCGCCGGCGCAGCGTGATGAGGTCATTGCCTGGTAATCACATTCCCACCTTTGGAGGAGCCAAACCTCTTAAAAGCATGCCCTGCTGCACTCCGTGTGTGTGTGTGTGCGTGCAAAAGTCACACCTTCTAGTCGCATACTGCAGCCACATTTTTCTGCATTTGAATTCCTGTGTGTGTGTGTGTGTGTGCCTGTGTACACGCTCGTCAGTGGCGGGAAGTAACAATGTACAAGTACCTTGCTACTGTACTCAAGTATTTATTTTTCTGACGACTTTTACATCTGAAAGCTTTTTTGTCAAAATGAGCTTGGTACTTTTTTCAACCGCAACGACATGTTAAAAAAAAAAAAGCTGTAAATAGAAGACTTACTGTCAATTGAAGGTAAAATTCATTTTGACTTTTCTACTTTCAGTACATTTCAAAATCTGATCTAGTACTTTTTGATGGATGAAATTTCATTGAACATGATGACATAACAGGTGGTAGCGGTGGCCTCTGCGAAGACCCAATACCTCAAAATAAATAAAAAATAAATAATCCCTGATTATTATTTTTACTGAAGTACATTGAGGCGTTGAATCAGTACTTCAACTTTTACCAGAGTATTTTTTTTTACTAAATTTTTCTTTCTTCAAATGTCTTTGTACTTAAGTACAGAGTTTCAGGGTTTGTCATCTTAATGCTCATACAGTGTGTGTGTGGGTGTGTGTAAGTGTGTGTGGGTGTGTGTCACCTGTGCACGACGCCATGCTGGTGGAGGTGCGCCACCGCCGACAGGATCTGTCGTGCGTACCGTCGCACCTCCTTCTCCGGCAGACGCTTCCTGTCGCAGATACGCTCCATCAGGTCGCCGCCGCCACACAACTCCAGCACCATATAGAAGCTGTTGTCCGTCTCCAGCGTCTACACACACCCACACACACACACACACACGCGGGGTAAAGATACCATTTAAAATAGCGTATATAACTTGGTTACCTCCAGCAGGATGACGACGTTCGGGTGCCGTATCATCTGGTGGATGTGAGGCTCTCTCTTCATGTTCTTTTGGACGTAAGAGTCCTGACGCGCTTTCTTCTTGTTAATCACCTTGATGGCCACCTCAACACACAAATGTAATACGGTAAGTGAGTCAGTAAGCAGTTAGGTGGGTAAGTCAGTAAATGCAGGTTCAAAGAAAATGATTGAAAAAAATATGGGTTGTGTGTGGATTGTCGCCGGGATTAAATGGTAAAAACCCTGAGGAAAACTGCTGTAACTAAATAAATAATAATAAAAAAATAATAATAATTGTCAAAAATTATCAAAGCAATGCATTCATAAATCCAGATTGATTAGATTGAAATAAAAATTAAATGGGACTATTGTTGGAGAAATACTCACAAAAAAATAAAATGAACTAAATCAATAAATAAGTCACTAAATAAATACATTACATTTAAATAAATGATCAAATAAGAAAAAAAGGGATGCGGGTGCAGACTGTCAAGAAAATTAAACGGGCACGCCTATGGAAAAAATAACTGAAAGCAATAATGATGACAAAATAAAAAAAATGAGTAACAGTTTAGGAAAAAAATGAATATAGTTATTAAAATCGTATATTTCAGAAAAATGTCTTTGGATAGTCAAAAGGGAGTGTCCATGAAAATACATAAACAAAGAAAGAAAAAAAAAAGACCTAAAACTGTATATTTGAAGTTGTGCGCTCAAAATCACACCAAATAAGAACTATGGTCTAACGTTCAAACAAGGTGAAAGGTCATCAGATGTAAACATGCAGTTAGTTTGCTCGTTACCGTAGCAACAGGCACATGCACAGACATGTCTGGGGGCAGGTGCTCAAGCCCAAAAAAAGGCCCCAATCGCCAAAATTGTTCATATAATTAAGGGAAAAAAACAATTTGTATTCATTTCCGTTAACACAACCAATTCTGTCGATAATACAACCATTAACAAAGAAGGTGAAGGGAAGCTACAAGTGTACATAAGTCTACACACCCCGGTTCAAAAGGCAGGTTTGTGTGATACACAAAATTGGACCAAGGTTTTAAACATTTTTTTCCACTGAAACTTATTTTTGAGAGGGAAATTAACAGTGTTGAATTTTGTTTACCATTTTTGAAATATAGAATATTGATAATTGAAGAAAAAACTTTTTGTTACAGACCTACAGTATATCTCTAAACAAAATTGAGTCGAGTTGTTTAGTCCAGGTCAAAAGGACAGGTGCTTGAGCACCACCTAGTGGCTATGCGTACACGTGCCTGCATAGCAACATGGCGCTCCATGAAACGCCTTCATAATACAGGATGCGTCACATAGCGGTCAAGTGTTCCTAATCAAGTGAGCAGAGTGTGACCTTCTCTCCGGTTGCGATGTGGAGGCCCTCCATCACCGTGGCGAAGGAGCCCTTGTTGATCATCTTGCCCACCAGGTAGGAGCCCACCCGCTTGGTGTGGGGGAAACTCCTCAGCAGGTCCTTGCAGGGGGCCGTCAACAAGGCCGGGCCTGCGCCCCCACCGCCCCCCTTCCACTTCACTGCGGCGCCCGGCATCGGGAAGCCTGCCTCATGGTTGGTCGCTGAGGAGAGACGCGAGAAAGCGTCGCAGCTGCTTCCCGCTGACCCGCTGGTGCGTCATTAACTCTTCT
Organism: Filicampus tigris; assembly: GCF_054856515.1. Lineage (NCBI taxonomy): Eukaryota > Metazoa > Chordata > Actinopteri > Syngnathiformes > Syngnathidae > Filicampus > Filicampus tigris. The sequence continues at coordinate 8,618,328 of NC_141236.1, read as the reverse complement.
TTTCTGCCGGTGACATGCGACACCCTAATTATGCCCCCCCCCACACACACACACATATGTACACACACACTCCCTTCTGCATTGCTTCCACACAGTTACACAGTAACCACTCAAGCTCTCTTACTTCCACCTGCTCTCTTACCTGTGATGAGCTCTCAGGGCCACATGCAGAAGCAGTCACCTACATTTACAGCTACAATTTGTTGCTAAATACATTAGACATGTTTGAAGAAAACCGCTGTAAACACACGCAAAGTACGACGACTATTCAGTACTCCATTGTGGAGCTGTAGCCTTGAACTGTTTTTCACCGCTCCAGTTTCCTGATTGTTTTTAAAACGGCGCAGTATGACCAAATCGATTATTGAGCCCCACTAAATAAGGACTGGAGCAGTTAGCTAGCTATCTTATGTCCCAAATATACATCTTCGCTTCGGATAGTTCGATGGTGTGGTCGCTTTAGAGTGCCTCGTTGTCAGCCGCGAGTGCGTGCACGTCACGGTGAGAAAGTGCAAGGAGGAGGGATTTTTTTTTTTGGGTGTACATCAGCCATTTAAAGGGCTAGAGGGGGCAATAGCGATCAGTGGAAAACAGAGGTGAGGTTTCATGCTAGCGCCTGCCATTGAACTCCATCACCACGTGTGTGTGTGTGTGTGTGTGTGTGAGGGCGGTGTCTCAGATTGCAGTGTGTCGTACTCACTCACTAGATGCTCCAATATGCATTGTAACACGACACGCAAACATGCACGTCTACTCTGATTGGTTGCTCACGCACACACACACGCATTGCTACTACTGTTGGATAGCTAAAATATTTATGTTGTCAAGTTTTGTAACAGATTTTTTTGGGAGCCATGCATGCACATCGCAGTTTGGCTCTTCACATAATAAAGTGGCCTTGTGCAGGGGTCACCTTTTTTTAAATTTCATGATATCTGACTCATGCAGTAATTTTTATTATTGCTCTCATTAAATCATCATTAGTGTATTAATTGTCAAACCAGATGAGCTCTCACTGCTGCTCTCTAGCGGCCAAAGTGCTACAGTGCAGCTCGTGTGTTTTGAACGCCACACGAATGCCACGTTCTGACATCTAATTACGCAATGACATCATCAACGATTAGACCCGCATTTAGCGACGCAACACGACATGTGATGTCACTTCCTGTCCGTTTGGGGCCTGTTGCAAAAATAAAGACCCCGCCCCCAAGTTAAGAAAAAGGAATTTGGGTATAGTGAGAAGCAATGAGGTGGAATATTTCCTTGTTTTTCGAGGAGAAAGCTGCGGCCCTTGTGGTCGGCTATGCAGTACAGTGCGTGGATGTGTGTGTCCGTGTGCGTGTGTGCCGATACGTTTGTCTGTGCGTGTGGATGCGTGTGCTTGTGTGTGCGGGCTGAGTATGTGCGTTTAGATAACGTATGTGCATTTATATGTGCATGCTTGTGTGTATTAGCGTGTACGTGCAGTCTGGGTTTGTGTGTGTGATTATGTGTGTGCGTTTGACCTAATATGTTTGCGTGAGTATACTGTACGTGCGAACGTGCATATGTTTGTGTTGGTGTGCGCATATACGTGTGTGACGAGTGGTGACGGGAGGCTCGGCCCACTGCTTTCTTTAGCCTTCTGCAGGGTTTCCCTACTAAAAGGCCCAATTAAAGTAAAAACAAAAACGAACACACGCACACACACTGGTATGCATTGAACACGCACACACGCGCGCGCACCCCCGCACACACCCTTGGCTGCTTAAATGTCCTGCTTATTAAAGCATTATGTGGTGCAGATTTGTGGGTGCGTGTGTGTTAAATGCATACCAGTGTGTGTGTATGTGTGTGTGCGTGTGGGACACATGTGGGTCGGGCCGCCAGGAAATGACTGGTTCGCTTCACTCTTGTCATCACCTTCCAACACGTTTCTTTCACATTTCAATTTGGGGAGCGGCGCAGCGGGCAGCGCGCGCGCTAGCGCGCGCGCACACGCACATATTGTGCATATGCGAGCACACGCGGTCCACATTTGCAGCGATGCTGGTTTTGCCCTCACAAACTTGCAGTGTGTGGACAGATTGACAGTATTTAAAGTCATCAGATTGTGCGGGCAGGTGTCCCTAATCAAGTGTCTGGTGAAATAAAGTTAAGTGTGCAAATATACGTCATTTTTTAATGGAGAATAAACCGGTAAAAAATAAACGATTGTTCAGTTTAAAATAGTTATAAATAACTAAATAACTAAATAAATCAAAAGCATTGCCAGCATGTATTAACTCTGGAGCTCTGCTAAAGAGGCTAATAGGTGACCAAGTGTTGTAGGTCCCCAAATGGGAAGTGGTGCATTCAGGTGCCAGGCTGCTCATTCTGGCTCCCAAAGCGGGGGCGCAGTGGCGTCAAAGCGCACTTTGTGCCAAATAAGAGCGGCCGCTTGTTGGTGAAAATGTCGCCATTGACGCCGCTTCAATTAGTTGGCATGAGCGTGAGGATAATCGTTCGCTTAATGACGGTGCTTTCAGAAGGCTCATTAATGACTCTTGTGAAATATTTCCATCAACAAACACTCCCCTTCTTCTTCCTCTTCCTTTGCTCACCTCATTTGATTTAGCTCGTTAAAAAAACTGTTATATAGTATTGCCGTGAGTCACAACTTGAATTCATTCTCCTCCTCTTTCATAATTTTAAACTACATCGCCCTCCTCTGCACTTTGCTCGTTGAACAGTTTGCTCTGACCAATCGGTGGTCGCAAAAATGCTGACATCATTGAGGGCCAGCGCTCTGGCCCTGTGAGGAGGGCAAATTTGAAATCTGATTGTGTCAAGAAATAGTTCCACTGGGTTACCTATAGTCACAGGTTGAAGTAACCTAACATGGAGTTGAAGTTACACAAGCCAGCATTCGTCATTCTGAAGGCCCTGGGCGGATTGGATTGACACGGCAACACAAAGAGACTGAAATCTGATTGGACGGAAATAACATCTAAATACATGCACTGAATGCAGTGCAGCAACTTAGCAAAAAAAAAAAAAAAAAAAAAGACAATTTCATTGAACAAATGTCCGAATTTGGATAGTAAACGTCGGCCAGTGCTTCCGATAATGTTTAGGTCGGCACCGTTCAAAACCGGACTTGAGTGAGTGTGCTTCTGCTGCATAATGTTGTCACAAGTGCTCAATGCCAATGAAGTGCTAAGTGTTGCTTTTTATGGGGAGGAAACATACTGGAGCAGCGTGTGCGTGCGTGCGTGCGTGCGTGTGTGCGTCTCTCTCTCTCACACACACACACACACATACAGCAGTAGAATATGTTGTGAGTTACAACCTGTTCACTGACGGGACGGGCCCCTTAAGCTTTTTCCTCACTAGCTCATTAGCCCTTATGTGCGTTGCATTGTGGGAGTACTATAGTACATTTATGTGCATGTTTACGTGTCTAAGTGTGTTCATGTGTGTGTTAGAATCTGTTCCCAATTGCTAACTCTTAATTAGCCCGCGAAAGCGAGACCCGGTCCACTCAAAGCCACGTTGACGGAGTCCCGTACAGCCCAACAACCACCATGTTGTTAAGCTGCTGCAAGAAGGCTATTGAATCGAAAGATATTTCAAATAAATATGGCGGGGTTTTCACCACTAAAATCGGCAGATTCGAAAATATCAATGACGAGGGCGAACTGGGTCGCAGGTGAAATCAGTGCCTAGATGTTATTTACGGGTCGTTTATTGTTATGAGTGAGGAACACTATTGAGCATTTTGAGTGTGGTACCTGCCAACGAAGGGCCCCGTCATGGTGACTTTCTTGGGTCACCAACACTGACAGCTGGAAAACACACAACACACATACAGTACATATACATGCTCACAGGAAACGGAATTAGAGGGGATTATTGACAGAAGCTCCCGGCACACCTCGCTCCCCGTGACACCTTTGTTGTGACTTGTGTAGTAAAAATGTGTTTCTGTGTGAACGGCACGCCGTAAAGTGTATCCTTCCTTATTAGCCCGTGCGCGAGCGCGCGCGCGTGCGTGTTCATTAAGCACGTGTTATGTTGTTAATAGCACACCTCGTTGGCTGGCAAAAATCAGGCCGTTAAAACGTTGCACAACTGTGCTTGTGTGCTGCACAAAGACCGGCTTGTGTGTGTGTGTGTGTGTGTTTGTGTTTAAGCGCAACACAAGTCATGTCTAGTTGTATACAGCTAATTTAAAAGAAGAAAAAAAAAAAGTGGAAATAAAAGGTATTTGCGGGGCTGCCGGTAGCATGTCAAGGCAACAGGTGTTGCCAAGTAAGTCCAAACAGTAAGGCTGTTTTAGCCAATAGGAAGCCAGAAAAAAGTCATTTTATTAAAAGGCATAATGGCAAATAAATAATACTCTAATTACCAAAAAAAAAAAATACTAATTTTAAAGTGAAAGTCAACCCAGACATATTTTTTTCCAGAATATGTTCTATGCAGGCCCACTAGTTGAAATGCGGCATCCTGATGAATATTGCGTTTGTGGAATATAAGTTTAGCAGCAAAATCCACCCATTTTCAGCCATCTTACGGGGCGGCCATTTTGTCACTTCTGTCGACTGAAAATGACATCACAACTGCTCAGGGGTCAGGTAACGACCAATCACGGCTCACCTGTTTTCTGAAGCTATGATCCGAAGGGAATTTGCATTTTCAGGGCATGGCTGTTGAAAAGCGAAATAAACAAATACACTTGTCAATGGCACTCTACATTCTTTTTTAAAATTATGTTATATAAATATTTGTTATGCAATACAGGGATATTTGTCTTTGTTGCAAACATATAAACAACCTTTCGGGGGGCATATGGAATGGATGTCCGTGTGATGTCCGTGCCAACTTACAAACGTCACGATCGCAGGAAGCAACAGCGCTGCTGAGTCAAATCTTCAAAAGACTTCCTGGTAGAAAAAAAGGATTGGGACGCACTCCAGGCGGTGAAAAGTCGAGAAGCACGAGATGCACGTCTTTAGGTCAAGGTTTTCAACAGACGTATTCTTCCAAACCAAACATATCCGAGCACACCTCGATGAGCCCTCGGATTGACTGATTAAATAAAAAGCTGTGTCCCAATACTTTTGTCTCCGTTACCAACAAGTTAAACAGATTTGGAAGAGCCAAACAAGAGCCCGGATGAAATCAGAAATACAGAAAAGGGTTCCGCTCCAAAGCCTATCCCTTGTAAATTCCACATCTTTGATATCATTTACAAGAGAGATTTGCATGCCGTCTTGTGCGAGAACCACTCGGCATCGTCCAAAGTTTATTTGAAGATGAAATAGTCATGAATGGATGAATGCATGGGCTGTTAAAACATTACAACGCATCTGGACGAGGGCGTGTAGCCAGGCTGTGGTGGCGCTTGGCAGGCAGCGACGGCAACGTAAAGAACAAAAACGTTAAAAAATGTCATTTTAGTCCCCCCCCAAAAAGAAGGAAATTGCGAAGAAAAAAAAAGTCAGAATTTTACAATATGTTGAAGGGGATAAAAAATAATTGATCAAAAAAAAATCTTATTGGGAGAAAAAAGTAGTCATTTTACGACAAAATGTAAATATTTTTGGATGGGAAAAATTGTGGCAGCTAAAAAAAAAAGAAAATAAGAAATACTGTAACATGAATGAGTAAAACTAAAATTTGGTGGAAAAAAAAAAATTAACTTGCAGTCATTTTATGAGGCGGAGCCCCCACCCCCAGCAATTTTACAAAAACAAAGGTTGCACTACTTTGTGAAAATCTGTATCTGATTATTTTCAGTATAAAAAGAGAAACGTTTCTCAAAGTTTTTTTTTGAGTTACCTCACCTGTGATTGGCTGGCAAGCAGTCCAGTTTGTCCCTCGACTCTTGTCCAAGATCAGCTTGGGTGGGCTCCAGCACAACAGCCATCCCTAGTGATGATAAAAGATGGATGAATCCATATACTTTCATTTTCATACATCATTTTATGAAGAAAAAGAAAAATCATGATCATAAATCATGAAGGGTAAAAAACAAAATGCATCTTTCATAAAATATATGAAAGGAAAGTCGTCATTTTCTGACCCCCCCCCAAAAAATATGAGTTGGACCCGCTGCACACCGAGCAAAGCAGTGGGACAAAAGTTTAATGGTCTGTATGCTTTTCCATTGAACCACAAAAACAAGGTGCGAGTGTCAAGGAAGAAACCCATTTCCATCCACACTTTGGAGACAGAGACTCTCTATGCTTTGCTTTATAGCCACGGATACATATGATATTAGAACTATAGTCACTTTCAGTATTATTGCAAAACACAACACACATTCTGCATATCCTGCATTGCTGACTTGAATCACGGAAACTTTTTTTTGGGCGTGAAAGCTCGTGTGTATTATTGTTGGCTTTTGCATCTGTAAGGTGGTGTTTTTAATCATCAAATTTAGAATCGCAGCGAAACCATTGGTCGTCTCATGGAAATAATGTCGCTCGGTGTGTGAAGAAATATTCCAAGAAGAAAGTCGTAATTTAGAAATTATGAAACGATAACAAAGTGAAGTCAGCATCTTTTCCAGTCCATTTTTAGCGCTGCTTTTAGGAAGACAGACGGGCACGCCGCAGGCATCAAAAGATGGCGGATGGGAATATTTTCTCGTTGTCATCACTTATTGCACTCCGCCCCCCCCCAAAGGCCCGTTCACAGTGTGGCCCCGGCCCCTTTCCCCCCACCCCCCTTTTTACCCGTCTTTCATCCCGTAAAGACTGAATCCAAACACTCCGACTTCCCCTGCACTCATCTTTTATTAATCACATCTCAGCGCCGCGTCGCCTTCTCACACACACACACACGCACACACACATGCACACGTGCTCAAAAACGCCTCAAGTGTTTCATAGTCGGTGCACCCCTGGGCTCGTTTAAGGCCTGAAGAGGTGTTGAAGAAGGATTAGCGCACACACACGCATGCACACACGCTCAACACATGCACGGCCAGCGGATATTCCGGGCGTTGTTGTTCCAGGTGTGGAGTCATCGGGGGTCTCCATGCTGTGACCCCGTTATCCCGGGAAGAGGGAGGAAGAGACGCTGGATGAAAAACACATTTCTCGCCCGAGGCCGTATCACCGAGGACAAAGCCGCCAGGAAAAAAAAAAAAAAAAAAAAAAGTTTAGGGCTTCAAACCAAAGCAGACAAAAAAATTATATATTTTGGGGGAAGAGAATGTAGCAGGTTTTAGATAACAAAAGTGGTCTTCTTAGTAGAAAAAAACTTTGGATTTTTCCAAAGGATATTTATTTTTTGGTGAGTCTTTTTTGTAAACAACTTATTGACAAAACTTTTTCTTAAATTTTTCTCAAAATATTGCATCCAATCCTTGTTTTCATGGAAAATTCCTATTTATCAGCCTTTTTTTGGGGGTGGGGTGGGGGGGGGGGGGGTTAAAGAAAACGTTTTCCTACCTCACTCCAATACATTTCAGTGGGCATCAACTACATCCAGAATTTCACTCTTCACGGGCCGCGCCCATCCCATCTCCCGCAAATGGTAGGTATCCAGTGGATATTCTTAACCTTAAGTTTCCATTCCCCTTTTGTGAAAGCCTGCCTTAGATGAAAGTGTATGTCGTAATGTATTGGAGCGATTCCCCTACGACAAAACAACAAAACTTTCCAATTTTTTTTTTTTTTTTAACAGTGGGAGACACCCAACCACGCCGATTGCATCCTGGCTTGTGTGTGCTCCATGTTTGAAAACCTCCAAAAGGCCCATAAAAAAATGATGTTCAGGGTGCAACTATGGTGATGACGACAAATGGGAGTAAGCCATTAAAAGGAATTAAAAAAAAAAAAAAAAAGAGGAAGAAGGTCAAGATGTTGGGTGGGACAACAAAGTGTTGCTCGAGGACAACCAGGCATTTTACACCCTTAAGATATGGCGTCTTCATAATAAAATGAAAAAAAGAAGAAGTCTGACTTCACAATCGGCATGTGAACAGGGCTTCAAGATGACATGCTATAGAGTGCCTCGTTGTGGCGATGTGGTGAAGCCCCGTCATGACCCGGTGGGGTACATTCCTGTCACTGAAGGCTTGAGGCAGAATTTCATTATTGGGCCAGCATAATTTCATGGCTCAAACATGTAGCTATTCGTAAGCGGAAGCTACTTTAGCATCCATTTCTCAACTCATCCCAGGGGGATTTGATTGACAGTCGAGGGATGCGGTTTCAGCACATTCCGCATTCAAATGTATACACGTCAAAATGTATCTTAATCTAATTGCCTACTAGAGGAACAATATCGGCACGCTAACAATACTGCCCAACTCAATTTTTTTGTCAGTCAGATTTGACTGGAAATGACTCTATTATGCAGATGTTGTAAAAATGTCGACCTCAAAGACAACGATGAGTTAGACAGTTATGTTATGAGCATGAAGATATGGTACGGTAGTTCACATGGTAAAATGTAGAAAATATGGCAAAAAATACATATTTTTACATAGTTTTACTGGATACAAATGGCGGACATATGACAAAGTACAGGACAAATGTTAGTCGGGGTGAATTCATGGAGTACCGTATAAGGTGCAAGCTTGTCAAGGCAACACATGTAACCTCTCCGTGCAGCTTTCATGTTGCCGTTTGCCGTTAAAATGGAGTAATTTCCACCAATTAGAAAATGGTAAAAATAGGAACTGGCAAGGGAAACACTGGAACACTTTCTTTGGCCTTTTTGCAACGTCGTTATAAATACCAGTATGCGTTTGTGCACATTTTTACGCCCTAAACACGCCAATAAAACCACATTCCTTCAATGTGCGCTAAATGCTAGTTAGATGGGGAGGAAAGGCGGTATTAGGGGCCAATTCAGATTTTTCTTTATGACTTTGTTCTTTGATTAAAACAAAAAAAAAAAAAACGCTTAAATGCTTCCAGTTGCATGGGAGAAAGAAATGGGATGAAAATAAGCGTTGTTGTGCGCTCTTTAAAAGACGCACGTGTGCACGCCGCTCCCCAAAAGTTTCAATTACGAGCTGCAGATGTTGGCGTTTTAAGATTGTGATTTTCACATCATCATGAGCGTTAGCGGCGTTACGGGCGCCCGCCTCCTTCAAAAGAGCGGCCTTGGACAAGGACAACAGGTTGGCAATTATAAAGCGGGAGTCAAGTCAAAAATGTCTTTACAATATTATGCTCTATGCGGCACTATGAGTCAAAACACAGCACTGTGATTAATATTGAATTTGTGGAATATGAATTCCAGCCCCCAAAAAAATCCACTAATTTTTAGCCATCTCGCTCTCGACTGAAAATGACATCACGGTTGGTCAGCGGTCAGATAATGACCAATCACAGTTGAGCTTGCAAATGTCACATGACCACACGTGGAGAACTGTGAACTAGTTTCAACTTTAATTAGTTCAGTAAATGTGTGAAAAAATATCACAAAGAATATAATGTTAAATCTGAAGAGGGAGTGGAAAAAGCTACAAATGGGATTTTTTTTCCTTTCAATTGAAAAATAGATTGCCATATTTTGCCCCACCAAAAGTAACAATTAAAAAAAAATGTCTTCACTTAAAAGATTGTACAAGTTGATCTTTGATAGCACATTATCAAAGAATTCGAGCACGCTTGGAGTGTCACACTGTGGATTTCTATGACAAGGCATTTCTACTTTCCATCTCAGAACATTGGCTGGATGGCAAGCGGACCATTTTGCTCGTCTATGAAGATGTTTGGCCTCTCTTCCAAGCATCTTCAGCTTCATCTTCAGGTTCAGCTTCAGGTTTGTGCTGATGCACAAAGTGGTGAAGGCTGCTCAGATGAGAGGCCAAACGTCTCCTAAGGCAACCACAACAGTCCACTTGCCATCCATTCAGTGCCCTGCAATGGAATGACCTGCACACTTAAGAACTAGTTACCATGCCACGATGACATCATAGCCCCGTTTAAAGAACATGCAAGCAGGTGCTGTTTTTATGGAGGTGAAAACTTCCAACCTCACCTCTATTAAGTCAGAAAAAAACAAAACCAACGTCTCAATTTAGTCACCAGCAGAGAAGCTTTCATTGCTGCCATTTTCGCTGCCATGGTGTGTGTGTGTGTGTGTAATCATCTCCATAGTTTCCTGAATGCGGCCGCATAATGAGCTGTTAAAGGTGCACACATTCGAACTGCGCTTCAAAGGACTAAATTCATTGCATGCTAAGACTGATAGTTTGTTCTCCCATTAACACACACACACACACACACACGCACACAGGTAATGAGGCTAATGCTCACCACAATGTAAAAATAACACAGTCATAAAAACAAGCAACTGCAGCTCATCACATACACGTGCATGCACACGCACTCCCACACAAAAAATTTAGAATTGAAATTGTTGTGATATTTTAAGGAAAAAGTAGTCATTTCACGCAAAAAAATCCTAACATATTTGTTCATTCCTAAGTTTTGACAATAGATATGCAATTCCCAAAAGGACGAAAAGCATTTTACACCCAATAACATTATGATAATAAATTATAATGATACCAAATGTGTTGTGATGACATTAGACTGTATATACGATTCAAAGAAGAAAATACATTTAGAGCAAATGATAATTAGGCATTGCATTTCCTCCCTTGCATTTTATTTAAAAATATTTTAATTTAGTGTCACAACGTTTTTTTTTGTCCACATCTAAAAATTCTGAAATGAAAGCATGCATGAAGGGGCCTGCAGCCTGGCACGCGCCGTCAAGGTCCATTAACGAAGCGCGCACGGGCACGCGTCTGCCACGCACGCACGCACGCACGCGCCTTAGATGTCACCTATTCCGTCCATTTTTAGTCCCTCCCCCTCAACGTGTATTGGACTGTTATTGGCTGAAATGGGCACCCGCAGGTGACAAACGCGGAAGCTATCATCTGCTTCTTTCGCTTATACTTTGCTTGAATAAAAAAGAAAAGAAAACGATTCCATTAATCTGCTCCTTTTTGTTTGCATTTAATCACAATACAAAACATAGTGGAACAAACGGAAAACAAACATATAGCTTAACTATTATTAGTGGAGAATATAAACGCAGTCGTAATTTTATATTATACTGCTCCATTTTATGATTGCCAGAAATGAATTGGTTACAGAGAGTAATATTTATTACAATACTAATAATGGAAGAACAATGATTGTCAGTAAAATCACATTTATAACCACTAACGACCAACATTAACGTTATTTATATATTTTTTGGGGGCTGTAATACTTTCTATTTTTATACTTGGACGACAATTAAATCATTTGAAAATACACGGATATATTTATGAGTGCAATGTTAATACTGTATAGACACTTTCTAAAAAAAAAAAAAAAAAAAACCTTAAATCAAGCCTACATGTTACAAACCAGAAAGAGACGACTGGAATATATCTACTGTAATTATGTATCCTGGCTAGAAAATTGAAAGGCATTTTTTTTTTTTAATAAAACACTTCCTGGTTCTGCATGTAATTTAAAACAAAGCGCAAAGCCACTGAACTAGTAACAAAATATCTGCAGTTTGTTTGATGCTAAAAAAATAAAATAAATCAGCACAGATTTTAATGTAAAGCGGCATTTTGAACTGACTCTACTTTTTCTGACATCATTTTGACGCAAGCAAACAGTCGCATATGTATTTTCAAGTCCTAAATAGTTTCATAAACTATTTCTCACCTCACGTGGTTAACTTGCTCGCTCGGCGTGGGGTTCAAATTGTTACTTCGGGGACCCTTCTCACCATCACTGAAACGGAAAATGTCGATAAAATCGTTCAATTGTCAGTTTCATTACATTTGTATTCAAATCAACCGTTAGGGATAGTTTCAGTAAATATCTATTTTCATTTGCTGAACATTCAATGAAACTCCAAATAAAAACGTCATGTTCAACTTCAATTTTTCATTCAATAATATATATTTTTTAAATCCCATTAATGTGTTTAGTAAGGGACATAACATACAAAATGTTTACGGCTCCTGTTAAATTTTGCATGTGAAAAATAATCATTTTGAATTACATCATCAACATTACCCGATGGTCGAGACTATATTTGATACATGTTACTCAGTGTCTTCTTTGTGTCTACCTGTGATTAGAAGTGCAACATTCAGCATAATGATAAATTGCACCACAGTCTATGCATTTGATCTTTTACAGTGTTAATTATCGACAATTTTGTACACTTTGCATTTTTGGTGCATTGTATCATATTCGTATATCAATATGTATATAAATAATATACAACTAGCTTTGCACTAATTGTACAACTATTACTAGAATATATCACGACAAAGTGCAACATCTCTGTTTAGTTTATAAATTTCAATTAATAATGTGTGCTCTTTTTATTTGTTTACACTTTGTTGGTTGTAGTGGATTATGCATAAGTGAGCACGATTGAATATCGCTTTGACTCACTTTTCCCCCACGGATGAGCAGTGCATCGACCTAAATATCTGAAAAAATGTCAGTTGTATGTGCACATTTGCCCATTCGATGCTTAAAAAAAATGAGATTTAATAATTTGCCTAATAATGTATCACACAAGTGTTAAAACGCCGAGCAAATAACGTGGGTAATGCAATAAATACTAACTGTAGGGTTTGATGTGGTGCTGCTCCACTCGTTGACCACATTAGGGCTGCGCTGGTGGGCGTGGCCAGGAAGCGAAACCACTTCCGGAGTGGGCGCTGGGACGACCCCTGATTGGCCGAGGCGAGCTCTGATTGACAGCTCCCCCACTACCCCTCCTTGGTTCTTCTCTAATACTGACACCTCCCTCCAAAGAAAGTGGTGGAGAACCCAGACGTCAGACGCGGAGAAACTTGCACCACAGAACATTTCTTCACCTTTTTGAGGACTCTTCTTCTTCGTCGCCGAGACTCGGTTGACCACCAGACCGCCGTCGCTTCCCGGGACTTGGGATCGGATTCATGGCCGAGAAGCGGCGCTCGCCGTGCGCGCTTAGCGTCAAGGCGCACGCCTTTTCGGTGGAGGCGCTCATCGGGGCCGAGAAGAGGCGCAGGGCGGCCGGGGAAGGAGCGACGTCGCCCGGCTACGACGTCTCGAAAGCGGCCGCCAGTCCGGAGATCCGGCCGGCGGCCAGAGCGCACGGCAGCGAGGCGGAATACGCCAGCGACGGATCCCGTAAGTAAAAGCACCGCAAACAAGGAGTACTGCCAAAAAACTGGAACACAAGATGGAATAATACAAACAAAAAGTTGCAGACATCTACAACAACATCCAACAAGACTATCGGCCGCTATTAATATCAATTATATGTACACATTTGACTGTTAGCTAGAGTTTTGTCCTCCCCCAGCAAACAGTCATGAGATACAATATTGACATCATTATTAAACTTGATTATTATTCTCATGCTAGAAGGCAATCCTGCAAACATGACATGTGAGCTTGTGGCCGGCGTGCAAAGTGTGTGACAATTATGACTGTGAATCGATGCTTTATTTTATGGGCTTTTGGCTGCAGTCGTAAACACGCCAATTAGCAGCAGTCGAAACGGACCCAAACGCACCAGGATGCAGTGGAAACTTGGAAAGCTGATACTCGAGTCCACAGTGTCACTTCCAATGCAATAAGCCTCAGGACCTACGTGCAAATCATTAAAAAAAAAAAAAATGCAAATAAAACCCGCTCATAAATGTGCTTATCGGAATGATCAAGAAAACAAACGTCTATTTATACCCTAAATTGTACTGTTGTAAGCATATTCCTGTGACCAAATATTGCCTTATAATAACTACTTAAACAATTTAGTGTTGTTTTTTTTTTTATCAGTAAGAATGAATAATTTGTCACAGGGTAAATAAAACAACAAATATCGAGGGGCAAATTCCCTATTACATAGGAAAAAATATGCATAGAGTTCATTTGGTGCTTGCAGCAACAATTAATTGTGTGCACGTGTGTAACAGAGAGCGAAGACGCGCTCCTGGAGAGTCCGCAGCCCGCAGCCGTTTGCGGCAGTGGGAGCGAAGACCCACGCGTGGACCTGCAGGGCTCCGACCTGTGGAAACGCTTCCACGAGATCGGCACGGAGATGATCATCACCAAAGCTGGAAGGTACACAGAAATTAGTTGATCATTTGTCATGCAAATTCAATTAAATGAAAGTGTGCTTTTTATAAAGCAGTTTGCACGCTTTGGTTAAACGTAATGACCAAGTCATGCTTGGTGTAAAATTGCAAAACAATTAAATGGGTATACCTGCACGCTTTAATGAGAACCATTAAAATATATTCAAAGACAAATGCTCATTTAAAGGAATTAATTTAAACATGTAAAACATTGCAACGGAGCATCAGTATTTTTTTGCCACAATAATCGAAAGCTTGAATCCAACGAATCATTCCTCCCCTTCTACATCATATTATTTTTAAATACGTTATGTTTGGATTTTAGGCGGATGTTCCCGGCCATGCGCGTGAAAATGTCGGGTTTGGACCCACATCAGCAATATTACATCGCCATGGATATCATCCCCGTGGACAACAAACGATACAGGTGAGCTATAGAAACGAGAAATATGACACGTTGCAGTCATTTTTTTTTCAACGCACAAACGGCGCTGGGAAAAGTTGTTTAGTTGTTCCTTTTGGACTTTTAACCTCGGCCTGCTGGAAGGTCAAAGCAGCAAATGTGCTGTAATCTACCGAGAGAAAAAAAAGAGCACAACAAAGCTTCCCGCATGCACGTGCCTTTTGTGCGCATTTACGCACGCTGGAAAGTCTTGAGAAGCACAATTCTACATGTGCAAAACCTCCCAGTTATTATGTGAATGTTGACGATTATTATACTTATTCTCCCTATTTGTCCACGCGCTTCTGCTTCCATGTTTCTCTAGCAATTCAAACCTTTCAAAAAGAAAAAAAAAAAAGGACACTCAGAGAAACATTTCTAACATCCAAAACTTTCCCAGAATTCTACATTTCCATTCTGTAGTCCCATTTTGACCCAAAAAAAAAAAGTGCAACTCGATGTGTTCTTACGTGTTTTTTTCCCCCCGTGGGTCTGTGTGATTGCAGGTACGTGTACCACAGCTCCAAGTGGATGGTGGCGGGCAACGCCGACTCGCCGGTGCCGCCGCGGGTCTACATCCACCCGGACTCGCCCGCCTCCGGGGAGACGTGGATGCGGCAGGTGGTCAGCTTCGACAAGCTCAAGCTCACAAACAACGAGCTGGACGACCAGGGACATGTAATGCAGCTTATTATAATCATTAGTATTATTATCATCTATTCAGTCTTTTTACCGCATCCTATTAACAAAAGATTTAGAAAAGTTGAATACGAATATGATTGTGTCAATTAGAAGTTTTATAACCACAAAGTCCAAAAAAATAAAAAAAATAGCTACTGTCTAATGGCACCCTAGCTCCACCGAGGGCAATGTTAAAAAATATCCTACCTGAATTCTGGCCTAAATCAGTATGGTTTGGCCTTGAGAGAGGTCTGCCCTCCCGTAAATATTTTTGTGGTTTTCCATCATAACACTTCATTAATTTTCCACATTTTGTAAGTCATATGTGAAAGTGAATCGCAATTTTACAAAAACACAGTGGCTTAGAAAGGTTTGCCTTGAGGGAGGTCCACTCCAGTAGATGAAGCTTTTTGAAGGACCCAGCAAATAAAATACTTTTCTCAAATTAAAAATGACCATATTATTTACTATCAAATTTAGACAAATTCAAAAGGCAAACATTTTTTTTAAACACAATATGAGCAAATTGTGACCCAAGTGGCTTTCTCACCATGCATCCAGATAATCCTGCACTCCATGCACAAGTACCAGCCGCGGGTGCACGTGATCCGGAAGGAGTGCGGCGAGGAGTTGTCACCTGTGAAGGCCGTACCCGCTGGGGAGGGCACGCGCACCTTCTCCTTCCCCGAGACCGTCTTCACCACTGTCACGGCGTACCAGAACCAGCAGGTTTGTACTAACTTGTCACCTTCAAGTCATCATTTCCAACCATTGGAAAAAACAGTAGCAATTTGTCACTTTTTTCCCAATTCATCTGGAAGAGGAAAAAAAAAAAGACGGTATTTCATCTCAAAATGTTGTGACTTTGTGGCCATTTATCCGGGAAAAAAAAAAGGGACCTCCAACTTCTATCTCCAACTTTTAGGACTTTTTTTTGTCAATTTACCTGACAAACAAAGACATTTAGAGATGAACAAGATACACAGTGACATTGTTACTGTTGTCAAATGAAAAGCAAACATCTCCAAACATTTTTTTCCAATTTATCTAAAAAAACAAAAAGTTGGTGGTACACTTTTTTTGAGTGGACAGTGATGCATGTACCTTCAAATGTTATGACTTTTGTGTCCTTGTGAAAAACAAAGACTTTTATCGACATGTCTTTACTGAAAAGGGACACAATACACACGTAGACTGTGTCGGACTGATTGTTGCCAGATGGAGACCTGGTAACCATAGCGATAGGGTGGGAGGTGGCTACTCACAAGGTTCATGGTAGAACTCCGGGTCTTGGCTCCCTCTGGCCAGCCGGGGGAATCCCTCCCTGCCTCGCAGCGGCCCCCTTTGGACCCTATCCTCATGTCCCCTTTTCGGGCCCAACCTCTGTCCTCATTTCCCACTGGAGTGAGTCACTGGTTCGCTGGTTGTGGGCTGGCCCCTTTGCTTACCTGTGGGGGTGCTGGGTAGTGCTGGTGGTTGGCTCGGGGGAGGCGAGATGGTCCCTTGATGTGGGGCCACTCACAATGACACAAGCTTGAGTCAACCAATTTTTTAACCTTAGGCAGCTGGCTAAATTAAAGCCTCTCCTTTCACAGCAGCACTTAGAAACCGTTATCCATGCCTTCATTACATATCGACTGGATTACTGTAATGCACTTTACTTTGGAGTCAGCCATTCCTCAAAGCGTCTCCGTTCGGACCAAAATGCCGCTTCTTGCCTCCTAACTGGAGCTCATAGGAGGGAGCACATAACTCCAGTTCTGGCCTCTAATCTATTGACCTGACAAATAGTCATTTTGGAAATACAAATTTCCCATTAGACATTGTCAGTATCAAAGCCGTCAAATGGTAAGCAAGTGTCGCCAAATTTTGATGGCTTTATTTGAAAGTTAAACCTGAAAGAAACTTGGAGATGCATTTTACTTTAGAGAGTGACAATAACACAGCCATGCAGTGAAACACACATTTCCACATTTTGTGACAATTGGACAATTTACCGGAAACATTTGGAGAGGCATTTTTCCATTTGAGAGTGGCATTAAGATAATGAAAAGCGTTTATTTCTAAATGTTATGACTATTTGTCCATTTACCTTTTTTGGTAACATTCATCCCCGTATTTTATGACTTTTTGGTCAATTTCCTGAAAAACGGAATTTAGAGATACATAAATGACATGTTACAGTGATAGTATTACAGCTGTCCAATGAAAAGCATGTACTTCCAAATTTTGGACGATTTTTTAAAAACAAAAACAGTAAGCAACCGACTAAATGCAGAGTTGGAATTCACTTTGAAAATGTTGTGGCGTTACTAATCGTCATTGCTGTCCCACAAAAAGCATGTAGGCCTCTCTCTCAAGTTTGTGTTTCTATCCAAAAACGTTTGCAATTTAGTACAGATTCTTCAATTTACCGTGACAATATGTCAGAAATTTGCCATTAAACAAAAGTCTATCCCTTCGCATACGTCCAAATTTGGGGTTGTTTTATTCTGGAAAACAGAAAGCAACGGGCCAAAGGTGGAGATACAGATGCTTGGAATTGGATAAGAAAATGTTACATGAACAAAAGACCTTGCTGTCCAATTAAAAGCGTTACCTACAAATTTCGGGATTTTTTATTGAAAAAGCAATAATGTGTCCACAAAAAAAAAAATTGCTGTGGCGGTGCATGTTTTTCCATTTCATTTCTTTTTATTTGGCATAATCATGCCAACTAACAAACAAGCTGCCTGTAAAAATAATGTAATGGTGTACATCATCAAAATCGAGCATAAGACCGAACATCTGACGGTGGATGCAGCTCACAAGGTCGACCAAATTCCCTTTTTGACTGGGGGGCGTCACATGCGCCGCAGCAAACACACAGCTTCAGTTTCCTAAATGCCAAGAGACAAAAAGTGTCATGTTGGCGCGTGCAAGTGAAGTTTACACAAACAAAAGAATATTTCTGCTGGCATGCTGTATGTGTTGTCATAAGATTTTGGGGATTTTTTTTTCCCCGTGTTTTCCAGATAACCAGGCTGAAAATCGACAGAAACCCTTTCGCCAAAGGTTTCAGAGACTCTGGAAGGAATCGGTGAGTCGAGACCTTCACATTACCCGCCGCAACTGGGTCATGTTTGATATTCTTGCTGGGCTGTGGGTTTTTTTTTTCTTTTTTTTTTTTTTTTTTTTTTGTCACGGCTATTTCAGTCTGATATTACGGGAAGGGAAAAAGCACGGCCTGCATTTATTTATCCTTCTCTCACGGGAAGTGTGCGATGGGCCTGGGTGAATGTGAAAATCCAGGCAGAGTGGAACTAATCAAGTCTTACCGCAGCATTCAGGAGATTTAATCGTGGAGTATTCGTCATTTTGTCGCTTTGCTTTGCCGTGGTGACGGGGAAGATCGGATCACTGCCTCGGAAACAAACAGCAAAATAAGTCCAATCTGTAAAAAAAAAAAAAAAAAAAAAAAAAAAACAGCAGTAAACCAACAATTTACTAGATAGTACTGTATGTCTATATACAGTCTGTTTTATAATATAAACATTATCCTTGTATACTATACTGTATATACATAGTATATATATATGTGTATATATTGTATATATACATAAATATATGTATATGTTTATACATGGGGATATTTATGTGTATATACAGTACATGTTTATGTGTGCAAGTGTGTATACAGAAAACTATGTATATACAGTATGTGTGTCTATATGTTTGTGTGTGTATAAACTAATCACCAACAACTAACAACTTTACTGGGACTTCCTTTGCCCTTGGCCTTTTTTTCATGTTTCCCATAGAATTCTCATAAAAGCAAAATCAAACCATTAACAAAACTGCACACAGAAATAGGTGTCAACTTCCTTTTCCGTACGTATAAAAAGAGGGTATGTGCAAAATTTGAGTTTTAATAAAACAAAAATTAAGAGTTTTCTTTGGCAGCTGATAAAAAGCAAAATCAATTTGGAGAGGCATGTTTTCCAGTGGATAGCAACGCTGATCAAAACTTTAGAGTTTTTTCCTTAAAGTGGCCAAACATCCTCCCAAAAAAACTAGTAGAGAGAAGAAAAGATCTCAAACATGGAACAACAAATTTTCACATGAACTTTCCGTCGGCCAAATTTTCTCATTCATAATGACAAGCACGTATTTTCCTATTCTGTTTTCATGACATTACGGTTAAAAAGAAAACAACCATTTACATTTTGACATTGTAGTAGTCAAATGTAGAAATAATGCCGCAAACCTTTTGGGCCTTCCAAGGCTTTCGCGAGATTTGGTGAAACACAATGAAGAGTTAGTTTGGTCGTGAAGTTACCCGACAAAAGTACCATTTCATTCCCCGTCAAGCTTGCGAAATGAAACATACAGTACATGCTTTTCACAGGGCAGCTTGTCTAAATTATCACCGTGGCTTCAACCCCACGGGTGTTCGCATGCGGGTGGGGGGGCTGACTTTCATCCTCACACTAACGAGGTCTAACAGAGGAGTTGCATTAGGCCTCCACGCCAACCTACCTTGGAGGAGGAGGACGGCTGGGGTGGTGGGTTATCCCACCTCATAAATCCTCACTGCGGCTTCCTGCCTCCTTGCTCCTGATTGGCCCATAAAAGCCGCGTGAAAGCAATTACCTCGGAGCGCCCGGCTGGCAGCGGCCAATGGCGACGTGGCGTTTATGCCCTTCATTACCTGCGCAGACAGAAACACAGACCGAGATGGCGGCCAGGTGGTCGCTTTACGAGTTGACGTGGCTAACGTGATTTGTGTTTGCAGGATGGGCCTGGAAGCCCTGGTAGAGTCGTACGCCTTCTGGCGGCCATCTTTGCGGACGCTTACCTTTGAGGACATACCCGGTATGGCCAAACAAGGTACGTGATCTTTGTTTTGGGAAAAACACTCATACCTTGACTTGAGAGTTGACTTATTTTCTGTAGAGTCGATCCCGCTATTCACGGCCTGGCCCGCTAATGGCGATAATTGGCATATAATTGACGCCTATTGAAATACAGTGGGAACAAATAATTAAACCCTGTACATTATCCGAAAAACGCTGATAACCATTCAATACATGGAAAAAATAAATGAATAAAAATAAAGCATCTTCTTAGAAGCATGTCCACCTTGTCCATATAAAAAAAAAAAAAAAAATCTAGTTTTTCTTACATACATACTTGTTTCTGCAGGAGTCCAGGGAGCCCACGGAGGTCTCGGCACGTCACCCCACTTGCTATCCCCCTCCCCGTGCTCGTCGCCCTTCCAGGTGTGCCCTCTCAGCCCAAGCGACTTCACCTGCAGCCGCCCGGCCCTCCCGCTCCACCGCTACGCCGCCCCCCCGGAGCACTTCCCGCCGCCCCGGGGCCCGCCGTCCTACGAGGGCGACGCTTTCTGCACCCTCCCGCTCTCCACGTCGCAACTGGGCTACCTGTCCGGCCCCTCCCCGCAAGGCTACGCTGGCCTCCGCCTTCACACGCCTCCCTACGGCCTGTACGGCTACACCTTCCCGCCGTCGCCCCGCCTGGCCGCCAGCCCGGACAAAATGAGCGCCGCCGCCAACCAGCAAAGCGCCCTGCTGGGCTCGTCCCCGAGCGGGACGCTAACGGACAGCCTGGGGGTACTCTCCGCCGGACAGCAGGGCTTCTTATTCGACTCTCGGACTTTGGGGCTATCAGGGAGCCCGTCGGGGAGCGGGCCGCAAGTCGCCACCCACCTGGGCTGAAATTGGTCAGCGGGACATCTAAAAAATGTCACTCAGGAACGCTTCGAATCATCGCGTGATGATAAAACATCCATCTGTTTTCTAGAGCGCTTATCCTCATTCGGGTGAGTGGGAGCCCATCTAGCCGAGTTTTGGTTGAGAGGAAGGGGGCACCCTGGACTGGTCGCCAGCCAATCACAGTGATTATTCAATGACCGGGGTGAAAACTGGAAGGAGGAGGCCCGGTGACTTGAAGTCAGCACTTTGTTCTTGTTGGGAAGGAAAATCTAAACTCTACTTGCCTCTCAAGGGATGACATCCAGTATTCCATATAATAATAATAATAATAATAATAATAATAATAATAAACATTTACATAAGCATGTAACGAGCCAACTTTCAGGCTGGATTGACACTCCAGGTCTAAATTCCGATTAAGGCTGGATTTACACTGCTCTGTTTTCCAATTTCATTCGTAGATTTTTTTTTTTTTTTTAACCATTATCGACATAAATTTCAAATGACACATATCCCATTCATGTCTTTACATTCACAAAACACACAAATTGCACATAACTCCACAAGTGGCAACAAGACGGATGTTACAGGAATAATATAAATAAAAACGACACTTTAAATAGTGTTTAGTTGGCCTGCCATCAATTTAAAATGAGTCATGTCCTTTTCAAGGAACAGTGTGAAGCATTTAGAAAAATTATATACACACATATAATTAAAAGAATAACAAAAACAAGGGCAGCATAATTTTCATGAATGCATTTTTTTTACGACACATTTTTAGACCTGTATGCGGGGCTTCACTGTACGTGCCTCTAATGTGGCATATTTCGATATGTTTCATGGTACGTGCTTTTGCTTCAGGTGTTTTTAAAAGTGCTATTTGTGTGGTTTGGGCAGATGTGGCCGTGTATGTAAGCGGTGATGTCAAGCCGGCGTTGACGGGTCTTTCGCGTCCGCGCCTTTATGCTGCACGCGCACTGGCAGATACCCCATACGTATCGGATTTCTATCCACATTTGGAAGACGCCCGATTCCCATCTGAGGATATCCAATTCCACGCGTTTGCCATGACGCATATCCCCAATCTTGCCATCTGAAAAGCCCCCCCACAAAAAAAATGGGACTTCTGTCACTTGAATCAAGCAGCGTAAATCCAGCCTCGGTGCCTATATTCCATTTGCATTTACTCAACACATGGAAGGAGAAATATGGAATGCTACTTGGAACCGGAGGACCTACAGTATGTGTTGTACGTCTACTTGGACAAACTCAGCAGCTGCGTGTGCATCTTTTACTCGCAGCCACGCACTGTGTATATAGTGGCGGGACGGCGAGTACATCACGGGACGGGGGGGTGGGGGGTTGTGGGGAGGCGGGGGGTCGAGGGATCCGTGGCACTTACGCACCTGCTCGTCGACCTTGAACTTATTTGTTCGAGACTCTTCTTACACACACGCTCTTGGCCCAGATACACACACACACACACGCGCGCGCGCATCTATTCATGCCAACAGCTTTTGTATGCAACTAACTTAACTGACAGTTGACTTGTCATACCACCTTGTGTTTAATCTCAATCAATTACATACAGTGTTCACAACATGTACTTGTGGTCTGTCTTAATGTTCTCGTCAGAATCCGCGCAGGATTTCAAACCAAATTTAGTCGATGTGCTTTTTTGGATCACCATTCCAAAGGTTCCACGATGGTTTCACGATGGTACCCAAGCCTCGGTTACTTTTATAGCCTTATTTCAATGTAGTTTGTACAAATATTCACCGTGCTTATGGTTTTAGTACTGTGTTAGCGTAGGTTAGTAACCTAGCTCGATCACGGCGGTGATTCTCAAAGTGTGGTGCGAGTACCACACCAGTGCTATATGGACTCTCTCTAGTGGAATGCGAAAGGATCACCGAATTGAAAACAAATAACGAAGTACAGCCAGTGCAGAACACTTTTTTTTTTAACTACAGTTCAGTTGTATATAAGTTAAGTACAGCACGATACATTTGCGTTTAATCTTGTAAGAGTGTTTGTTTTTAAACAATTCATCAAAGTGCAATTTGTATTCATCTTCTACCACGTGCAATACATTTGAATGGAATCAGCATTTAAGTATTCAAGCATTTAATTGAAAAACAACTGCAAAATGTTACAGGGGCCGACAACGATAAAATGTACATTTAGGAATAAAACCTCTACGTTGTTTTTGATGAACGCATAGGCCTTAGCACCTGGAGAACTAAGTATTTTTTCAAGTGATACCTGATGTAAAACTTTTGAGAACCACTGGAATATGACTAACGTTTAAATTCAGATTATGTTGCCTACGTAGGAATGAAGCTCCATCTTAAACCGAGGTCCCCCCACCGACGTATTGAATAAATAGCTCTCAAAATGTTGCCATCTCCTCTTGGGTTTTCGTGTTGGTTACACCTCAAACTGTAAATGTGGAGGCAAAAAAATTTAAACCCGCGCTGCTGATATTCACTAAAACGACACTGCGGCATCTTCCGTGTCGCAAGTCTGCCGCGTGGCTCCGAGTGAAACGGGCCAACGGATATTTTCATACTTGCAGTCATAGCTCGACAGTGTAATGACTACAGCGAGAGCATGCAAGTGATTTATGCGCTGGCAACATGGGGAATACCTCGCACGTACATGCGCAAACACACACTTCACGGGGACGTGTCGCATCGCGGGGGGGGGAATACATTCCCAATGCCCCCAACATGAACCTTGACATCTCCGGTCGACGAGCCCGAACCCTGATCTAAGTCCAACCAAAGCCATAAAATAGCCAGCGCAGATCAAAGTGTTGCATAGCGGCCTGAACGGACCCCCCCCAGGTCCGCCCCCGCCGACTCACACGAGAGCAAGGGCCTACGCCAAGGAGGGTGTGAAGGTGCGAATGCGTGTGGCAACAGGTGGTTGAGACGTCTCAAAAGGTCACGCTGATCCCAGAAAATCCAAAAGGAGCCCCCACCCGCCCCCCACGCCTCCTCCTCAGACATATTCCTTGGATGAGAGCATTAGTCAAGTTACGCCAATGCTAACACGTGGCCTGTAGGTGACATGTTCTTAACATCAGCCAATTCCCACCACTTCATTTCCGCATCAAAAGCACTTTTGGCACCACGAAATGTCAAATTGAATGTGTTGTTCCATTTATTTACATATTAGCATCACTTTACATTTGATATTCGATCCTGGCAAGTTGTTATCTGTCGAACAGCAGGAATATATTTTTTTTTTAAATCATAGGTTATTTCTGGCACAGTAGAATTAACCACAAAAGCACGCTTATGGCGGGACGACATTTTTTGCAATTCACTGCACCTGCCCCGACAAAAAAATAAATAAATAAAATGCAATTGGATAAAAAATACAATAACAAAAATATACCAACCCCCCTATATAATTAAAAAATATTCAATTACACAACATCCCGCAAAGCAGCAAAAACACAAAATTTCACCACCCAAACGTTGTATTTTACCCTCATTTTGAAGTTTGTTGACAAATGACTGTCGAAAAACGGATGTACAAATTGCATTTAAGAATCCGCTTCCGCCTGTGCTCGGGCGTGGCTTGTCACGTCGCCCGCTGTCAACGTGAGGGCGAGGGGTCGCTGACGAGACGAGCACATGTGAGGAGGAGGTGGAGGGGAGCTTATTTTAGAAGCCATGGAACCGTTGCCTTGTGGTTCCTCGGTGACTGGGGAGACGGCACCTCCACACACACACACACACGGTATATTGAACTTAAATTACAAGCTGGAATCTCTTCTCATATGAGTATTAAACCAATAATGTAATACTCCAATATTTCTATACACACACGCGCACACACACAGTCTCGCAGTGTGTCTGCGGTCCGGTGATCTCCAGCCAGGGTGGGGACATGGCCACTTGTCCGCGACCAGGTGCCGACGTGACAAATCTGTCACGCTAGCTGCCCGGAGCAATTTAGGGGCGCTGTGTTGGACTGTGGGGGGCTCTCAGCAGGGGGCAGTGTGTGTGACTACTGGGTTAAAGCTCTCTGCGTATCTACCGTATCATTAAGATTATATTAAAACAGATTTATAATGATTAAGATAACGCCTGAAAAACGTGGTTGTACATTGATTTATTATGAATCCGATCAGAGGCACAGAAATGTACTTTTAAAACAGACTGAAATAGCTAATATCTGGTCGATTTATTGTGGCAATTTTGTGGCTTTGACTTCAACGTTCTGATGCACTTTTCAAGTTGGATTTTTACTTTCAAGTCAGAAAGCTTAGCGCGTAGAAGGGCAGGAGGGAGCACGCGAGCCCCATCTCTCAACACATTAGTTAGCATTTGCATAAGGGCCGGTTGTGTGGTTTTAGCCTCGCTTGGCATGGGAGCGCCCATTAGCATTACGGGCCTCAGATGCGGCGCGCTGGCTTTTGCGGCCGCGGGGTCCGTGACTGAGCATTAAAAGCCCGCAGGTGAGGTCATAGTGGGCAGCGGAGGAAGGTTCCGGAGGAGCGCCGAATCAAGAAACGTGCACATGTCAGAGAAAAGTAGAATCACAAACGTGGTTTAATGCCGTTCTATTTATATGGTGCCAAGACTGAAGTGATTTCAAGGCACTTTAATAAACACTGAGGTTTAGGACCGCGCTCCTTCATAAAATGAGCCAGAAAACCATTCATTCAATATTTTAAAGAAGAAACACTGTGTAAAATTGACTTCTTAATATCTATTATACAAATAGTTGGAGTGCCTGCCCAACCATCATCTGTGAAACAACCAAGTGTTTTATTTATTTTTTTTTTGTGTGTGATGCCTATTTGCCAAAATGTGTCCGTAAGCGAGCTAGTCAGAATTTTGTCAAGATATAACTGAACGACGTCAACCTGCTCAGCACAAAACAGTTGGCCGAGCTGGAACTCTCTCTCGATAAAGGTTTTCAGGCTCCAACTGCACCTGTGCTCTTAGGAGGGTGGGGTGGGGGGGGTGTGCGGGTGTTGTCCTGACAGGGGTGTGGGCGCGCTGAGGATCAGTTCACCGCGTGAGCCGTTAACGACTCGACGGCTATTTGATGACAGTCGCAAGAACCCAAGCCACGGGGCCGCCCTTTACAGCTGTTAAATCTTTGTCAAGTCAAGCGATGATTTGCGGCGCGCCACCCACCACCGTTGCATTGCAATCAGAACTATGAAGGACGACCCCCCCCCCCCACACAAAAAAAAAATCCCCAAAACTATGCATTAAAATGTTGAAAACGGACAGTACAAACTGTTTCAGGACGGATGATTTAAGAAACATAAACACCTGACCAACACACCTGCTGCTACAAAGACAATCCAGGACAAAATGCCATGTTTAACAGTTGCTAGCTAGCTAGTGAGCTATCTAGCGTTCATGAGGCTGTATACCTTAACTAGCTAGCATTAAAGCAAAACAAAGGTAATGATAATGGTGCCTTGGGAATTCGGAAAAACTCTGAAGTCAAACGAAACTTGAGCGTTAGGACTGTCAATTGGCATGACGTCGGAACAGCTGCCTCGTCACTTCAGTCCGGCAACATATTAGCTTTTTCTTTGGCTTTTTGGGCGACATTTATTGACACAACTCTAAAGTCACGCGAAAGTTCAATAAAGGAGAAGGAGAAATGGTATTGAACAAGTGGTATAATCTACCAGGAATCGAAAGTTAACCCTTCTTGCCAACATCCATAAAGACTCTCAATTAGCAGTCTAGAAATGTGTGTACTATACAGTATCTCCTTATGGTGGGCCAACAAACAAAAGTTACCAGAAAGCTCAAGTTCTCGCCTGACTTGACTCGACAGAGCCAGAACATTCCTGCGACCGTCCAGCTTGCATGCTTTGACTATTTTTAGATGGCAGATATGACGGATAAGGCGGGAACCGCACTTTGGATAGAAGAAGTCGAAGGCAGACAGCAAGTGACTGGGAAATGAAATAAATCTTCCATCATGAATAACATTTTAACTTCCATCAAAAGGAGCCTGCTTTCAAGCTTTACTGAATTTTACTTTGAAGGTGCTGATCCACTTTTGTCCACTTGACACTCAATGGACAAACGTTTTGGGACATTCAGTCGGCAAGAAGTGGAAAGTGAAGAAGATGTGGAGTTTGCCGCCACATCAGTTGCCACTCTTCCAGATTATTAAAGATTTTGAAGTGACTCTGCGAGCAATTTTGGCCTTTTGCGAGGTTAGCGGGCTAGAGAGCACACCTGGCTAAGTTCTTCCACCCCAAACTCATCCATGCATGCCTTTAGGGACCTTGGAAATCAGGAAAGGTCCTTCCCCAGAGTTTTCTCACAAGATTGGAAGCATACAATTGTCAAAACACATCTTGGGAAGAATAAGAGTGAGTGATAACTTATGGATTTTATCGAATAATTCTATGATTAAGCAAACCTCCATTCCTATAGGTGGCAGTAGTCAATATTTACAACAACAACAAAAAAAGACCTTAGTCTCGCATTAGTAGGTGGGTTTGTTTGGATGTCCCACTTTTTCGTAACCAAAACAAAGCCTTATTGTGACCCCAACGCCCACATACGTGCGTGCATGCGTATAGTGTGTCCAGGTCATTTATAGCCGAGCAGCTCATCAATCTCAATAGTGCAGAGCAGTGCAAAGAGCTGATGAAATGACAGACACGATCACCATTCAGTGGACGAGTGTAAATGGGAGGAGGGCGGAAAGATGAGGAAGAGGGCGAGGAGGGCGAGGTGAAGGAGCAAAGTGGGAGTGAAAGTCTGGAAAGGTGTCGGGGTAAAAGAAGCATAGGGAAAAAAAAAAAAAGGTCACAACTTGTTTATCCTAGTAGGCGACCATAATGACGAACTGACAAAAAGCCACCACTGTGAACTGTCCTCCCCTCACTTCACTCACGCAGACCAATTCACTGGTTCATGCTCGGCTATAAAAACACTGACTAGCAAGATGTCACCATTCTTAGCTCCTTGCTCACCACGCATACCACCACCTGCACTCTTTGTTCAGCCAATTTTATGAACCTCTTCATTCTTAAACTATGTACTCTTTTTGCTCGATTTTCTTTTCAATTTTCTGGCCCCAACGACTGAAAAACTCCGCAACATAAAAGTCACGTCATTCATCTTATGTCACTGTTTGAGTTCGTCTGGGCTAACTGTTGCCAGGACAGCGACGAGCATGGTTGCGCCATGGTTGGCTACCATTAGCACTACTGCGTACTGCTGTGCAACATTAACAAATATGACAAACTGACGAGACACACGCGAACCGTTTTCAAAAGCCGTTCCACCCCCCAGCGTGTATGTGTGAGCGCCAACTCGCACAGCAGCGAGCGAGAAAAGAGTGAACGAATCAGCGAGACTGAGCGCTGATGACGCATGTAAACAAACATTCATGAGAATGACCGTTTATCACGTCAGAAAATCGTGTTCATTTCATTTATCGAGCGATAAGTCAATTATCGTGACAAGCTTCCGATTACGCCACAGTACCTTTCACAAAGGAAAGCGATGCAGCTGTAGCAAAAAATAAAAAAAACTCCACATCTGTGCTTTTTATGTAGAAAAGCAAAACAGTGCAAAGAACAGTAGCAAAACGCCGGCTTTTACAGGCACCGCTCGAAACACACCCTGGTACTAAATTTTTGCTACCCCCTTACCATCCCCCGGCAGTTACGTCGGAATTTATCACTGCACGCTGGACGCATACTGGACGGCCGGTCACATGCTACGACTATGGATCACATTCTGTCTAAGTGTGTTGTATGTGTGAGTGAGGGCAGCGGGTCGGGTAGGAGGTAGGCATGGCGAGCTGACCACAGGACAATGCGTCTTTGTACAACAACAAAACGTATCTAGCAAATATCCACCGTGAAAGAATACAGGTACACGCGATTTTACTCAGTCTGTGGCGTGAGAGACAACAAGGCCGCAAACGTCCCAAAAACTTTTTTTCTGCATTTTTCAAGGTGGGGACAAAGTAGGCGGCCATCAAAGCAGGTCACAAATGTTGAAATGTGCAGCGGCGTGGTGTATATTTTGCCTGCCGCTGGCGGAGGCGGGCGGTAGCGACAGCAGCTGCGAGGAGACGTCACATGTGCCATTCCTCACACTTCAACAGCCAACGAGAGAGCGATTTATGGACGGGGCGAGAAGGACACATAAACAGAAGCGGCGGCGCTGAAATAAACAAAGGCGGGAGGAGCTGGCGGGAGATAACGCCGAAAAAGAACGAGAAAGCAAGAGGAAAGACAAATACACAAAAGGAGGGGGTGGGGGAGGGGCGTGCGTGACGATTTCATAACAAGCATTCAAAAATGAGACATTCAAATCAAACGTCTTGTATGAAATGGAATACAATACAAATTTCAAAGTCAAAACACACTTTTTAAGTAACATTCCCACCTGCTAACCAATTAAGTTAACCAAAGTTATACAGCAAAGCTAATTGATCTTGTCATTTTCATGCGACTTACTGTTCAACTTTCGGCCACATGCTACTTTTGGTTAGCGTGACATTTCCAACGGATAAATGTGTTGCTTCAATATCAACAAAACATGGCAGTTTACATCGTCAAAGTTCTCTTGAACTCGATATGAAATGTGACCACATATGGCATTTTCATCTAAAGACTTTTAGTTTCTAATGGATATTTCAATAATGATATACAGTACATACCACTTGAGTGGCAAAATGCGGATGAAACTAGGGTATATTATTATTAACTTGCCAGTGGTTCGTTAGTTGATTGTGCTCTATCGCAAAGGTGGCTCTACAGTATTTGAGTGCACACAACCTGGTAGCCCAGTGGTGTGGAAACACTATTTGTTTTCTTCTTTTTCATAAAGCAGCTGACCACGTGTGTGAGTGTGTGTGCATGTGCGTAAGATCCAGGGAGCACTCTCCCATGACGCCCGCGTCAACGACCCGAAGACGGTGTCAGCAGGAGACCCTGCTATACGCACTCAACACACACACACACACACACACACCAATATGTGCATGTTGTGATGGATCCCGGGGGGCGTTCGCTGATCCACTCGTCAGCCTGCCGTGTTTGTTGCCGTAGTGACGGAGCTGTCGCTGCCTGCTACCACCCAGGAGGAACTGTCAATCACGGCCCGCCACGTAGGCAACTTAGCAGAACGTTCTAATAATATTATTACCAGAAGCTAATGCTGCTAACGCTAATCTGTGCCAACACCGCAGCCCTGCTTAACTTTTGGCTTTTGATACCAGAGTGCTTCGCGGCCACTTTAAAGTGGTTCTTTAGCTGAGAAACTCAGCGTGGGGTGGTTTTTATGTAAATTAGCCCCACTGTTGCATCACAATCCGGCAAAATTGACTCACAGGCACATTTTCATAAATAGGCAGATAATGAAACTTACTTGGTTGTTCACACTTAATGGGTGGGCAGGCACTCCAGAGACACAACTATTTGTGTCAACTTTCTATAAGAATAAGAATAAGAATAAGAATAAGAATGCCTTTATTGATCCCACAGTGGGGAAATTTTCATTGTTACAGTAGCAAAGATATAGGTCACACAGGGGCGGCAGCATAATGTGGCCATTAATGTATAACATTGACGGCAAACATGTCCCCTTTGGTAATTTTGACCTAAGAACGTCAGCAAATTTCTAGTGAGACACCTGCCAACTCTTTTAAATTGTGAAAAATCGGAATCTGATGCCTTTAAATGAATCCTTCAGAAGCTGAAAGTGACACCGGCGTGAAGACAAATGAGTTCATCTCCACAATCCAAAGCAGACGCTGTTTCATTGCACATTGGCATGGAGGGGGGAAAAACTAGCCATACGGAATTTCGACGTGACGGGCGCCATTCTAAATCATCTTTACCTCTTTGCTGACTGCTTATGTCTGACATCGTAACGCACACGCACGCGCACTAAGGGGTGCAAACAATTAGCGTACGCTTTTGAAGAATGACTTCATGATTTGACGCCTCACGGGATACTTGTTGATGTGTCAGCACGCATAAATAATAGAGAGAGAGGCGGGCAAAAATAAGGGTAAAGAAAGAAGATGAAATAATTATGTTATGTAATATTATACGTAAAAAAAACCCACCATTTCAACTAATAAAATACTGAAAATTAAAAGAAAAAATGTAATCTTTTCAAGTATGCCCATCAAATGGTTTTCAGGTTTTCACCTGCATTCATTTTCTTCAAAATTCAGCTAAATTCCTGTAAGATTGCAAACATAGATTTTTCTTACCTCAAATTGTATTTTTCCATCAATACAAAAAGAAATCTAATGTTATTCATGACATTATGTTATGCATGACTTTTTGTCCAAAATGCTACTAAATTTCTGCAGAAATGTTTGCCAACTGTAGACATCCCTGCCCTTACCATTATTACTATGGTTTTACATTAATACCAAAAGAAAGCTAATCTCTTTCAAGAAACTCCACAAAACATCTATTTATTTACTTTTTTTTAAACTCAATAAAGCACACTTGTTTTGTACAAAATCCTTCTAAATTCCTGTGGGAAATACCACTGACTATAGACTTTTTACCCTTTTTAACTTTCCCATCAAAACAAAAATAAAGTTAATCTTTTCAGGTAACCCCTCAAAATGTCACTTTTCAACTCATTAAAGCGCGTTACTTTTTGGTACCGAAACCCAACTAAATGTAAGCTGAACAACTGCTGTAAGCGAAACTTCACAAACGCCTTTAATGACTTACCTTTGGCGAATGACTTCCTTTTGCCATCCTTCCCATTTTTGCGGCGAGCGCAGGCATCCCTAATGAAGTGAGTGAGTCACGGGCGGTGTGCAAGAGGGGGTCGTGGGGCTAATTAGGCGAATCAGGCCCTAATCCCTCTCCGGGGTCATCCGCTGGGGTCAGGCCTAAAAGAGAGAAAGGTCACAGAAACATCCGGCACACTGCATTAATGACGCCTTTATACTGTAGACTGTGCGTCGTGTGTGTGTGTGTGTGTGTGTGTAGGAAGAAGGGGACTTGGCCCTTTTGATGGTTATCATGTAAACAAACATGTAACAGATGGAAGTGTGTGTGTGGGTGTGGGAGTGTGACTGATCACTTTCTATTGATCAGTGATTACAGTGCATGGCCAGGATTTACTGTATGGGCTCAGCACATGCTCAAACACACCATAGCGGCTACTGTAGCCCATAAGGGGCAAATGTGCACGTGTGACCAGTCGACAAGGACAGGGATTAACACGGACGCACGCACGCACAGGCACACTCATGTCTGCAGTTAGAGAAAGGGAAAAGCCTAAATGACAATTTTGGGGCTAAAAAGTCTGAAGTCAGCAGTAATTTGTCTTTTTGTTGATGTCACTGTTTGGAAGTATTAGGCTGGAGAAAGCTTAAAAAAAATAATTTTCAAGGCGTTACAAAGTGAATGCACAGAATAATATAATATGTTTGTCAGTAGTTTTCTTTTATTAAAGCGGAAGTCAACCCAAACATATTTTTTTTCAAGAATATGTTCTATGCAAGCCCACGAGTTGAAACAGGGCATTCTGATTAATATTGAGTTTGTGGAATAAGTATTAATCCACTCGTTTTTAGCCATCTCTGGGGGCGGCCATTTTCTTAAAAGATGGGGACGGTTCTCCACAAATCTCCATTAAACTCCCCCTGCCCCAACCCACCCACCTTGCAGCAAATGCTACCAATCCTCCCTGGTAACGTGCGTGAAATGTCCGCCAAGCCTAAACAAGTGTATTTTGACTGCGCTCCGTGGAGGAGGAGGAAGCACAGATTGGATTTCCACGGGGGCTTTAAAGCAGACAAAAACATCCAGACTGCAAGCAGCGGAAATGGGCCTGCCGGTTAAACACAACACAACACACGCACACACCCTCGCATCACGGAGGAGACCAATAAGCTGTCACCGTGTGCTGGGGGATGATAAAGTCTAAAACATTGTCACGAACTTGTTTCTCAGCGAAAGACGAAATGACGCGTGAAGGAAAAGTAGCTCCCGTGGCGCTAATGATTTGATGGCATCAAACTGAAACAGATGCTTTCATAATTCATTTCATAACTCGCGTGTGACACTCACGCAGTAAAGCATGACGAGCATCCTGCTATGGGCCAAAGTGAAACTTTATTTTGGAGGTTGTCAAGCAACACCCCCATGTGCTTTTATTTTGAATGGGGCTGTAGTAGTTGTAATTGCTGTTTAGCTTAGTCACAGGATTCAAAAGGTCTGCAGTTAACTCTTTACTGTAGCCGACCATTTAATTGTGTTTTGGGAAAATTTGGTACGTCCTTACGGCTTATCAGCATGTGTGTCGGACCTCTGGGCGCCTCCCTACAGCTGTAACTTCTCCGAAAAATGTCCTTTTTTGAAAGGTGAGTGCTTGTGAATGCCTTCATTATTGTGCATGTTGCTGTGTCCATGCATGTTTGCCATACAGGTGTGAAGTTGTCAAGGACAAAGTGTGTGTGTGTGTGTGTGTGTGTGTGTGTGTGTGTGTGTGTGTGTGCGCGCGCGCGCCTATGTATGTGCAGCATGACATCACATTTTGTATACACAGTAAAAAAAAAAAAAAAGAAAGACTTTTGAAAGCCTGTTTAAATTTATGAGGTCTGAATGTTTTTCTCTATGGGGGGGTTGACGTTCGGTTGTTTATTGGTGGGGGGGTATGGTAGTGTGTGAGGGGGTTTTGGGGGTGGTGGCGAAATACTGTAAGTGGTTCTTAAACACACACAAATCTAGAAGAGGACAGATGGTTGGTTACACAGCAAAAGGCTGTAAAAGTCCTATGGGAAAACCATGTGGGCACACACACACGCACACACTGAGAATAATTTCTTGGGAAGAAGATTGATTGCAATTAAAAACAAAATGATAATGAATATGATATATTCAGAGCCTTGGCCTCAGGCGCATCCTGTTCCCATGGATCGTTCTTAAGGTGTTTCTACAGCTTTACTTTAAAACAAGATGTTAATGTTGTCATTAGGATGTGTTTGTTGTGTGTAGAATTTTGAGGGGACAAATTAATTTAGTCCAAAATGGGGAAAAGGTTCAGAGCTATGAATCATAATTTCCAAAGGTAGGTAGGGAGGTAGGTACAAGGGTAGTTGGGTATCTAGGTAAGGACCTAAGATGACAGCTGGGTAGGTAAGTAGGTAGCTATTTAAATTCGGTAGGTTGGTAAGAACTGTTTGGTAGTTAGGTAAAAATTTAGGTAGCTAGATAGGTAGGTTGCTCAGGTCATTCTGCATGATTTCCAACCGGTGCGAAAAGTTAAAAAGGCTTCATGTTGAAAAAAGACTGCATTTGTATGCCTTTGTAGTTGACATGTAAAAAAAATGAAATCCCTCTACATAATCCTGCCGAGTAATAAAGACGTGGAGATGAAAAGCGGAGCTCTCGCCGGGGCGGGGGGACCAAGCCCCTACACCACTCCCAAATATCAATATCCCCCTTTTCTGTCAGCACCCTCAGCGTCCGGGTGACACGCCGTCAGCTCCGAAGCCGCAGACGGGCGCCAAAGGACGTGGATAATCTGTGTCTATGAGCTCGGGCGCGTACGCCGGCGGCGAGGCGAGACTATCAGGACTGCTCATCGCATCAGATGTGGTCGGCCGGGAGGAAGACGAGGAGCAGGAAGCGCCGTCACTGCTTTCACAAGTAACAACATGGCAACGTGAGGGCGCTTGTTTTGCTTCCTGGCTCGACTGTTCGGACTCACCGATTGGCTGATTTTGTGCTAAGGCCTTGTCCTTTTTGGAAGGGCCGTTGAAACTATTAATAATCGGCATGCAAGTGCAAACATTACTTGCCACCATGATCTTCTGCGGACAGCAAAAATTTGCCAATAGTGGACAGCCCTCCAATGGAATCACGCTACTGTTCACTATCAAACTGGCGGACTATTCTTGGAGCATTATTGAAATGATTATTATTATCATTTTTTTTTTTAACGTCACAAAGTCGTACTTTTGTTACGCTCGACAGAAAAACCGGCAAATGATGATTTACAAATACGCGTGGGTTTATTTTACTGCGCACAGCCAACACAAACCATATCTGGAAAGACAAATATACATTACTTTGTATGTATAATTTGCATTCTTCTTCTTATGCATGCGCCGAGATGACTTCCTGTCTGCCTTCATTTCCCACGACCGTTCTCGCAGTAGGGAAGGACACGGCGTTCGGACGCTAATGTAGCATGAGCCAGAACCACCGCAGTACTGACCACGCTGTGCGCCTATGTGTGCGCGCGTGATATCATCTCCCAGCGCGGCCGCTGCCCAC
This sequence comes from Filicampus tigris, assembly GCF_054856515.1. Taxonomy (NCBI): domain Eukaryota; kingdom Metazoa; phylum Chordata; class Actinopteri; order Syngnathiformes; family Syngnathidae; genus Filicampus; species Filicampus tigris. The sequence goes on along the minus strand of NC_141236.1, from coordinate 8,583,115 downwards.
ACCTTTCTATCCGCTTTACACCCATGACCAAATAAACATGCTTCACACTCCATCTCAATCCACACATGCACACGGTAATTGAAATAAAACAACGTCAGGGCCTCTTTTATGATTTTTGGGTCTCCGACGTTCCCACCGCCTTCCACATGTCCATCACACTTCGGTGACTCACGGGCAATGTGCAATGCATTATGGGTTCGTTGCAACAAAAAAAAAAAGAAGAAAAAAAAAAAAAAGGGACTTCACACATCAACATCTGGAGGCCCAAAAGAGTCCAGAGGAAGTTGGGAATGAATCCAGTTATGGGAATGAATCTTACAACTCTGCTAGGCTCATAAAAATCTCAGATCAAAAAATACCAAGTGGAAGTCGACAATTAGCAAGAGCGCAAAATGGCCTGTCGTTCGTGTCTTGCCGAAAATCAACAGAGTTCTCGCTGTGAGATGTCAAAATAACTCGGAAAGTGTCATTGTGAGCCATGACAAGTCGCGTTTGTTGACAATTTCCCCCAGACGGGCGGGCGAGGGACGTTCCCATGTCGCCTCTTTGTCTTGCCGCTTGTTTGTTTTCTCTATGCGCGGAAATCCAAATTCCTCGTCAACGTCTTCCGTCACACGCCCGACCGTCCGTGAAAACAGCCTCCCAACACCCTTCCAGTGCCCTCCCGAACACAAAACGTTTCATCACTCCAGCACACAGCCATTCGGTGCTCACAGTGCAGTGAGTAACTGGCCTTGAACTCTGAACCCATGGGTTGTAATTTCACTGCCTCTGTAGCCCACAAAACACACACACACACAAAAACGTGGACGAAGGCACAATTTGGGATTCAGGTTAATCTAGTTCTTTCCGCAACACGACTTGAGCATAAACTCTCACAAATGGACAATGGAGCTGTTTTCAAAAACAGCTAGAGCTCAAAAAGGAGATTTATTTTCAGAGTGTAAGTATAACTAACTAGCGAAATGCCTGTCGCAATGGTGCTGGATAACCGCTGATACACACAAAGACACATTTTTAAATCATACAGTAAGGTTAGGGGCAACTCATGACGGGCCCTATTCTAGAATTTTGTTTCGGAAAACATGCTAAATGAATGCGACAAATTCAACGGTGTAGTCTGCAGACCATCCTTTGCCCCATTTTGATGTCGTGCAAATTTCAGCCATAGCTAGCATCACGCTAACTAACAAAAATAAACCTACGATCCGAGTAGACTTAATTAATGAAAGAAGCTTTGCTATAAAAGCCCAAAATATCATTCTCCCACATGTGCTAACCTGTCAATTCAAATGGAGCGCCCAAAACGTCAGGCACGCATCTGTGGCCCTGTTTGAGTGCGGCGTCGTAAACACTAAACATAGCAAGACCCAGCCCGGCGAACGCTTGTGATTAGCCCCGCGATCAGAGAGCGGAGGGCGGCGCGAGCGGAAACCGGAGAATGTCTTGTGTTTTTTGTTTTTAACGAGGGTGTCCATTTCAGAAAGAGCTCTTCCAAATGAACCGGTGCTGCGGCCGGGCTGATTTCAGACGAGAGCGTGTAAACACCAAACATGGCGTCACCAAACATCCCATTCAAGGCCGAGGAGATATAAAAGGCATATTAGCAGATGCTGTGTGGCCGCGGTGGACAAACAAGACGGCGGGACCACATGCTGGCTGCCATTCGGATTGAGGCGAGCCTTAAAAATCTCAACGGTGTCTCATTATCAAGTCCCGAGCGTCCATGTTGTCCCTGCGTGCAGAGGTGCTAAGTGAGGTGGTGTGGAACATCAAACGAGGGCTGATTAAAGACATAAACAACCACACACGTGCACAGAACAAACCTAAGCTAAGCTAGCAGTGGAGCCTCAAATTTCTGTGCCATATTTTTTCATGAATTTATACATTTGCCACATTTTCACATTTTACGTCCAACATTTGTGTTTTAGGAATTTTTGCTTAAAAAAAACAAAAAAACTGTGATGAGTGATTTACCGCGCAGAAATGTGCTCTGTAGTAAATCAAAGCCATTTCTAATTGAACTTCAAGATCGGCAAGCGTCCATCTATGCCGCGTTGTCTTCCAATGGTCCGTTTCAGTCTCGCGCCACATTCCACATATTGTTTTAGCATTTACTCTCAGCTTTACGACGCGCGCTAACTTAGCACAGGAATCATAGGTAATTGAATTAAAAGCGTACTTTAAATGTGTCAAAGCGGGAGCCTCAGGGAGGGTACGCGAAGGGCCGATGTAATCTTTATGGTCCGAAGCGACGCTCGGTGGACCAGGAAATGGGAGATGGAGCAAAACTTCCTCTGCAAGTGGACCTGAAAACTCCCACGTTCACCGTCTCGATAGCACCACTAGCTACTGTGTGTGCTTCCGTTTGTGTGTAGGATTTTTCGTCTGTAAACAAATAGATGCCAAAGTACTATAGGGTGGATTAACGTGTGACTCGCGCTGACCTGAACTGAAGTTTTAGGTATTATGCTGCCAGCTATACCCCAAAAGGATGAAGAAAAAAAAGTAGATGAATCAAGCGTAACTATATCCCTACAGATACTATAGCAAGGCTGCTTGGTGCCATGGTAGCCACTTCGAAAGGGAAAAACTGGGAGTAATTTAGTTAGACATAATGTCGCGTCCATGTAAGTTCAATTATATTTGTAATGGGACTGTTTCTTTGACCAATCAGATTTCAAACTCACCCTCACAGGCCCTTGAAAACTTCAGCATTTTTACATCTCTGGTTGGTTGGTCGGAGCAAAACTTGAGTACAGGAAACTACAACTATTTTTATAACTATCACATATAAACATAATCATCATCATATGATAAATGATCATCATCTCTGTTAGTATGATGTGTTTTATTTACATGGATTTTTTGGGGGTCACATATTTCATTTTATTATTTAGCCCTTGGCAAAAATTATGGAATAACCAGTCTCAGAGGACATTCATTCACTTGTTTACATTTGTAAAAAAAAAAAAGAAAAAAAAAAGCAGATTACGGACATGAAACAAGACAGAGGTCATTTCAAATGAAAAAAAAAAGTGGTAGTCAGTGACCGTTATATTTTTAGACAAATGCGCAAGTTTACGTTGAGGTTTTAGACACTTTTCTTACCAATCAATTCAATTGGTCCATGACAAGTCTCAAAGAGGGGTGCTCGTGAGTCCCCCCTCCACTCCCCGCATTCTCCCAGCAAGCTTATCACACCGCTGCTACTCCCCGGGCCTGCCAGAGGCCAGCGTATCGCCGCAAGCGTCATCCAAGAGAGAGATAAGTGCTCGCCGCCGATGCGTTCGCGTTTCGCACTGCGTAATTAACGAGCCTGCGGGGGCGAGGACATTCCGTCAGACGTCTGTCTCCGGGTGCGCAATCAGCCGATTACCTGAGAGACGAGGCGGTGGCGGTGGCGGCGGCGGCGAGGAAAAGCAGAGCCGGTCTCTAGTCCAGGGTTCAGCCCGCCGCTGACCTTGCAATGGGTGCAGAGATAGAAAAATCAGAAAATGGATGCCAATTTTTTTCTTTTGTTTGTAGTCTAACGGTTTTAAACTGTGCTAGCAGTTCATCCATGGCACAAGTTGGTGGGCCCCTTGCAACACACATGTATTCTTGGGTACTAATAATATCTTAATACAACATCTCAAATGTTTCTTAGCGGATTAAACTCAATTGAAGAATAGTCACAGGAGGGGTCGGAAAAGTCAGGAAATATGGCGATAAAATCAATTCATTGCCCAGCCCTACAGTGAGTTGGCCTTCATCCGGTTGCTTGTCCGCTGGGCGAGGCGGCGCTTATTTATCACGGTGAAATGGAGCAGGCCTGCCAGGCGCTCTGAGGCCTTATTAGTCAGATTTACAGCGTGCGAGAAAGTTTCTAGCTGGGATGAAGGATTGCGGGGCCGGGAAATCGACCATAAGCACTATCAGCTGTTCATCAGATCAGCATGACAAGACGAGATGCGGATATATGCCGATAACCTGCTGCTTTGCATTAGATTTACTACCCCGACCAAAGAGCTTGTGTTTTCGTCGTCATTCTTTTGTTCAATCTCAAGATATATATACACACACACACACTGTATATTATATTTATATTGTGACAATTCACTACAAAAATCATCTTGAGGTACTTTCCACATGGAAACAACCAATGACGCAACACTGCTTTTAACTGAAGATTTTGTTACAGAAACATTGTGTGGCCTTAAACGAGATCTATTACGCATGCTTTTCACAATTTAAAACAGTTTCCTGGTGTCAATCATTCAATCACCACCTCAACCCTGGTTATGTCCTGATGTCATCCGCAGAGGATGAAAAAAAGTAGCGCACATATTGGACAAAGTAAGCACCCTTTTAAAATGTCGGGACTAAGCGTTAAATAAACAAAAAATAATTACAAAAAAAAAAAATTCAACTACAGACTCCTAAAAAATTCCATCCATCCATCCATCCATTATCTGTACCGCTTCTCCTCACAAGGGTCGCGGGGCGTGCTGGAGCCTATCCCAGCTGTCTTTGGGCAGTAGGCGGGGGACACCCTGAACTGGTTGCCAGCCAATCGCAGGGCACACAGAGACAAACAACCGCACTCACAATCACACCTAAGGGCAATTTAGAGTATCCAATCAACTTACCATGCATGTTTTTGGAATGTGGGAGGAAACCGGAGTGCCCGGAGAAAACCCACGCAGGCACGGGGAGAACACGCAAACTCCACACAGGGAGGCCGGAGCCGGGATCGAACCCACGACCTCCTAAAAAATTCCATTTAAATAAATCAGCAAAACATTTGAATTCGTTACTTCCCATCACTACAATAAACATCCAACACTACTGGTCTATAAATCACTTAATGTTTTCGGTTCTGAATACACGAAAGAAACGCTAATTGAATAAAACCCAGTCAGGGTCAGAGGTCAGCAGGCTTAGATCAATTAGTAGAGTTCAAAGCAATCATGGTGAAGCGGCATTTAGCCGTTATGCTGCTCGCAAATGGAGTAAGCTGCCGACAGAAGTACACTCAGCCCCAAGTGTACTGCAAATGCTTTGAAATCCATTTTAAAGACAAGTTCCCCCCAACCCCCCCATAGCTATGGTTAAGTTCTTTTGAAAATATTTTTTTTCGAAATCTTTTAGCATTAGATACTTTATATTTCTTTACTTTGCTTTTAAATGTCATTAACTCTTGTTTGTCAATGTATTTAAATGTATTTTAAGACACGCGAAGCGCATTGAGTGACCTTGTGTATGAAACGTGAGATATAAATAAAGCCGCCTTGCCTTGCCTTACAAAGTGAGAATTCCTTCATGCTCTTAGTAACACAAGCACCGCCCGCTAATGCACTGTTAGCATCATTTAGCAGCGTTGACCAAGCTGACGGAGTGCTCGTCGTATCTGCTGGCTACGAGCTCTTATCGGGCGTCTAAGCGCTGGAGAGGGTGAGAAAAATCAAGCCGAGGTCTCTGTCCAGTGTCTCCGTCAGGTCCTCGGGCGTCAGCGTCTGGCCTGATAGCGATTGTCACGTACTTGAAGCGTAAGTGTCGCTTGATTTATGACCCGACATGGCGAAAAGCTCATCACGCTGCTCATTCTGAAGTAGGTACAAAGAGTTATTAGAAGTATGTTTGTGGCAAACTATTATTGATTATGGCGATGACAGAAAATGGAAAAAAAAAAAAAAAAGGATTTGGAGGAAACACTGTTGGTTCACAGTTTTCATGATGTCAGAGTTTTTACAGCCGAAGCCGAGGTGGCCGCCTTCAAAACTTATAACCCTGACTTTAGTTACCATCACATTTAAGATAATTCAATAATTTGTGATTTCACCAATAGACCAAAAGGCCTCAACCAGGAAGTAGACGAGGCCTCTTACATGACAACTCTGACGTTTCCTGCAGTCTAGGAGTGAACTTTTCTTGCACTGAACCTTCTTCCTGATCTGAGCAAGCGGCGTTCTTTAAACTGAGCTCCACTTCCTGCGCTCTGCAAAGTCCAGGATGGCGTACCACCGAGAAGGAAAACCACAGAGGAAGCGCCGTTTGAAGTGCGGCGTATCAGTGTCATAAGAAAACACTCAAGAGTCCATGGTGTGTGTGTTTTAATAGAAGAATCCATCAATAAGGTCTTTTATGGCGGGGGTCCTCCGCCCCCTCCATCTTGACTTCTTTCACTGCTTGTCTCATAGCGGCAAAATGATGAGCCTCGCCGACTCCAGCGCTCATAAATTTGATAAGACGTCTCCTCATTAATGCGATAACGGACTCCTCCCCTGCGCGTTCATGCCTTCGCGCCGTCTTTGCTCTTATCTCGAGTACGTTACGAGCTGGGCCAGTAGGCAGCGATTGCATAAACACAGCGAGACGGAGGGGCCGGAAGACAAATAAGGGGCAGATAGCAGGAGGGAAAGGAACGACATCATGGCTCCATCCCGGAGAAGGATGCGGGGAGCCAAAGAGCCTGTCCAGACTGGTGCCGGTCAATCACAACACAACACGTGGCCGATTAATTCTTGCTGAAAGTCTCGTGAAAAGCCTTCTCGAGCCACTTTCCGCCCAACGCGCCAACTCTCCTTCAAATGTCACCTATTTTTCTCGCTTTTTGCCGGATAGACACTGCTAACCTTCAGAGGTTACATTGGATCAGCTGATGTCACAGCACAGGAAGGCTGTCCCAATTCCTACAGTAGCGCAAGGGTCCTTCAAATGCAACCTTTTCTTGATTCTTGGTGATAACATGACAAACTATCCTGCATCTATCATAGGGCTACAATTGAAGGAAGATGGCACACCATCTCAATTCCTGCCCAAATGCAACCTTCTTTCACTATGTGCTTGCCACTACTACCCTGCAGATGATGTCCTACACCGAATTAGAAGGCGATTTTCAAATGCGATTCAAAATTCTTTGCCGCCATTTTTTGGACAATACCACCACTATTATGCTGTGGTTGTTAATCCGGTTCTTATATTGGATCTCATTGGACGGTGCAGGTGTTCCTAATGTGGTGTCAGCCATCAGTCAAGAGCGCGACCCTTCACCCCGGAACCGGCACATGCTCATCCTAGGAGATTTTCCATAAAATCTAGCGTGAGGTTTTACCGACCCCCAGGCGTCTTTTAATAATTTTACAGACAGAGTCGGAGGGAGACAGACAGATGGAGACGGAGGAAAGGAGGGGAGTCCACGGCGGACATGTTTGAAGGGCTGACACGTCCCGATAAAAGAGCAAAGCTGCTTATTGTCAGACACGCCGGGAGGATGCATGAAGTTCAGGGAGGGAAGCCCACTCTGATTCTCCTCAGGAAATAAAGCGGTCGTTGACATGAATGGTTGAAAGAAAAAAAAAAAAAATGGCCATAAAAGAGACTCTAAAGTGGCAACGAGCAACCTCAAAAACCTCGGAAATCCCATCATGTTTAATTGTGGCCTCGATCAAATGCAGGATTGGTACCCGGGCGGGCATTCGGTAGGGACTTTCCCAACCTAATCCACCATCAGGTCGCAATTACATAAAGCATCAACAGCACACCAAAACACAATAGAGTTCACAAGTGTGCCACGCCCATCATCTGCACCAGTTCACAAATATTTAGTTAATAACATGAACAAAAACAGTTGCAATATCAAATACATCTGACTCACCAGATATGCTGTTTATTAAAAGTTTTAGTATGTGCAGATGGCTACATGTGTTTTGCTAATTGTTGTTGTTGCTAAAAGTTGTCTGATCTGAAATCTGCGTAAACAAAATTATCTTATTTTTTTTTAGGTTTAGTTTGACTCACTGAGGGAGTAGCGTTAGACAGCTCGAAGCCTCTTTTTTCAAAAATGGATTCACTGTGCCAAATTGTTACTTGTTGTGAAGTGAGTTGAGTTCACTGCCACCACGTGGCGCTCGTATCTGAAATGTTTGCTCTTAAGTCAAAGCAAAAAAAAAATAGAATATAGTAAAAAAAAAACAAAAAAAAAACAGAGCTCGGCATTTGACTAAAAACTGTGCGTCCGAAACAGCCCAAGCAGAGAGACTCTAAAGTGGCGACGCGCCACATGAAACGCTAGGCATTCAGGCAATCTCCTGCCCTCTTAAATCCCGCACCATGTCGCTCGCTTTTAATCGTCGCCTCACTTAAAAGTGCTGACAATCCAAACAGTTATTTGGAGTTGCTTTACTTCTCAGCTGCATGAAGGCAAAGGCGAAAACGCGGCGGTCAGTGTGTGCGAATCCCATCCGGCTCGCTCGCTCGCTTAACTTGATGTGGACTTGCGGTTTTGGAGGTTTGGGGTTATTTCTGAACGCAAACGGCGAGGAGCAATCTGAAACATTTTAACGGGGCGTCCTTCAAAGAGAAGTCGGCCCTCTGGTGAAGCTCATTAACAGACACCATCCAGATTGGACCCAAACGCTTTGGCGTTTTATGGGCCTTCCCACAAATGGGCCAAATCTTTATAAACGTCAACTCGATATTTTGGGCCTGCGGGCATTCGCACACGACATCTCGACTTTTAAGAGGGTATTGGCATCAATAGAGAGACGCACATCTGACAATCACACATCAGAGAACTTTGGAGCGACATGAATGCACTCGGTTTTGGTATATAGGGCAAGAAAGGAATGGAGGAGGGAGATGAAATGAAGGGAAAGGTAATAGCAGAGATAAAGGAAGAAAACGTGAAAGCAACGAAAGGAGAGTAAAAGCAGGGAAAGGAATGAGGGCAAATCAAAAGAAAGGAAGGGAATTAAGGGCAAAAAAAGGAAAAGAAGAATTTGAAATCAAAAACCATGGCGGAAGCAGAAAAGAAAAAAAATAAGAGGTGGAGAAAAGAAAAGCAAAGGAAGAAAAGGAACAAAAGTAAAGCTTAGAAAGGAAGGAAAGAGAAAAAGCAAAAGAAAAGAAGGAATGTGTAAAAAGAGAAGGAAAGGAAAGAAAAGTAAATCTCAGAAAGGAATAGTATGGAAAGGATTTTTTTTTTATGCTGCTAAACTTTTAACATACGATGGATCACAAAGAAACACACACACGTACTTTGTTCCTCTAAAGTGTGGCGTCTGAAATTGTCATTAGAAGGTTTGGATCCCAGAATTCCCATGGTCTTCATTTGTACTTTTGCTGCTTTCTTCTTCTGGGTCTTCCCTTTCTCCGTCTCACACATCATTCTCTTCGGCTATTCGTACAAAGTCCTTTTCATCTCGCCTCTTTTGCGGTAACGCGCGTAGAGCTCGTTAGCACGCTAAGCGCCACGTCATGCTAAAGGAGACCTGCACCGGGGCAAAGCTACGCTAAACATCTTTTTGGGGACTTTGAGAATTCACCATGTGCTGGGTGATGCATTGGACTTCAGTTGTGTCGATGGCGGTAACGTGCATTACAAAGATTAACTGACATGCACGGTGTACTTGGCCCTCTGCCAAGTTTTGTTGACTTTTGACATTTTTCATGCTGTTGAATAATGTTCTTGTGATGCGCTGCCAACTCACCAACCAATGGCGATCGTACGTCATCTTCATGCTTCACTGGCAATCAGGGTAACGCCACTCTTTATCCTTGAAAGAGGAAATACAAAAACATCTTTGTTAATCAACTGCTGACAATTGCTCATTTAGTCGTAGAAAATACGTTAAGGGACACATAACACCACCTGTGATTACAATTTACTGTTGACCAGTGCAATTTTTGCAGAATTCGCTTGTTAAACTGATCAAAATTCAACTTCCTGCTTTTCACCCTTTGAAGAGGTAATAAAAAGATATTTTCTTGAATCTACTGCAGCAAAAAGAAGTGTTTATTCTTCATGTTGTATGTTTGGTTCAAATCTCAGAGACCTCGAACTAGCTAGCTAGCTAGCTAGCTAACTAATGGTGAACAAAACTCAACATTGCCTTGGTGGATGTAATAAAGCATCATGTTAAAAGTCGCAGATAAAAGTGGGCTGGACATCAACGACCGCTTGTTGCGATACTCTCCAATCCCCGCTGTCTAAAATAAGATGTTAACATTTGGCGCAACGACATCTCCTGACGTCGCAGGACGGTCAAAAGGTCGGGAGGTCAGGGCAGCGCCGACTGCTCCTGCGGCCGATAGTCAATCCGTCAAAGACTCGTGGAAGCACTTAACTCTATTTATGTGACACAAGCGTGTGTGAGGACAAAGCATGTCAAGAATTGACAAAGGACCCTCAACAACAATCTAATCGGCTCATTCTGGGCCATGACAGGAGGGAGGGAAGGATGAAAGGAAGAAGGATGACAAGAGGGAAGCAAGTGAAGGAAAACAAAAAAGGGCAGGAGAAGGAAAGCAAAACACTTAATGGAAGGAAAGCAACAAAATTAAAGAAACGGAAGCAAAGGAAGGGAAGCAAAGTAAAAGAAAGCAAGGAAAGTAAAACCAAACAGAGGAAGAAGTCTTAGTAAAAAGCAAAGAAAGGATGCAAAAGAAGTGAAGGGAAAAGAAAGGAAGGAAGTAAAGGAGGAAAAGAAACTAGCAGTCTCACTCACACACACACACGCTATCATCATTAAGTCATTGAGAGTAAACGCAAAAGGCCAAATGAGGCCCCTCCCCTCGGATGACATTTGCATGCCGGCGTGCAACTCAGTGTGCGTTTCCATCAACGAGCCCCCCAGGTGAAAGGACCGCCCACTTGCCTCTTGTTACACTTTCCAGCCGCTTCAATTTCCCTCTTTCACTCCACACATGTGGTGACGGACGGCACACACACGCTCACATACACATACACGCTCGCCTCGCGCTGCTTTAAAGCCTCGCCTATCCAAACAGGAAGTTGGCCTCTGCCCCGGCTGCAGTTGAGGCTTCATGGGTGGAGATTTCATTAGTCGCGGCTAACAGGCTAATTATCCGCTTCGGCGCACCTGTAAAACTTTACTGAGTGTCAATCTTACTCTGGCGCGGACCTAGGTGTGCGTGTGTGTGTGTGTGTGTGTAGTAGAAGGCATGTAGCAATACTGGTGCATGATGTGGAAATCATATCCATTATGTATCAAAGAGCACTCCGGCTTCGACAAAACAAAACAACAACAAAAATCCCAAAAGATACATTGATCTCTGGCCACTTGAGGCCGGCAAAGCATACATTCAAAAGTCACAATGCGTACATGCATGCAAAAATTGGATTAAATTCGATAAGATGTAAAATGCTCAGATGTAACAATGTGGCCGCATGCGCAAGAGTCTTTGGCATGACGAACGTCTCACCCTTTTGACTACTACGAGTGCCAAAAAAAAAAAAAAAAAAACCCTCATCCTGCCACCCCCGCGCACTCACCGGCGCCCCCTGCCCGGCAGCCTCTTTGTAGCGGTGTTGTGACTGTATCAGATGTGGGGGCAATAAAGCAGAGAAGCAGTTGGGGTAGTGGCTGGGGGGCCAACGTGTGAATTTGTAATGTGCTTATGCTGGAACGGCGGCCACAGGACATGCGGGCGCCAAAACGCTGAGCCATACTCCCACATGCTCGCCAAGCGGGGGGGAAGGGGAGGTGGAGCAAAAGGGAGGCCAACCAGAGCACCCTGAACACCTTTCATCGTAGTGAAGGTGCAAGTGAATGTGAGCTTTTCTGGAGTTGATCCACAACTCGCAAAGTTACAGTATGTGGAGCAGCGGGGATAAATCTTGGCGCCTGAACCCCTATAGTGATACGCAAACTGTAACTTGGGGTATTGGGGGGGGTCCATTACAGTTATCCCCCACCTATGCGTTTTCTTTTTTTTCAACCTAGCTTTCTTAGCTTTCTTTATTTGCTGAAAACCACAACTATTCACATTGTTTTGTACCGTTTTTAAAATGAAACAAACCCAAGCGTTCCTTCCTCTATTATGGCGCACCTGCAGAATGGGATGTGGAGGCACCCTGATGTCTTGCGAAGCCTGCCCTCTGCAGGAAGGGCTCTCATGTTCCCTCATGGCACCCTACCCCGCCTCCACATGAACTAGTCTGTGTTTCGTGTATTAATTGCGCCTATTTGCTGAGGTTTATTCTTTGCAAATCCATACTGTGCTCCCTGTCTGGGGGGGTTGTTTATTTCCCCCTTTTCCATCTGTGAAAACGGGGCGCTGTAAAAGGCGACCCGGCGGACTACCGTTCTGTATCCTCCTGTTGGTCGTTGTTTTTCATTGTCTCTTGGACAGGTCACGTCTGTTCCATTTTGTTGCACCCTGTGGTGCAACGACAAGCTATTTGGATTATTCTAAATAGGAATAGTCTCAAGGAACTACGAAGTGATTAATTGCAGCTGAGAAACAAACTTTGTATGATGAGCCTGCGTTGTTAGTGGAAGTTATGGAGCGTATTCGTCACATATGCACGTACATTACTACACTACCATTCCATTTTTCCCAATTGGGCTTAATGTATAAAGGTCATGAATACTTAGGTTGAAAGGTAAAAAAAAATAAATAATGGACAAATATTGTATGTTTATTTGGTATTAGGATTATGACAAGGTACATGTAAAAACGTCTCCCCTGTTAGAGATCCCTGCATCAAAAAGGTTTGCCAGCACGTACAGTTGCGACAAGAGCGTTCGGCTCAGCCCCCTGTGCACCGGCGGGTGGCGGGTCCAGGTCCCGGAAGGTCACCGAGCAGTAGAGGAGCAAATGGTGTCGCTCGCCTCAACGCCAGGGCAAAGTTCAAAGGGGGACTCTTACGAAAGCACTTCTTACCTACAGCACAGACGCATAAAAGGCGGCGTTCTTTTACGGCCACAAATGGCCTGCCAGTTTTGGACGCTCTCTCCATGAGGCTAATGAATTCAAGTAGTATGATGTCATCAAACAAAAAGATTTGAATGCAGTGCTGCTCTGAACAAGAGAAAAATACTTTTTTTGGGGGGGGGTTTACTTTTTTTACTTACTTCTTACTTTTCTTTATGTTTTGATCAATTTCTTGGCTGTAGTAAAACTGCTATCATAATCTCCTTCAAAGTGACAGTCAGTATAGAAATAAAAAAAATCCATTGGTTTGTGACCGATTGACCACTAATTTACAATTCGCGCTGTCACTTTCAGAGGGGGAAAAAAAACAGTTTTTACAAGACAAGATGGAGCAAGGCCGGCTTTCGTAAAAACGACCGGAGCGCTTTAAAAAAGGCTGGATTTCAATTCAGTCGGCAGATAGACGACTGCGAAGTCCCGAGGCTTCAATAATTCCGAGTTGAAGCCAGTTGTCGGCAAACTGCCGTCACCTTCACTCGGCTCCAACTCAGCCGAAGGTCCGCGAGGTTAAGAAAATACAACGACGTTTCATTGGTGCTTTGGTAGCGAAGGCTTTTCTTTACCCCGGGCCCCGCTCTCAAAGCCGCTCCCTCGCGCAGACGTGCTGACTGCGGTGATTTTGTGGGCGCAGTGGACCGTGGTGCACCCTTCACCACTCGCCGCTGCGCAGGCGGGGGTGCGCCGCTCGCCGCTCGAGCGGAGACGCTGCGAAAGCCATTTCGCTGCACCCCGGAGGCCCGCTGACTTCATGTGATGTGGCCGGCCAGGTGGCTTGTCAAATAAAATCTCATATTGCTGCAACGCTTTCGTCATGAGCTTCAATAAAAGAAAAGGGAGCAACTTCCTTTTTTTTTTTTTTTTTAAACGTGGTTGTGCTGACAAATTTGCAATCCAGAAAATGGGAAGCGGTGGCTTTAAGAGATAATCGCTCAAACAGGTTTTGGATTATCAAGACAAGTTAGACGATTATTAATAAGAACAACAAATATCCATGACCTTTACTACATCACGACGGTAACAGAAGACTGATCATTTATCTGCCTCTTCTTTTTTTTCATACGGACAAATAGTATGCAAGTCACCTTATCTAATAGTTAATTTATCAAGTATACAAACATTTTTTCATGAGTACTTAATTTTCACATATGTAAACAAAAAATGATCATTTCTGCGGAAATGGATTTCAAAGGTTGTTTGGTATCAGGAGAAATAAAGCAAATCCCAGATGGAAAAAAGTAAAAAGCTAAATTTCTTTTGGATGATGTCAGGGGGTAAAAAAAAAAAAAAAAAAAAGCTTACAGTTGGAAATCATCCCAACCAAAGCCTACTTTGATGGGCTAACGTGAGGAAACGGTTATGGCGATTAAACGTAATCTTTGATATCCAATTTTACACAGCAAAATTGGCACCTCACAACCATGACGCAAATCCATTTGTCCATCTTCACCTCAAACATAAAACCACCACTATCGTATCCATATGCCGTTATTTGAAAGTCAAACTACTACATAGTGTTGCTCTAATCCAAACAGTTTGACACCAACGATAAAGAAACACTTTGACATCTGGAGCAAATGATTAAATCTAACTTTTATAAACTTTATCTCGATTGCACAGGATGTCCTGACGCTTCACAGTATGAAGGTGCCGGCGTTGACCAGTGGGGAGTGTTTACACACTTGTGCTACCTCCGCCGCCACGCATAGACACACACCCACACCCACACACACACACACACCGCTGGTGTACCTCCTGTCCCCCTCCGCTTCCACATCTAATATATCAAAGCATCGCAGTGTGGCTGCGGATCTCGGCGAGGCTGCCTTCACTTCCTAGGCAGGAATATTCTTGATCTCGCGCACTCCAACACACACGACGCAAGGTGATGAAGGACGGTGCCCCCAGCTGATTCACACACACTTTTTCCTCACAGACACCTGCAATAACACCACATACATACGCACACACACACACACGCAAGATGCACAAATGATGGCTTATGCGGAACCTGCCTGTTGTATACTTGGAGGATTAATATCGATTTTTTTTTAATTAATGATTTTTAAAACAAAAACTAGACAGAAGTTGACAACTTGTTCTGTGTACAAATAGTTGTGTGTCTGGAAAGCCTTTATCTGCCTATTTTTTTTTTTTTATGTGACTAAAGCAACACTGGGACTAATTTCCATACAGTTTGTAATACCAGCCGACTACCGAGTTTCAGAGCCATTTTCAAGCAATGGCCACCGGACTCCAAGGTGTGAAACGCCGAAAAGCCGAAAGGTAAGCAAGGCGGGATGTGGGCTGGCCCGTTTTGCACCTATCGCAGATCATCTGTTTTCTGGGTTTGGTCATGTGATGCTCGCAAGCAGAGCCGTGATTGGTCGTTACCTGAGCAACTGCGATGTCCTTTTCGGTCCACAGAAAGCGGCAAAATGGCTGCCCCTGAAATGGATAAAAACAGGTGGAGTTTGGTGCCCAATTCATATTCCATAAACGCAATATTAATCGGATGAAGTGGCAAAAACTGTTTCATTCTTTACACTCTAATTCAATTATTGCCATTAGTGTATGCTTTAAAAGTGCAATATTATAAAGTGAAATTAAATAATAAAAAAACATACAAAAATATTTGTTTTTTGGGGGCTTGTACGGATTAATTGCATTTCAATTCATTTCAATCAGGAACAATTGAATTAAAGTCAAGATACCGGTATACTGTATGTCTTTAAAGCGCAGCATCATTTTGTTTAAAGGCCAACGGGGTGTCACATCGCAGGTCATAAAACAAAATACTATTTTGTACAAACTATTTTTGTCCGCAAAAACATTTCCAAATAACTGTTAAAAAAAAAAAAAAAAAAAAAAGAAATCCGCTAATTACACGCGAATAAAAAAGTACGAAGCACATGGAGGACAGAATAGAAGAGTCACTTGTTGCACTATCATGTGTAATATGTCATGAGTAATTGCACTGGCCTATCTTGACTGATAAAGCCTATCTTGGGTCCACTTCCTAGTGAGCGGCAGGAGGAGGAGAAGGAGGAATAAAAAGATTAGAAGGGAAAACAGTGGAGCCATTCATGGAGAGGCTTCCTCTGGGAATGTGGTGCTTTGTACCGACAAGAACTGTGTGAGGACGTGCGCGTGTGTGCGTGCGTGTCCGTGTGGGAGTCCGAGAAACACATCAGGGTCAAGCAGAAATCATCAGAATAGGTGCCGGAATCCAATAGAGCGGAACATGGTTGTATGGATTTGATCCATATGTAGATACATGTATAGAACTCACAACTCAGCGCGTGTGGTCTCATCCTCCCATCCTGTTTGGGGATGGAGGGGGGGGGGGATTGTGCTTCCTTTGGCTCAGAACCCTCTGTTGTGACTACATTATAAGGCCCAACTCGGACGCCCCCGCCTCACCTACGACACCCTCTGAAGCCAGGCAAAGTCCAAGCCAAGATGTTGCAGGTTTAAATAAATTCATTAAAGAAGGCGTCCTTGGTTTATAACATACTATATGTGATTTCGAGATTAGTTTTTTTTTTTTTCCCCATCACTAATGTGTGTAGGTTATTGCTAGTAGACTGCAACTTGAGAGTGATTTTTCCTCAGGCTACATAAAAATGATGTGGAGGGTCACATCCTGCGCCGGGCCTTCAGTTTGACACCTGTGATCTATTCCATTAGTTCTCCTTTAAGGAAAAATACTTGCCCAGCAATGCACCCTGACAAAGTACACACAAAAACACACACGCGCACGCGCACACACACACACACACACACACACACAAACACAGGCCAGCAAGACGGAGAGTCACAGGGGGGGAAACCTGGAATGAATTTGTCTGTGTTTACCCAAAATATACAGAACCCAGGCCGCCTCCGTCCAAGCCGAGCGCCGACAAATCCGCCAACCGCTTATCAAATTAAACCGCCATTAGCAGCGTAAACACGCGAGCTGGCGCGTACGCTCACAAATACGGCAGAGCGCCTCACGCGTTCACGCAAGAGCCCTCCTCCTTCCTGCTCGTAATCCCCGTGTCTTTGGTCACCCGCTTTGGTGTCCGGAAGTGTGCGGCGGATTGCAGAGGTGAGAAAAATGACTCAATGCTCTGGACTTGGGCTCAATGCTGACTTACAGCGTCTCTGCACACCAAATATGGCTCTCTTTTAGTAACACGCTGCTCAGACTGAGAACAACAAATAAAATCATGCGACGTCATTGTGTTTTAGGGTTAGCTCAACTTTTATGCTAAGAAAACATGCTCTCATAGCTTTGCTAATATCGTGAATTGACGAACAAAAAAAAAATGCTATGCTAGCTTATGATAACTGGGGAAAAAAATGACACCTGACTTGTATGGGGTTTTTTTTCAAATTAGACAATTTCTGAATGCCGGAAGCTATTTTTAAGCTAACAGAAGACAACCAATTAGCAATTAATCAACGTGGGACAGGACACATCAAACAAGTACTTGAAAGAAGGCCACGGTTTTCTCTTTATCTTTTCATATTTTCATCATCTCCATGAGTTGAAAAAAAGTAACGAGTTTATTATGACTAAGATGAAAAAGTATAGATGTTTTCAAATGCAGGCAGCAAAAGTAAAAAGTTGTCCGAAAAATTGAATAAGGTACAGTAGCAGAGTATGTATACTTCATTCCTTCCCACCAATGGTAGATTGGCTCCCTTAATGTCACACCTGATGAGACAAGCAGCGCCCCCCCCTCGTCACCCCCCACCAAGCGTGGCATCCGGGCTAATTCCTTCCATGCGCGCTTGTTAATGAGCAGGATTCTGCCGTAAAGCGGCGAGCGCAGGTAACAAGTCTCGTGAAAGTCAGGCAGCTGTCGGGGGGGATTTATCTCATAACGGCGGCTAAGGTAAACTGCCGCAGTGAGAGACGGCTGTAAAAAAACACAAAAAAAAAAAAAAACGGGCGATTCTTCCTTCCTTTTTCCTGTGCGGCCCTGAGGGAGCGCCTGACCGGAGTGAATGGAATAGTCCATCAGTGTAAAGCAGTCATCATGCAAACAGAACGACATGGCTGAACAAATCGCCTTTATGGCCCGTGTCCCACGTACGGATAGTGGTTAACGATGCTAAAATAATTAATTATATCGGTGGGGGAAGTGGCCACACAGGAGGGTCATTCCCAATACTGACAAGTAACTGGAGCTTCAAGAAAACAGAAAACGCTCCAGTCATGAGACCTCCACCAAGGCCAAAAATAATCTTGAGCACGTCCGCCTAACTGGACTGGAAAAACAATGGCAAACTGGGCGACGCCTTTCCACTCCAGTCCTGTAGGGGGAGGCAATAGAAAAGGGACGCTAAAATCTTGTACAGGCGTTCCTCGGTTTGCCCGAATTTGTAAATGGGAATGTGCCGTAGATTATGACTAACCTCTGCTAACATAGTAGTTAAACCATAGTTACAGTAAATATTTGTATTAAAAGACGAAATGGGCCATGGATATAAAACAATCAAATAAAAACCAGTAAGTACGGCGGTAACTGAGCGTGGCTACGTGCGCCGTGTGACACACACAGTGTGGCACAGTTCGTAACCACGAAACGTGTCACACTGTAAACGGAGGATTCTCTGTATTGGATTGCGCTGGGATGTCTACCAAATGTCGGTTCCAGTGAAGACATTCCAGTCAAGCTGGAATGGGATTGCTAATAAGAATCCATTTTCAATGTTTGCGCGTCCAACTAGTAGGCACGCCATCGTGCCTTCTCCCCTGCACATTATCCAAACAGAAACTCAATTGTCCCACTCGGAAATTTCAGCCCGCGTCTCCTCTTTTTTCTAATCCATCCAAGTGGAGGCCTTCTCCAGCTTTTACAGGAACAAGGAGTCATGAAATGGTTGATTTCAGATGGCAGCGCGGGAATGTTTTCAGTTAACTTTATTGATCCGTGGCCCGCGCGAGGAACCTGGGCCCAGGCGGATTCACACCTCCCGACATTTGGGAGATACCTTCAATGCCAGATGGCCGGGAGCCTGCGCGCCCCCCCCCCTGCGGCGATATCGACCTCTGCCATGGCCAAAAATAAGAAAGCGGTTTTGGAATGCTAGCATTTAATGTGTATTTAATTGAGTTTATGTCGTGAAAGAGGTCACTGTTGCTTAGCAAACTGTATAGTTCTACATTTCTAGTCAAAAACCCCCCAAAAATGTTTAATCAAACGTTAAAGGGGACGTTAAAGAATATGTCCTATGCAAGCCCACTATAGTTGAAACAGGGCATTCTGATTAATTTTGCGTTTGTGGAATAAGTGGAATAAAACACGTTTTTAGCCAAGTCCGGGGGCGGCCATTTTGTCTTCTCTCGACTGAAAATGACATCCCAACTGCTCACAATGACCAATCACGACTCAGATTCAGAAAACAGAGCAGTCGTGATTGCAGAGATGGCTAAAAACGAGTGGATTAACACTTATTCCACAAACGCAAAATGAATCAGAATGCCGTGTTTTAACTAGTGGGCCTGGTGGGAACTTATTCTTGAAAAAAACATGTTTGGGTTGACTTCCGCTTTAAACACGCTCCAATACGACCATGTTTTGTGCTTTTGTATCAACAGCCCGCTCACAACAGCTCTGTGTGCCGACATGGTAAGAGAAAATAAATTGGTTCTCATGTTTTCGAGAATTGCATGGTCATATAAATATAGGAAGAAGTACAGTGTTGAATCACATCTGAGATCCAATCACATCTTTGCGACTTTATCTCTTCTCCGGGTGATTTCATCGCGGTTATCTTTGTCACCCTCAATTTCACGTTCCCTGATAATGCTTCTAAATACAACAAATCCGTTATTTTTCCACTTAATGTAGCTGTGCCACTTCACAATGAAGGCATTGTAGACCCTCACAATATTCTTGAACATGGTTGAACATAAAAACCATGATTTCTAGTTGACAGTAGTAATAGTATGACATCAGTCTTTTGGAGAAGAAAACATTTTTAAAAACAGGACCAAAGTTTTGCTTATTGTTCCCATGGAAGGTTCATTTCTAAAATAGACATGAAAATACTACAGGTGTAAGTACTCACATTTTTCGTGAGGAATATTTCAGTGCAGCACCCAACATAAAACAAATCCGGTGAGGGAGAGGAAGTCTTAAGTGGCTCGCGTTATGAGGACACGTCTGACTATGTCTTATGTCCAGTAAGAGCATGACATCATCATTGCACAAGTATGACACATTTACCATAAACCTCCTAAGTCCTTGGCTTTTCCCACGCAGTAGCGCCACAAATCGGAAAAAGCAAAAAAGAATAGGATGGCTTAGGGGGTCGTTTTTATCTTGCCACTAGGTGACCGGTAGGGACAGGAATGTGGGACATTTCAGTGTCTAGAAGCACATCCCAGTGTTCCTCATTATTTTGTTTAGATTCGCAACATGTTAGTTCCCCTCGGGGACGGAAAAGCAGCGAGGTCCTTCTCTTCCCACAGCTGCCCCGGCGACCGCTCGGCTGTCAATCACCTCCACATCACGTGAGGCCTGTTGGCATCATCGTGGTTGTGAAGGTGTTTCTAATTCTTGCTCATATTTATTCAGCCTCCGCACCGCAGAGTCCAGTTCAGCTCTGCTTAAGCGTCAACCTCAAGATGAACTGCTTTTAACGACGAAAAGGAAACTTTTGGCATAGTTTTGCACAAAACCGGAATACGTTTTGTGAAAGCCCTTCGGACCTTAAGCAGGATATATGCAAAAGTGTTTCATATAGTTTGAAAAAATAAATTGTGTTCCAAGATTGCTTCCTTATAGAGGAAGTCAACTTAAACATTTTTTTTTCAAGAATATGTTCTATGCAATCACGGCTGACCTGTTTTCAGAATTAAATAAAATAAATTAAAATTCTAATTAATACCTTTAATCAAACTGAACATTAGGACTTACTAACTTTTAATACTTAAAAGATTTCCAGGATTCTTTTCAGTACAGTCTACCATTATTAATTGTCATGCAAGTACATAAGAAGTTAGACAAGAAACTATTTTAATGAAAAATAGACGTTGCGCTTTTGACGGAAAAATATGCTATTATTATTAAAAAAAAACACAAAAAAAACATCTTAACGCTCACTATTGAATCTACATTATCTTTTCTGACAGGCTAAATCACATTAGACAGTCTACAAATGTGTTTTCCCAATGACATTAATTTGACTAAATTGCTGTTTTTTTGTAATACAATATCCCTTTTTTTTTAATACTCGTGTTGACTTGAGAGCTGGTCCATTTTTGTGTTCCATACATACGCCTGCAAAACTTGTCAATTAATATCATGTGTTTCTTTCCACACACGCATGCACAAATTAGAGGCTGAAACCACCATGCCGCGCTCCATCATTACGCCAATAAGAGTTCACATTAATCTCCGCGCACTGACGACTATTAGCGCCGCACCGCAGAGGCTCCCGGGGCAGAAATAGCAGCCGTCGGGCTGGCTACGATGCCGGACGGCACCTTGCGAGGGACGCTTGAAGAGTGTCGCTGTACAAACTGCCTGATGGCCAGCACATGCCCGCACGCCCGCACGCACAAAACCAGAACATGTTTAGCCAAGGTTTATTAAACCGGGTTTTTTTTTTTTCTGCTCATACATCAACTGATTTGGAGCATAACGACCCGCCAGACAGTTTTGCCGTTAATTAAATGTAACATAAGATCGTTTGAGTAAAGCCATTTGGAGCGATGGAATTATAAATCTTTGCTGTTTTTTGTTTTTTTTTCCCTTTTACGCTGACGAGCACAAAAAAAGTGACACAACTATAGTTTGTTCATTTGATAGCTAGTGGGATTATGCCAAAAAAACTATTATCACGACACTGTGTGAAATTTATTTTCACTTTGCCATTTGAGCCAGCCGTTGCAAAATTTCTTATGGCACACAATGAAGTGGCCTTATGGAACCAGTTTAGCACTAGAATTTCCATCGAACTTTGTGTGGGCCAAAATACCCGATCTGAATTGTGAACTTTTCTGTACCCTTCTGTTAGTCAGTAGGGTACATTTCTAAGGTAAAAGAGACACAAAATACTCAGAAACAGGCTTGTCAGGACCCAAATTAGGGGTTGGGTGGGATTGGAATGCTCAGTGGCTTGGTGCTGCCTCTCACAGGTCACTCTTGGAACTACAACAAAAAACAAACGGTTGGTTTGTTGTTTTTTTTTTCCCCCCGCAGGGCGATTTTTTCTCCCCAAATTTTAAAAATCGAGCGTATATCTCACTTTTCATCACCTCCCATGAACCAAGATGTAGCATGCGAACGTAAAGTCAAATCATGGAGGTGGTTAAAAACGGTTAACAGTTTGGCATTGGCAGAAGTTAGTTAACAATAGCTCCAAACGTGGCCAAAACAAGGAAGGGCAAAAATGGCTGGTGGGAGGAGAAAGGGGGGTGCCGAGCCTTCGTGCGTCTGGACAGGAAATGGGCCACTTTAAACTTTGACCCCAGTCCACTAGGCCCTTTTTTTTTTTTCTGTGTGCGTCTTGGAACAGGTTCTTATGGGCTTGACCGACAGATGGTCGTCAGCGAGCCGTGCAGGTGCTCTGCCCCCAGGTGGAGACAGCGGGTGAAAGTCCACCGAGGGGGACGGAAAGCTTGGAACGGTGGTCAGGTAACAAACTTGACCGGGGAGTGTCCACTTTGATGGGTTGGGATCGGTTCTTGGCGGGACAAAACCACGAGGGTTGTTTGCTTCACCGCTGGGCCGCAATAAAAGAATATTGCCTCAGTGACCTTCCCGGAACACGACCTCGGATATTGTTCCCTTGAAAACGGTTTGTTCTGCTTTCAACATTTTCGGACCGGACCGCAAACGCCGAGCGGGAGGAGGAGGAGGAGACTGAGGAGAGCGGGAACGCGGCATGGCGCCCCCCCCCCCCCCCCCCACGAGCGGCGGGGGCCAGGGGTCACTGCTGGCGACTCTTCCCTGAAGGCAAGTCGGCTGCAAGCGGGTAATAATAAACGCTCTACGTTTTGGATTTCTGGGCCAGCAAGTCTGCCTTCGGGAAGTTCTTGACGAAAGCTTAACGGGAATTGGACAACTAAAACAATGGACGCCATTTGTTTACGTGTGGAAATCGCAACCTGAAACAGATCCAAATCATCAAATCTAGGGGGAAACAATGTAAATGTTGATATATGACGCATTTCGGGGTACCAGGTAAGGGACTTGTTATAAATCTGAAGAAAATCTTATTTATCCTAAAATGTCCATTTCAAACCAAAATGTCTGACTTCTAGTGTCTTTTTGGCCACATGGCTGCTTGACATTTTTTGTGGGTGTTCACTCACGATAGACATGCCTACCAGATTTGATGTTGCCAAGTGACACTGGCTTTGGCGGGTGAATATGAAAAACATTTTAGTTTTTTAATCAAAATGATGCTTTATATTCAAATATCAGACTTCACGTGTGTCAGGAATGGTTTTTTATGATTTTTTTTGTGGATAAACTCATGACAGAGTTTATTGGCACATTAAATTTAGTATAGCAGATAAAAACTGCTATGGTATACCACGTGCAACTGCCTTAAGGGGCTAATTTTAAATACATTTCAAGTTTTTGAAGGCCTGCTGGAAATGATGGCTAATGCGGCCGCGTCACACCAAAACGGCCAACTTCCTGTGTCTTTTTCAGAGTTTTTCTTATCCCTAAACATGATAGACACGAGTACCAAATTTTATGTTGCGAAGTGAAAACTGGCTTCGAGGGCTAAATCTGAAAGATGTTTCATTTTTGATGGACCTCTCTTGCATGGCTGCTTTAAAAATCGCAAACTTTTCCTGACTTTTAGGGCATAGGTTATCAAAAATATTTGGTGGGTGGGTCTAACATATCTCATGTTGCCAAGTGAGACTGGCTTTTGGAGGCCGAATGTTACAAACACTGACACCTAACAAACATCATTCTACACTAAGGCGAACACACTGAACCTTTTTGGTTTGGTTTTGGAATATAGCAAAGCAAAAATGAATAAAGGAACACACACACACACACACAGAGACACGCATGCACGCACACGCAGCTAGAGTTTGGCCCAGCCTAAATAAGTCCATTCCAGACGTCTAATCCCAGGCTTCGCCGTGTTTGTTTTTGTGTTTACGGAAGAATGTCAGCCGTCTGAGGACACGGCACGGAGAAAGGTCAAACCGCGAGCCCTTTGGAAAGACTCGGCAAACATGATTAAATTCTAATTTGTCATAGAAGGGATGCCGTTTGCGATTGCGCTGCTAACGCAGGCTTGAATGCATGCGGGCGTTCAACACAAGCGTTGCGCTATGATGAAACCCGTGCTACGATAAAGCTTACATTACCAAGAGGCCTGTAATATTTATTGCATTCATTTAGCTCGATTTTTTTTTCCCAACCACACCCCTGTTCAAATTGACCAGGATAAACCATTTAAAAAGAAATTACGCCATTCATGCTGTGCAACACAAACGAACCTTCTGAATAAACGATTGAAATCGACTGGTGGCACAAGTGTGCACACCCTCTTATAAATGGGATGCGGCTCTGTTCAGAATTAACCAGTCACATTCAAATTTATGTTAAATGGAAGTCAGCCCACACCTGCCCCCATTTCAAGTGCCGCCGATTCACACCAAATACATTTCAGATGTCTTAGTAGGCTTTTTCTGACATTTACCCCA
This sequence comes from Filicampus tigris, assembly GCF_054856515.1. Classification (NCBI taxonomy): domain Eukaryota; kingdom Metazoa; phylum Chordata; class Actinopteri; order Syngnathiformes; family Syngnathidae; genus Filicampus; species Filicampus tigris. Next base: position 8,558,712 of record NC_141236.1, on the reverse strand, counting down.
ACTCTGAACGTTTTCTGCCAATACTTCAAAAACTATTTTGAACTGTTCATTATTCCCTCCACCTTGACCAAGACCGCAGTTTGAGCAGAGGAAAAATGGCCCAAAGCATTATGCCGCTGACGCCATGCTTCACTGTGGGTAAGGTGTTGTTTTGCTGATGAGCAATTTGGGATTTGTGCCAAATATACCTTTCGAAGGTATGGCCACAAAGTTCAACCTTGGTTTCATGACAAAATCTCCCAAACAAGGGAAAAAGCATGTTAATAAATCAAACTAAATCTATCGATTTGTCTATCAAGCCTAATTTGACAACCTGAGAGGTATAAAGTACAGATAACCGTTTTCAAATGTAGGGAGTAGCCAGCAGGAAAATGGAAAAAAAAAAAAAAAAGTCCAAATACCTGATGAAGAAGGTGGAAGAAAAAAAATTTAAAAAAAAAGAATTTCTACTTACACTGCTACTTCCCACATGCAGTAATCCCTTCTCTCTATACATGTTGAAGCTTTGTTTTGAAATGTGGGTTAACACCGGATAATTGGCACACATCTACACCGACAAAGATGTAAACATGCAGGCCGAGATCTTCATCGGTGAGGATGGAGACAACAAAGTTTGGCGCTGAAAGGTTGTTAATCTGTGATGGATCTTTGGCTCGCCGACACGGCGGTGATGGTGTCGCTCGGGAATGTTGCCGCCTGCCTGCATGAGGGGAACATGTGTTGCTTTGTGCGCTACGTGGTCCGTGCACTCATTAGTGCGAGCTGCAGCGCAGACTAGCTCCAGTTACAGTAGTAAACACCACCTTTGAAGTTTTAGTGGAGGCCGAGCAGGCCCAAGAATGGAAAAAAAAAAAAAAAAAAGAGTGAGAAAAGAGGGGGGGGGGGAATTATCGAGGAAAAAGCAAGAGGACAATGAGGTCACGTGACCAAGGGGACGTTAAAGTAAATGATGCACAACACATGCACCTGTCTAAAAAGGAAATAGAAATTGCTCGCATTCTAAAGCGTTGAAACGCCTTGCTGTCTTTGACATTGCAATAATGGCTGAACCTTTTTTTGGGGGGGGGCGGGGGGGGGGGGGGTTCTTGAAAAGTGATGGTTTTGGGGTAGCAAGGACTCCGCCTGACATATACAAAAAGGCAATGATGGCACGGATAAGATTTCAATATTCTTTCTTAGTAAAAATTATACAAACAAGTAAACCACAGTATAAAAAAAAATATTACTGATGCATACTTACATCTTCCACACCTCCGGAAGCCGAAGAAAGTCATTTCTGGAAAAGATGGAACGAGTGTTCAAGGAATCAGTGACTGCAAGGACTTACTCCTAAATATCACATTTGCACAGAAAACCTAACAAAATAATTAACAACCCAACAATACATTCAAAACAAGAGTTTCCAAAACATCAATTTACTGTGACCTAAAATGTTGACAACGTATTATCAATTTGGAAATAGCTCGGCCTTAACACCTGTGTGTTTACAGTATATATTTATGTCAGTGCAAGTGTGTATGTGCCATTAAAAAAAAAAAAAAAAAACACACATCCCTTTAAATAGTGCACGTTCATGTGGGTGGGTGTCCGTGTTGGCGAATCGGCAGGCGGGCGTTGCAATAAACAGATGTGGAGTCTTTATGAGGTCTTTACAACAGGTTCAGCTGTGCCCAGATGTTTATGCACGCTCGTGCGTGTGTGTGAATGTGAGAGAGTGACAGAGAGGGAAGCACAACATGGAAACCTCTCATTAGTGAAACACGGGCAAAAAAGGCCATGTGTTTGTGTTTGGTAGGGGTTGGTAACAATTACCTTCAACGTGATGCAAAAATGTGTTCAAATCGTACCCTAATTGCATTTTTTTCACTTCAGTGAGCGACAGTGTAGCTAAAACGTGATTGTAAATTAAAATTTGGCACACCACACAAGCAAAAAAAAAATAACGGCTTGTAACTCAAAACACGTGTGAATATGGGCATTTGTAAGTCAAAACACCACTGTACTTACATCGTTTTGTTATAAGAAATAGATAGGTAGCAAACTACAATTTTGAGACACAATGTCGCTAGCTTGTATTTCACTTGCTTTCATAGTATTTTATTAATCTCGCAAGAGGACGCTCACAGGTTTTGTTTGTACGATTTAAAACCAAGAAGGTACGCGAGCCATTTTATGGCGCAAATCACGCGAGGACACGGCAAAATTCAAGTTGACTTTTCTTCCTCTTTCACAATAACCTCCAGCGCAAAATGACTTGCGGACACGCTGACGCCACACGGATTTTTAGCACCTTCGCTCGTAAATTTGTGGAAAAACAAAAGAAGCTGAGTCAAAATAAAGGATTTACGGCGTGGGGGGGGGGGGGCCTGGAGATTTTAGACAATATGAAAATAAAAAGACGCAATAAAGCTGCGCTGGGCCCGATTGTGGTCATCGCAGGGATGTGGCGGCGCTCCAACATGGCCGACTTTATTGCTACATCTGAAAAAGCAAGCAAGCGAGAGAGCGCGGCGGGGACGTCAACAGATTCAGAGACCATTAGAGGCAAATCTTTTTCCCGACGTGGCCGCGATCTCCAGCGGGCCGCGGTGGCTGGAGGGGGGGCCCGGCCCCTTCTTAGGCCTACTTCCAAGGAAGGCTCAGTTTACCGAGCTTTTTATCGACACCTTTTTTTTTTCCCCCTTCTTCTTTGGCTTTACATAAATCCTTACGTCACATGGCAGGCCTGACTATTAAAGTGACTTTTATAAACATCAGGAGGGAAGTAGGAATTTGTGCTTTTAAAGGCTAGAACAGAGTCAAACGCACAAATAGTTTTGTGCCATTTGAATTCACCGCAACGCTCTTGCCCCACTAAAACCTACTAGCGACATTTCCGTCTGTTCGTGGAATCATTTCACAAGACATCCGCATTTACAGTGCATCCCAAAAGTACTTGCGGTGCCAATGACATGTCCTTAAAGACAATCATCTCACTGTCACAAAGCTTTCTTAAAACGGAAGTTTTTTCAAGAACGTTCCCAGCAGGCCCACCAGTTGAAACACTGCATTCTGATTAATTTAGCGTTTGTGGAATATAAGTTAAGCAGCAAAATGCACTCGTTTTAGCCATCTGTGAGGGCGGCCATTTTGTCTTCTGTCGACTGAAAATGACATCACAACTGCTCACAACGACCAATCATGGATCACATTCAGAAAATAGGTCAGCCGTTTTCCACCCATAGATGGCTAAAAACAAGTGCATTTTGCTGCTTAACTTATATTCCACAAACGTAAAATTAATCAGAATGCCGTGTTTCAACTATAGCGGGCCTGCTGGGAACATATTCTTGAAAAAAATATGTTTACGCTTTAAGCAAAATTTTGGTAATACACTGTCACATAGAATTGGACTTTTCTAAGATTTTGGAAAGAAGAGCTTTAGGACACAAGGGAGGGAAAACAAGTCCTCAATGTTAAGACAACGTCCACAACAGACCAAACGTAAATGTTCCATCCCGAACCTCAAGACTCCCATGCCAGGGAAAAAGCTACAGAAAGAAGAAACAGAGCATAGGTCTTGAATCTTAGCTTGCTTCCTTGGCAAACGGAACAAGGTCACTTTCTTTGTACTTATAAAAACACAGTTGTCACTGTATTTCATTAGTTTGATGACTGTGGACTGATGGCAAACTGCAAATAAAGTGAAGCACCCATCTAAAAACATCTCGCCTGTTAATGGTTAAAACGGTTTTAAATCCAAGCAAAATGTGGCATGTTGACACTTTCTGAGGTTCCACTGTGATTGAAATCCAGCAGTTTATGTACCACTGTCCTCCTTGTGCGTGAAAAACATTTTTTTTTTTTTTTTTGCGGGCGTCTTGGTATTTTTTGGCCGGCGCCGCACATCAGAGGTTTGGGTTTCACGGATCATAGCAGGGGAGCGTTGAAACTGGAGACTAGGACAACAAACACGGCCTCCGTATTTTTAGGTTGCCAGTATAAAATCCACTTTTTACAGTTTGATGCGCAGGCGTAGCCAAACAAACTGTGGCCTTCAAAAAACAGGACCGGCGTCCACAACTGGGATGGGATCACTGATGCATTCATACACGGATGAAGATGAGTTCCTCTATGTTTACATTTACACTAATATACAAAATGAATGCTTTACACTACAAAGTTGAAAAGACTTGCACTCAATAAGAATATTTCATTTGCAAGAACAGAGCTTTAAATGGAAAGAATTATGCGGATGAAGACAAGCTAGGCAGTCACTACAAGAATACATTTGCCAGAGAAAAAGTAGCAATTAATTGCTTTTATTAGGCCACAAACTATGATTGCAAATTACACAAGCAACAGCATTTTGAAAGTGTTTTGCACACCATTTATGTTAACTTGTCGCCACCTATCGACTAAAAGTGGACACTGCCCAAGCAACGTAGACAAACACTAAATGCAAATTGGGATGATTTAGAGTAAACAAGAAATATAAGACGTTGAAACTCTCTCTTGGACTTTCTGTAGCTGTAGTTATTTAGCTAGTGGAGACTTGCAAAACTTTTAGCACTACTCCAACAAGTACAGATACTGTTGTTACCGTTTGCTTACTTTTCGAGGGGAAATTTGCCAGAGGATAATAAAGCACCAACATTAGTAAAGCACATAATGTAATAGCTAATTCATTTCAGTTGGTTAAAAGAAACTTGCTAGAGCATCCAATTAAATTACTTTTATCTTACATTTTAATTGCGCAGCCGTTGTTGTTTACCTAGGAAGGATGATGGCGCTGAACGTCCGCATTGGACGACGTCATCACAAAGCTCGCCGGGGAAATCGGTAATATTAGATAAATAAATGAATACAAAAATATCCATAAGAGCAAAAGCAACAAAAATTACAAAAAAAAGTGAGCTCCTGTCAGGTTCGTGTTAAATGTCTCTCTAAGACAGGGCTGTGCAAACTCGGTCCTCAAGGGCCGGTGTCCTGCCTGTTTTCCATCTATCCCTGCTGCAACGCACCTGATTCAAAAGATCATGATCACGCTCCTTCCGAGCTTGCTGATGAGCTGATCATTAAATCAGGTGTGTTGCAGCAAGGACAGCTGGAATACAGGCAGGAATGCGGCCCATGAGGACCGGAGCTGGACATGTCTGCTCCAAGATAAAAGCTCTCGGGGTTTTAACGGTAATTAAATGGCCATGGTGTATATGAGAAAGAAGTAGACTAATGTATGTTGCATTCCAGAATACAGTGGCAAAGAAAATGGCATTATCTTAGTGAATGAAACATTGCAAATCCATCCTCACACCGCCTGATCACAGCTGGCCCTTGACGACATCAGCATCAGTCGGAGCAAAACCAACTTGGACTTGCAAAACACACGCGCAGCATACATTCCGTACTTATATGAAATAAAAAGAAGCAAATACAGAAACACAACTTGTTTTATTTCTTTAAAATATTGTGTGTATCACCTAACAGGACAGCAGTACTTTGCCTACACACAAACGTATACGTACATTCTAGCTTTAGGCTTCTTTTTTACTTGTTGATATCATTATTAATATTTTTATATAAAAAAGTATCCAAACTAACAAAGACGTGTGAAACGGAAGTCTCTCCTTCATGCCACGCCCTCTTTGACAACTGGAAATGCTCACATGCCACACCCACACACACTTAAATCCCATCCCTTTAAGGCCCCTTGAAGATGATTTCAAATATGTTAGGAGTGTTGTAAAGAATATAAATATAATTCATTCATGCCATTTAGGCAGACAACAGAAGTAATTGTGGGAGGATCGCATTTAGGATGAAAAAAAAAAAAGAATATTTGACACATTTCAAAAGCAAAGCAAAGCAGCAATGATTTGATTCTATAAAAATCAGTATGAGCATTATTATGATGTAATGTCCAGTGTTATCTTTATCAAGTCAGCGGCACATTTGAGGGAACCAGATTTTCTCATGATATATACAGTGGAACCTCCAAGGTTAAGTTTTTCTCTTTATTGGAAAATTGAAAAAAAATAAAATAAAAAAAATAAAATAAAATCAAAAACATTTTGGGGGATTTTTTTTTTTCCTTTAGTCGATTTTTTTCCATTTCTGTTTCTTTAAAATTACGAAATAATTCAAATTTTTTACTTGGCAAAATAAAATAACTAAACATACAAAATAAAGTTCACAATACTTGACCATAGAATGGGAAATGGAACTTACTGCGAGGTCGGAATGTGGTTCCCCATCCTGGCTGCTCAGTTCAATACAGCTAAAAAAAAAAAGAAAAGGGATGGGTACATTCACAACAGCATTAACGTGAAGAGACTCACCTCCCTGGCACGTGCCATCATCCTTCACAGCAGCCTTTGTTGTTGATTACTTTTATACTTGTAAAGTATAACTTAATTACCTGTAGCGTGGTGGCCATGGGTTCTATGAAGGCCATCTTGACCCAGCATGAGATTATTTGCATTATTTCTGACAGAGCTGATCGATTGATTCATTCAAATTTATTTCTCTGGGTCTTTTTTTTCCAGCAGCTGCCATAAAGCTACAGGGAGGAGGTATTTTACAAAAGCACAGGCAGCGCTGATAATTGAAAACTCTTAACCTCTCTCAATGAAAATGTCTTCCAACCTTGACACACCACAGATACCAGTGTTACAAAAAAAAAAAAAAAAAAAAAAAAAAAAAAACGGCATGTCAATGAGACTTCACTTTCACCCCCAAAAATTGGAGGTGTTGTTTTAAGGCCTACTTTGCTGCGTGGAAATAGAAAAAAATGGGACATTTGGAGGTTCAACTGTATGTGCCATGTAATGTGACACTTTGGAAAACAATATGCATCAAACAAAAACACCCAGTCAATAAAAACATCCAAGTTACATTAACATAGTACGAGCGTGCCCACAACATCAATTATCTGACACATAGACAAATAATCTATGGAGTTAATGTTAGAGCAACCAAGAGGAGGACGGACATTTTGTTTGGTGAGAATCCAGCCTGGCCTGGTCCTGAAAGCTAAAAGACCTCTTAAAAAGGTCCGGGCAGGATTCATCAAGGCACACCAGCACAGACCACGAAAATGACACTCGCCAATTTGACCCAAATTGCTTGAAAAGGATGTGTGTGCGTGTGTGTGGTCACAACACGTAAAAATACAGTAAAAAGCACATAGTGAAGAAGCTGTGCGGGGTAAGTGCATGTGGCTATAGCGTTGGTTACGTGATGAGTCACATGATCTAATAAATACACAACTTTTGTCTGTTTCTCTCATACACACCACGCACACACATAAAAGACATAAAGGCACATTGCTAATGCAGTCGGACGTACAGATGAGCTCTTTCGTCCACGTTGACACATAAAACATAATATAACCCTTCGGACCAACAGTACCAGTAAAAAGGTACAACATTTGGTTTTTCAGCACACACATCCATGTTGTCCTTGTCTAATGGAAAGTATGTATTATACATTTTGTGAGCTTTTTCTGGAAATCTTTTTTTTTTACAAATTTGGCAACCCCCCCCACCCCTCTCCAAGCACCCAAACAAACAAAAAAAAACACTACAAAACTTTGGAACCTAATTCTTTTTCCATTGGACAGGGACGCATACATGTTATGATGTTGTTGTCCACTGAAAAGCATCTCTAGATCTTGCCTACGTTTCATGAAAAACTATTATTAAAAGCACATTTTTGTGATAGTCTTCTTGCTATGAAACGAAAAAATAAAAATAAGACAACTTTTTTCCAACTGCCATTCAAATTTATAATATGATAAACGATAAAATGACAAGTGACATGTTTGTGATTTCTTGGAGATGAAAAGAAAATTCACAAAATTACAAATAAAAAAATAAAAACATTTGCAAAGAAGGTTTTTTCATTGGACAACAACACGCATAGACAAACTATGAATCGCCATAATTTTCATTTCATGAACAAAACGGAATCACAAATATTCCTGATAAAAATAATTGGGGGGGATGGGATACAAATTTAAAATCACCAAATTTTGTAAATACCTAATTTTCATTGGACAGCACACATAGTTTTTCATTGGATAGAGATAATCACACACACATTTCCATATTGTTGTTGTCCACTGTTAAGCAAAACATTGCCAAAAGTTTATTAGTATCGTGTAAAAAAAACCCAAACATTTTTGGCTAAAAAAGCTGTAGGAAAAAAAAAAAGTGTGGTGTAGAATATTTGGGCACAAATATATGGAGCTTCATGCTTTTCATTGGACAGCAACACGTAAGACTTCCAGCAGAGGGTGAAGCATCATGTACAAATGTTAGAAAAAGAAAAAAAGGGGGGGGACAGCGGGGTGTATAAAAACAACGTTTGGGGACAGGGGGAACGTTCTGGGCTCAGGTGGGCGTCTTTGACCCCGCCCACCCACAGAAGACGGTCAAGTTCCGTAAAGCAAGCATTCCTCCTGCAGCTTTTCTTTCAAGTACTCAGACAAGGGAGAAAAGAGGGGGGTCCAACATGGACCAATACTTGAGGAGGAAGGAGGAAAGGGTGGGGCGCAGCTTGGATTAGCAGCAGCTGGGCCAACGAGCATGTGCGTGCAGACCCTTGCACACAGCGTTTCTGTAAAAATTGCCACATGACAAAGAACTTTTCGAGATGAAGAAAAAAAAAATTGGAGTCATCCTATCAAAAACATGATCAGAAAATGGTGCATTTCTCCAAATTGCTTCATTTTTCTTTTTATCAAAAACGATTTGGGGGGGGACAAAGAGACAAATCCTCAAAATTGTTCACCATGGGTTTTCAGATGTTCTTTTCTCTCACGTTTTTACCACCATTTTATTTTGGAAAATAAAAAAATAACAGTATTATATATTAGACATTTCCCCACCCATTAGTTTTTTTTTTTATTAAAAAAAGATTTTGGGGGAGAGAAGACAAAACATTACATTTCTTCCCCTTTTTTTTCCTGTGATATTTAAAAATAAAAAATGTATTAAAAAAAAACAAAAACGTTTTTTTTTCAGAAAAAGCTTTTCTCCAGTTGTTTTGCTTTTAAACATTAAATATGAAATATATTTAAAAGAAAATACATCAAATTATCTTTATCCAGTTTTTCAGATTTTTCTGACATTTGGGAAGATTAATAAAATGTTTTATTTTCCCCAGAAAACCTTCATTTTTTAATGTATATAGAAGCTTTGCTATTTTTATCCCAAAGACATTTTCAGAAAATTTCGATTTTCCCAAATTTGTTAAAAATTTTAAAACAAATCAAATAAGGAATATTTTTGATAAAAAGAAAAGGTAATTTGGAGTTATTTTGTCCCAAAACATTTTCTGAAAATTATATCCAAATGTTCCAAAAATAAGTAGTTTGATTTTTGGGGGATAAAAAGAAAAAAGGCCTAGTTTTGAGTCTTTCATTTTTTTTAATCCAAAGCTTCTTCATTCAACCCCCGAGAAACCAGCCGGCTTGGATGGGCAGTGTGAAAGGGGCTTGTGTGTGTGTGTGTGTGTGTGTGTGTGCGCGTGTGTGTATGTTGGGCTACCAGCCAATCAGGTTGGCCTTGGCCTTCTCTGTCAGCTTGCGTACGCGTCCCTTGGAAGACGTTCCGAAGGTGATGGAGGAGTCCTCAAAGAGCAGCTGCCTCTGCTCTTCCTCCGAGTCGTCCTCCACATACCAGGCTGAGCGTCGCCCCTGGTTACGGGTTCGCATGGAGCCCCCCGCCCCATCCTCTCCCTCCTCCTCGCCTTCCTGCCCTTGGTGGTCCGCCACCCCATCCCTCCGAGTGCCTCTTAGCGTCCGTGGCATAGACGTAATGTCCTCGTGCGCTCTGCGGCTGCTCCTCCTCAGAGGTGAAGGTTCAGGGGTCTCCGAGGAGGTAGGAGGAGGAGGAGGAGGAGAAAGAGGAGGAGGAGGTGGGGGCGGTGGTGTTACCTCCTCAGTTCTGAGGGACCGCGGCCGGCCCCTCTTTCTCGGCGTGCCAGAGTCCGACATGACCGCCGCCACGCTGCCCTCGTCGCCGGTGGATTGGTCGACCTCATCATCAAGGGCGGGGCTGTCACGGTCCGCTTTGCTCCTCCTGCCGCGTTTCTTGCCCGGGGGGCGACCGCGCCTCCTGGAGGGGCTAGCCGGAGTCGGCGGGTCTGCCGGGGGGCTTGCTGGCGGCTCCGCTCGAGATTTCCGACCCCTCCTTCCTGCTCCGGCGGTCAGGTGAGCGCTGTGGCCGTTCAGGTGGGCTGTGCTCTGGGAGGGGAGGGTTTCAGGAGACCCTGCGCGGGGAGAAGTGACACACAGAAGGAGTGTTGAAAACAATCACATCCAACACAAGAGACACACCTACTGTACACAAAAAATCTCCATGATCACATGAGTCAAGATTCCAGTTTATTTGATCTCAAAAGTAAATCCCAAACTATTTTTTCTAGAAATATGCAAAAGAAATACTTCTAAAAAAAAAAAAAAAAAAAATTGTGAAGGAAAAAAACTGATCAAAATGCTTGGAACAGGTTTTTGGGATATAACCAATTCAAAATGTTCATTTTGTGCATAAATAAAAAGAAAGAAAGAAAAATTGCGAATAATTGAAAAACGTAAAACACACTGTAAATATAAAGAAAAACAAATGTTGCTTTTCATTGGAATGCGATGATCCCAAAGACATTACCTGATCTCCGTCTCACAGGGGTCCTCGGTTTCCTCCGAGTGCCTCCCGTCACGCCACCTTCCACTGCCGGAGAGGGCGTCGTCCTCTCAGCTGCTGCCGGTGACGTGGAGGCAGAGACTACGTTGTGAGTTCTCAGCGAGCGGGTTGACTCTAGGATGGAGACAAAATAAATCAATACACACATACATTTCGTTAATTTTTAAATGTCCCATTTTTATATTCCCCCCCCCCCCCAAGACATTTTCCGAAAACTGATTTTCTGAAAATATAGTTTTTCTTTCTTAAATTAAATATTTATAGATCAGTTTAACAGCATATTTTGCCCAAAAATAAAATTTGAAATTTTCTCCGTTTTTAGAATTTTAACAATAATGCTGTTTTTAAAGAAATTCTGTGAGGGTTTTTTTGTCTTGTTTTTTAAGTCCAAAAGAAAGTTCTATAGTTAAGAAAAAGAAAAAAAACAACTCAACAACAATCAATTGTAGATGTTCTGACCTGTAGCGCTGGCATTGTTAGCAGATGCTGACGAGGGCGGCGAGTGTGCAAAGTGTCTTGCGGCGCTACGCGTGCGTCCCACTGCCGGTGCGTCCGTCTTCCCGTTGAGCAGGGGAGGCGTGTGCTTCGGGGGGAGGTTCTGTCTCAGGGAGGGGGGCCGTGAGGGAGGCGGCGAAGGCTCACGCCCTCTGGTCACTCGGGACGAGACGCGCCTCTTCCTCTCTGGGCTACGAACAGAGGGCAGGTCACATGACTGTGGTTTCAATTGGACTACAACCAGTTTTGGGAGTCACACCTGGACGCCGCGCTGCTGGGGGGAGACTCGCTGCGGCGTCGCCTCTTGACGTGCCGCGTGGGTCGCTGGTCGGGGGTGGTGTGCCGGGCGTGGCGCTCGGCGGTCCGTCGGGTCAGTTTCTCCGTCAGGCCGTGGATGGCCTGGTAATCGGCCAGGACGGAGCTGATGTGCTCCTCGAAGAGCGCAGATAGCCTCAGGCTCATACTGTAGATCTGAACACACACAAACACGTCAGTAAAGTATTATATAGTCATTTCAGTGGGAAACATTACTTTGATTTGTGAACGGAGTCTCAGAATGAATTCACTTTGCGTACACTGGTGTGTGTGTGTGTGTGTGTGTGTGTGTGTGTGTGTGTGTGTGTGTGTGTGTGTGTGTGTATGCGTGCGCTTCTCTCACCCTGGACTTCTTACTGGGCGTGTACGCTTTGGAGTTGCTGAAGATGAGGCGCACATCCTTGCAGAGCTGGATGGGCGTCTGGTACTTGCCTGCAGTCAGCGTGTTGAGGACAGTGCCAAAGTCCATTGGAGAGTCAACGATCTGGAGGTAATCCTGGCACAGTAACAGTGTGGATTCATGATTACTGAATGACCATACACATGCACATGAACACCAGAAAATAGGTATCTTACTCATTTCAGAGTCAGAAATAAACAGCGTAAAAAAAAAAAAACATTGACAAGCTGTCATGTGGATGTTTTGGCAACAGGGGGTGCTAGAATACCTAATGTAAGATTTTACAAAATCTCATCTGTTATCTCACGACAATCTATTCATCATCCGATACACCAACAGACATGTTTTTTTTCCTTCAAATGTATAGCATTGCCACATCACAAAATAAAATGATATGACAATATTGTCCTTATTTTTCATGATATTGTACAGTACTCTGCAATTACCAGTCCTACTTGTACATCATTAAATAAAGCACGTTGTACGTACCGGATACTCCTGCAGGTCGACGGGTTCTCTGAAGGGCTCAGAGTCCTCGCATTGGAAGATGAGGTCCAGCAGCTCCTTGCAGCGTCCTCGCCACGCTTGGGGGTCGTACGAGGGCGGTCGCGTGCGCAGACGCCGCCGAGTTGGACGCCGCTCCTGCGCAGGACATCGTCATCACAAACAATGAGACAAAAAATGGGCTATTAAGACACGATGTAGGTCAGCGGTAACATTACCGCATCAGAAAAATACTTTGCGTTGAAATGAGGCTTTATTCCTAAAAGGTATACATCATAATACTGTCCTTAATCATTCAATTAATAAATGAAACGTTTTGCACACAGAAGCTTAACAACAATAACAACTGAATAAATGTTTAAAAACAGTTTTAAATAGTGCAAATACGTATACTACCGAACTGTACTCCAGCTGCTTCCTCGATTGTGTCAAATGTTTTTTCCAAAAGTCTTAACTTAGTTTGCATCCCCCGCCCTTTTATTTGAATTCATTCTAATGTTTGATTGTATTTCACATTGTAATTGCATTTTATTTGACCTTGTGGTTTTGCGTGGAGGTTCCTGGCGCACTCGTGTCCTCGTCGTCGTCCTCCTCCTCCTTCAAGCAGAACAAATACATAAATCTTCATATTCTAAATTCGTATTTAGTTGAAGCTTTGAGAAACACACCTCGTCTTCAGAGTCAGAGAAAGTGGCCTTCTTCAGAGTTTTGTAGAGTGGCATCAAGTCTGTCACACTTTGGTCCCTGAGAATGGAAAAACATACATTCAATTTTAGGTTCATTTCATAACATAGACCATGGCACTTTTAATGGGCATCATGAAGTAAAAGATCCTTAAATACATAAAATTACCCATAAATGATTGAAAATGATTTTAAATAAATAATGCCATTGATTAATTCCAAAGATTGCGAAAGAAGCTTGCGGACACCCAACTCACTTAATGAACTGCAGCATGAGGTCGGAGACAAACTTGGCAGTGGTGACGATGAAGGAGCCCGGCTCGTTAAACGTTTGCGCGTTGTGCTCCACGTAACGAACTTCCCACATCAGAGACGACAGTCGTCTAAAGTGAGCCAAAGTGCACACACACTATAAGCCATTGCGCTTGATCCTATGTCACACACTAAAGTCGCATTGCGATACCTGTAAAAGCGGTTGACCAGCCTTTGGCGTATGGTGCTGAGGTCCGTGACGTAAGCCACCACCGTGCAATAGGTGGGGTACGCTTGAAGGTCCACCGGGAAAGCAAACGGCGCCGCAATGTCTGAAAACAAACAAAATGGTTGGTGTTGAAAAAAGAAAAAACATGGAATCGTATATCTGGATAAAAAAATAAATAACATTAAAAAAAGAGCAAAAAGCATAAGCCACTGAATATAAGTTCAATGGTGGAATCAGCCAACTCAGACCAACAAAATGATATTCTGATGTAAAATTTTTGTATTTACTTATGCATTACTTTTTACTTCCCGGAGTTGACCCTGGTGGAGTTACTTAGATGCAATTTCAGTCAGTCAAAAAGCAAACCAAAAAGAAAAAAAAAAAAGAGACAAATCGGACTGGACCTGCAGTGCAAAACCACCTTTTGAGAGCAGGCAGTCATCGCAGTTACACTAAAAAGTCACAAGAGGGAGCCATTGGAGCAGTTTTCAGGCGTCATGAAACTGACTGCAGGCTTCTTCAGAAAGTCAAATTTAACCTTTACGGCACCATTCCTTAACTTTTGTTGAAATAATTAATCGGGCCAAGGATGGCTGAAAAGGTATTTCTATTCGAACACAGGAAAGGAAAGCTACATTTCAAATTAATTATAATTGCGACGGCAAGTATTGCAGACGTAAGTCTCTAGCTTGTTTTTTCCCCCCTTTTTTCTCCCTCACTTGAAGTTTTATCCCATTCACGTTTTTGTATTTTAAAATATTTTGTGTGTGCAGCTGTTTTTTTCTGTATGAATAATGTTAGTCAAACAGTACAATTATGGAGGCAAATGTTCACAATGCTAATGTTCTGTAAGACTGTATTCTTGATGTATATTTGTAGATATGTACGGTGTCATTCTACCACCCCTCCCCGCCCCCAACATCACACAAAGGGTTAAAGCAACACTGCAGCCATTCTATCATGCTGATGACCTCAACATGCTGACTCGTGTTACGAGAAGCAGCTTAGTTTAGCATGACAAAGCTGGAATACGGCAAGGCGGGATGAGAAACACCACCACGACGACGATGTCCTACCCAGGGTGCAGAGCTGGTCGATGGCTTTGATAATGCGCTCGCACTCGTCGGCGCGCGTGCGGCATCCCCATTCGCCGTCCAGCGGCACGTAGAGGAGTTCGCGGTGCTCCTCCTCCGTGAGCGGAACACTCGTTCCCAATTCATCGGGGAATGACGCTGAGGAAGAAAACAAGCTTTGGAAAAGCGGGACTTAAAAGACGCTGGCTGTGTGTTGCAAGGACTCACCCTCATCAGGGATGAGCTCCATATCCCATGGACTCATCTTCTCCGTGTCGCCATTATCCCAGCTGGAACCACGAATGAAATGTTAGCAACAGGTTTTTACAATGCAAATTTTAAAATGTATTTCTCAGAACATATCCCACTCCATGTAGGGTTTTCGGTAAATTTGCCGCATTTAACTTCGAATGTAATGTCCTTTTAGCTATTAAGATTCTAGATGGACTACACACTAGGTAACAAATGTGAGAGAAAGCCACACAGGGACGGGGAAAACATACAAATGAAACTCAGATACAAACGTCAACCTTCAGAGCTACGAGACACACATGCTAACCACAAGACCACCATGTTGCCTAAACATTTTCCCATCATGTGCGAGAACACTCAAATATGTGTGCGATGTTTACCAGACATTGTAGCATAGAAAGAGGCTGTCCGGGTACCGCGACTGGTACGGCTCGTGACTCTCGATGGTGCCGAACCACCAGGCGTCGTCGATCACCGAGCGAAACCTGTCACCTGCACAGAAGGAGATCACGCCTGAAGTGCATCCGCTTCACTATAACAAACTGCACGTTGACACCTTACCAATAGTCCACTGCCTCTTCCTGGCATTGTCAAACTGCTGCCGCAGCACCAGGAAGTCGATGACGTCTGGCATATCGTGGTACCTGTGACAAAAAAGTATCATATCATATAATAAAAAACAAAAATGGACGAATTTAAAGGGCAGCTCAGGATCTTTACTTCATGGAGAAGGATCCTCCAGTCAGTTTGCCGGTATCCGGGTCCAGGAAGGCCAACTTGAGGCAGCATAATGTGGGCAAGCCCACCTCATACTTTATCCCCACAATCTTCATCAGCTCCTGCTCCTGACAAGCACAACAAAAAAAAAAAAAAAAAAAAAAAAAATCGCTGGGTTTTCACTCAGTCCTGTTACACTATCATCTTAACCCCTCTGAAACATTGACTCTATTCTTACGCGCAGCTCCATCTTGTGCCAGGGTTGCTTCTTAGGGTTGATGCTGTAAATCTTCTTTTGTTTGGCCATCTCCACATACGCCTCGTGGCCCTGACGGAAGTAGTACAACTACACACACACAAACACACACAGCATTACCCAAGATAAAGCAAGTTGTCAAACAAATAAATACCTCACCTTTAATAAACACTCCCATTTTTTCCCCATCATGACTTAAAGATTTGTAACTGTAGCCCCACTGAACAAAAATCAAATTAGATTGAACAAATGTATTTCTCTCTCTCTCAACTGGCTAAATGCGGACTCTTGTGACTAACATTAAATTGAACAAAATCCTTACTTCACCCCAAAAAATATTCCTCCTCTCACATGGCTATTAAATGCCCGTGAAAAGCGAATTTTTCCTCCGGAAAATATCAAATCTTCACATACCTCGTCTCCCATCTGTGGAATATAAGGACACCTCCTGGGAATCAGGTCCGTGATCCAGGAAGAGGGAAGCCACTCCTCCAAAGTCAGCCCTTGCTCCTGAAACTCTGCTCTCTGCCAGACAACATACTTCATTTTCTAACAAATATGATTCCTTTTTTTTTCATAATATTGAGGGGTTTTTTTCCTTTGAAATGACAAACCTTCCTCTTCTCCTTTGGCTGCTTCTTCTTTGGTATTGCCCCGTCCTTGTCGACTTTGTCCTTCTTGCGTTCTTTCTTGGGGTCACGCTTCTTGTCGGCGTCCTCTTCCGAGCTGCTGCTCTTCTTCTTCACCTTCACGCTTTTCTTGGGCGGCTCCAAGTTGATGCCTGCGTCGGCCGTCCAGTCCGAGTAGTCGCTGGAGTAGTCGCTGTGCGGACAAGACAACAATGTCATGGTGGAAGCTTGTGTCCTCGTTTGCATATATAGCAGTGCATGCAGACAGTCGCAATGATATATGCCGCAAACTTTGAACTCGGGCTCATCATTAGCATTAGCCAAGCGATGTAGTTGTGGTATAAGGAGAAATACAAAAAAAAAATCCAAGAATGGGGGAAAAGACAAACTTGTTTTGAATAATGTCATTTGCTTTCTCTGTAAGCAAAGGGGTAAAAAAAAGCAATCATTAAAAAAGGAAATTGGTATTTTGTGGAAAAAAAAAAATCTGCTATCTAATTTTAAGGTCATATCACCTAGCCATACCTTGAACTGCTGTGATCATCAGGCCACGGTTCCTTTTGCTCCTCATCCTTCTCCTCCTCTGACGAGTGCCCGTTGATTTGACGCACCTCGGTCTCGCCCTGTTCACACACATGTGAAGAGGTGACACAATCTGGATTCGCTCTCATTTTTCCTGAACGCATTGCAGAGCTATCGGATCTGGACTCGGTGTAAAGTGACTCGGACACTGGTACATAAAAATGTGATGAGGGCATCCGTGGTTCAGCTTGTGCTAAACATACTCAAACATTGATCAGCTGAACGTGTCCACTCAAAAGTAAAGAAACAGTCAAATTAAGTTCTCTTGCAAAAGTTCCAATGCATTTTATTGTTCATCCTGAAATTTCACACCAAAGCCCTAACCTTTTGTGAGTAGTGCATGTCAAATGAAAAAAGAACACTAATTTGCCCTCAGAGGCTGTTTGGATGTGTCTATAGGTGCTGCTGTTTTGGTTAGCAACGAATTGGAACTATTAAATACTCATGTGTGAATGACAATAGTTGAAATAAGTGGGGTATTTAAAGTCACCACCCTTTTTTCCTGAGGGTGAAAAGGAAAAGGAGGTGTTTGAGGGAGGCGGTTATTTTTCTGATGGGGATGAAGCATTTGGCGACCTCTATTTAAGGAAATCTGCCATGTTGCATATCTGCGGCCTACCTCTGAGACGCTTTCGTCATCGTCGGCCACCTCGGCACTCTGGCGGCTAGTCTCCTCCACGGCCGCCCGGGTCTGGTAACCGTGGTTACCCTGACTCCGCCTCCCCTCATCAGACACAGTCTCTGAAGTTGGATGGACCTGCAAGCCAAGAATTGGCAAAGGTGATGCCATCGCAACTCGTTCCATTAAAAAACCATTAGTGGGAAAATAATCAGGTTGGGAAAAAAAAAAAAAAAAAAAAAAAAAAAATCAGGCAAGGTAGACACCTTAGTCAAGGTGAGTGTGTCGCTTCTTATTACCTTCACGAAGGAGATTTTGTCGTTATATTGGATCCAGACATGATCCGGCTTTTTAAAAATCATTACAGAGTAGGTGTTGCTTGTGAAAATTCTAAAAAAGATGTATTGACAATTTCTTCTAATTTTTCAATGAATAATGCCTTAATTATCACTATCTCTACGACAAATTCATAAGGGCATCTTGGAGTATTATTATCCTTCCCATGAAAGAGTCACCTTGTGGAGGCCTAATCAGACAACATATTCATTCTTGCAAGAGCATGTATCCTAGTAAAAATGTACATCCAGTATTTCAATCAACATGAAATTGGGTGGACATAAAATTATTTACTCTTAAATCTATTCAATAGCATACAAGCATGAAGAAAAAGTGGCATTTACAAACATGATACAACTTGTTTGCTGTGCTGTCTTTTGTTATACAATATTTCAGAGGTTTTTACTTACTCAACTGCCATTTTATTTACTGATGTTATTTTTCACCAGTAAATAAAATGAAGGTATACAATTTGGTAAGGATTTCCATAGTTGGGCCTTGGCGGACGTCTGTGCCCCACAGAGTGCCATTTGTCTATTACACTGAAAGTAAAAGAACGTGTCTTGACTTAAAAAGTCTTACTCTGCTCTCCTTGGGCAGGGAGTGGATGGTGCGTCTCCGGCGTTCCGACTGGTAAATGTTGATCTCCTCCTCCCCTTTGGCCTCTCGCCAGTTCACCTGTTTCCTACATGACCAAAACAGACACACACAGTCAGCACACAAAAGCATCCTCGGGACAACAAAGTCGACAGTAAAACCCGGTGAGGCCGTCACTGCGCTGCGCTGTTGTTGTTTTTTACCTGACAGACGCATCTTCCAGCTCAGGCACCAGCACCCGGCGGCTCCACGCCACCAGATCTCCCTCGGTGGCCATCTGGCTGCGCGGGGCGTTGCTGTGCATCTGCCGCACACCCTCGATCTGCCCGCTGCGGCGGAGGCCCACGTTAGGCGGCGAGTGCACCTCTGTCGGAGAACCCACAGACCCTAAAGGATAAAAAGGTAGACGAACCGTTATTTTATCTTTGTGATGGTTGTATGATGTTTTACATGTTTGGAATTGACTTAGCCTTAAAGCTAATTCACAAGGCATGAATACCTCTGCTGACTCGGGAGCTTGCGGTAATAGCAGCAGCGGTAGCAGGCGCAGTAGCAGCAGGTGTCTCGTTTGAGCCCAGCCTCTGGTCCTGTTCCTGTTGTAATCTCTGGATCATGGTATCCAGAGGACTGGGGCCATCCACTGCCTGCTCGCTAACCACTTGGTTTAAACCTGGTAAACAAACAAACGAAAAAGAAATAATTGAGAATGAATGCATGGAATCTATGGAACTGTGAAGTTTGTTCCATTAGCCCTTTACCTTTTAATGTTCTCTTAATTATGTGCAGTCAGTAAGTAGCATCAAGTGGCTTGTTAACTGACATTAGAGTGTAGTTCCCCTAAAAGCATCTCGTTAAGCAGATAAAAAGCGGGATAATGTTCTTGTCTTGGCGGATGACTACGATGTCTTTCAGTCTAACTGGAAAGGCGCAGTCGTCGACAACAACGACGTATACCACCAGATGACCTCTGAAGAATTATATTTTTCAACCAATTATTTAATCAAATTATTTTTTTTAAATGTAAATTTTACTAATAATTTGGTGCTTTATCAATTACAATGGATCAATTATCAAATTATTTAATGAGTTGGTATTTAGTAAATTAATATACAGTATTTTAAATTAACCTACTTTAGGAACAAGTAGCTACATTTATATAAATGATGTAAATGATCAGTGGGAAGGATTAAAGGAAAAAGCGGGCCATACTTTGTTCAGCCCCTGCATTAATCCTTCAACATTGTTGCTATGACAACGACATGGCACTGGTACCCGAGGAGGTGACGCCCATCTGCGGAATGAGATGCTCGTCCCGGCAGCCCTCCCGGCCGGGCACCAGCCGCTGGTATCGGGGCGGATGGGGGTTGCCGTCCACGTCCACCAGGAAGGGGGGCGGCATGAGGTGAGGCGCCTGCTGGGTCTGCTCGTCCAGCACGTAGTTGTTTGCGTCACGGATTAGCGGCCGGTAGTCAGTGTGGAAGAACATCTGGTCGGCGATCTTGAATATGGCAGATCAATGAAGTCAGGTGAAGTCAGGTGACGTCACTATGTGTGTGTGTGTGTGTGTGCCCCGCTTGAACTCACCTTGTCATACTTCCCGCTGGAGCCGAAGCCAAAGATGAGAAGGTGACCGTGGGAGTCGGTGGCGGCAAAATGTTGCCCGTCCGGACTACACTTGCAGTCAAACAACGCCCCGTGGCCCTGACCCTCGATCTTGGGACATGTAGGCACTCGTTAGTTTATTAAGTACACCACTATGAGTTAAAAGTGTCACTTTCGGCTTGTCTCATCACATCGCCACAGGAAGGTTTCCTATGGCACAGTGTGATGCTGTCGAAATGTTTTAGACACTTAAAATATTTTACTATGTTTACATCAATTTCCACCCTATTCACAGCTGTGAATAGTTGCTGGAGCGATGGCTGCCAGTGTGCATGCCTTCGCTCAGTGTATTCATTTGTTCATGCAGTCCAGACCCCAGAATCAAAGTAAAACATCTGCATCACATGTGAGGAGGACAAACAAGCAGAAATGCGCGATCTTTTCTTCCAGCGCCAGCTCACCATATTGAAGTAGGATCGAATCTTGACGCCTCTGGCCAGGTCCCACACGATACAATTGCCGTCGTGCCCCGCCGAGAATAGGATGCGGGGATCGAAGGGGTGTGGCTCCAGGACGAACACCTCGTCCTCGTGACCCTGCCCAGATGGAGGTTAAACATTCCTACGTGGCACCAGGACCTTGAAGGTGTCGTTCGCCCCGGAGCATTTTTACCAACATCGGTTACAATCTGACAGCATTTTATGTAAATGTACTGGGTCGACTGTGTACAGACAGTTGTTGGGGCCCTAGGCGGGAGTGTAAGGGAGGTGTTTTTGTAAAATTCAGCCACCGTAGCCAGTTTGACTTGGCAACATGAAATTTGATACACATGTCTATCAGAAATGGGCCCAACAAAAATGTCTCATGAGGTCTTTCCTGAAAGATACAAAAAGTATGACAATTTGGTATGAAGTTACCATTTCAGGGTCAATATTCAAAGGTCCTTCAAAAATTTAATATTTTTCAAATGCAGCCCCTGGGGCCAGTTTAACATGAAATTTGGAAGGCATGTCAGCCCAAAAAATGTTAAGAACTTGCCTTAAAAAAATAAAAAATAATAAAAAAAATTTAAAAAGCATTGGAAGTATGCCCTTTTGTCTTGAAGAGGTTTCAAATGGTCTTCAAAAACAAACTTGAACGACTTTTAACCATGTAAAAAAAATATTTTATACTGCCATTTTTTTAATGTACTTAAAATAGGCATACGTACTATCAGGACGTGAACAAGGTTCCCGCTGATGGAATTCCAGACCTTCAACGTCAGGTTGTTGGCTGCTGTTATCACCGTGCCGTCGTGACGGTCCCACGCCACCATGGTGACCTTTAGCTTGGTGACCTTGTCTTCTAGTGGTGGTGGGTTGTACTTCCTACAGGAAAAGCACCAGTTTAAATATTGAAAATCATTATTCATCACGACAAGCTAGGTGATTATTTGCATGGAAGCAAAAAAAATAAATAAATTGTGTAAATTAAAAGAGCTCTCGTTCACGTTTTGATTTGACATTGGCACACACAGTACCGTGTTACCCCGCTAATTGTAGTTAATTGTTTGGTTTGCAGAGCGATTACACGGCTGTGTGTATTGCTGTATGCTCCGTTTGTATTGTGCTGCTGCCCTGTGTGTGCTAAAGTTGCAGATATTTAAAGGTTTATAGTTACCGTAAAGTCGAAGCTAATTTCCATTAGCTCATCTATGGCGTATCGACTGAATGGTGCTTTGAAAAAAACTGGGATTTGCTGAGTCCTCTACATACCCTGGTAATTTAGTCTGCATGTCTAGCAGGATGCTCCTCCAGCCTTGTGGCTGCAGCTGCCAGATGCGCGCCGTGCCGTCCCTGCTGCCACTCACAAACCTTAAAAAAAAAAAAAATCAAATAAAAAATAATCACACACATTTACTTCCAAAAACAATAAGTAAACACAACACAGTTCATTTGATCTAATAATTAATGTGTATCCAGTTCATGTACAGTATTAGTCACTGAGTGAAAGCAGCATTTCTACTGTGCTGACAAGTCAGTTAATTACAACACCCAGAGCTTCCATCATAATAAACCTGCACTGTGTGCACTGTAAAAAAACAACAACAATAACTCACTTGCCACACCAGCAGACAAAGAAACTTACCGGTCGCTGCAGTGTGAGAACTGGATGCTGTCAACTTTGTCCTAGTTAACAAAAAATAAAGAGCCAGCATGAGTAGGACAGCTTTCCGAATCATGGTAGTTCCTCACATAATGGCCTCGGCTCTCAGACACTACACCCCAATTCTTTACTACATGAACACATAACGATGACTACTCAAATACACAGCAGCCCTCCTTAGGTTTATAAATACAACATGATTTCAATGTGCCTCCCAGGTATTTATTTGCTACATATCTTAGTTTTTTTTTTATAATATAATTCTTTTATTAATTATTTCCTATTTTTCATTTTTGAAAACCCAAGTTGTGTTGTATTTGCACCATACAATGACAACAAAGGCTTTCTATTCAAATCTATCTTTCTTTTGCCACGAGCTAGCTTGACAACGACATGCCATGTGCTGTTAGATGTCTTTTACCATTACACACTGCCTGAAAGCGGAGATAGCATCTGTAAAGCTGACATTTAAAGCATTTAGAATGAGAAATGTACAGAAAAATAAGAGATTAATAAAGTCATCTTGTCTAGTAAAAACCTTACCCCTAATAGATGCCTGGCACTCCCTGCAGTTGCGTAAATAAAACCCCCTGGTCATTATGTGAGGAAATAAAAGTGCATTTGTACAAATAAAAGCTTCCCCCAATACAAAACAATAAAGAATCCATCTCTTCAATGGATTTACTGACTGAATGGGACTCCAGTTCTGAGATTTTCTCTGGTTGTCCTGAGCCAAAGTAGTACACTCTGATGATGTGATCCGTGCTTCCCGTCGCCAGGAACATCCCTCCTGTACGCAGTCACCTCATGATGTACAATATGCAGACGTGTTCTTTATAAAGAATAATTTGAGAATAAGCAGTTGTTTACCTGCGCTGAAGGAGGAGCACATCATCTGGACGCCGGGTCTGGAACGTTCGGTGAACTTACTAGGCCTCTGACTGGATGCAAGAAAAAAAGTTGTCAACAAAGGGTGCCAGTGATGCCAAAGGAGGGAAAAGTGCCATGACACCAATTGAACAGGAAATGGAACAAACATATGGAAATAAACTAACACGAACCATATAATTAATATAATATCACCTACTATCCGGCATTACCTATAAAATAGGACTGGACGAGTTTGGAAAAAATAATCATTATTATTTTGAGATTAAAATCACGATTATTAAGACGATTATTCATTTGATTTCAAAACTTAGTATTCATTCAATTGCTAAAAGCAAACTTTATAGGGGCTCAATTTGACACGTCACATGACAAGAGCGTTTTAATAAAGGCTGGCCCTGGAACAGATGAATTCATTTTACTCACATTATTTCCTGGGGGGGAAAGATTACACTGTAGTGCACAGTCCATATGTTCATAATAATGTTATTATTTATGTACAATAAAGAATAATCTAAATGCACTCATTACAGTGCCAGCTGTGTCTCACCCAAACTTGAGTGTGCGTGCGTCCCACTGCCAAAAGCAGATGGTGCCGTCAGCGCCCGTGGAGGACAGGTAGCGCTTGGAGCCGCTACACAGAGGAGAAAACTGCAAACACAAGCAGTTTATCAGCATAAGCTGATATAATATACAGTTCTCTAAATAGGAAGCAAAGTATGTAACCTAACCTAACCATATCATTCGTTTTCGAACAAACGTCCACTAGCTTACTGCTATCGTATAATGTGAAACGTTATAGACAGGCTAAATGAAATTAGCATACATTTTATCGATACTATAAACCATCAAACAAATGATTTTTTAACACACATGGAGCAGCAACACATACAAACTAACAGTGCATACAATACTCACTGGCATGCAGTAAATTATCTTTGCTATACAGAAATAACAAATATGGCTGGAGCTGAGTTGAATGGGACATGCTGAAAGTAGTAGCAACACAACAAAAAGCGTTGGGGACCTGCTCTGCCTCTTCTTCTTGCTTTTAATTACAAGTTGCCTGTTCTAGTAGATTTAAGTACTACAATGGTATGTTGTGGCACAGCATGAATCTGTGAATCCTTCTTACAGCCGGGGAAAAAAAACAATCACAAAAAAAATGGCCTCAAGGCAGACACACCAACACCGGATGAATTTCCGAGACATGAAGAGACCATCAAAATTAAAGGGGGACAATTAAAATGAAATGAGACTGGGTTAAACTACGGGTATAAACAATTTTTTTTTGCACTGTTGGGCATATCACTTTTGTATTTTGGGGGCTTCTTTTTGTCTTGTTTGTTCAAATTCTATTAATCCCAACCATGTAAACACAGGATTTCACACTACTGTGAGATGTGTTTTTTTTTTTCCTTTCCATAAATATGACAGTATAAATCATATCTGTAGAGAATGAAGAGTAATGTTTTTACTAACATGGCATTGTACGTATGTCCGAATAATGGTGCGTGATAGTGGGCGGGGGACACTATACACTCATTATGCAGAAGGGGGCTCCTCACCTGTAGGGAAGTGATGGACGCGGCGTGGCCCTCCAGCACGGCGAGCGGGGCGCACGTCTGCAAGCACCACACGCGGATGGTCTTGTCGCACGAGCCGGCGGCGATCATGGTGTTCTCGTGGCTCACCGCCATGTCGGAGATTTCGGCGGCATGCCCGCGCAAGGTCGCCAGCAGACAGCCGCTGTCCGTGCTCCATATCTTCACCAGGCAGTCATCGGAACCCTGAAGTACAAGACGGAGAAAGGAGTCGGTGCATCACAATGACTATAAGGTAAATAAATCGCAACTAACCAGAAATACAATAACATTCAAAATGTGTGGTATAATAAAACAAAATTTCCAAGAAATGTACACTATTTTTATGTACATTGTAATTTACTGTAATGTGCAATGACGTTTACAGTCATGCTCCTCTAGCAGTGCACAAACTAATCTTATTTCAAGAGTTGCGGGAAGAGATTTATTTATCTGGGAAAATTGCATTCTACTCCATCGTGATGTTCATTTGATTGATTAACTGATCAGCCCTGCTATGGATCTGTTCTTTTGGAATCATCCAAATGATGGCTTGCATCTAAAAAAACTTGTATGTTGTAGGTTCACTTGTAACTCAAGGCACCGCTGTATAAGGTTAATTGTTAGAGAGCATCAATCGCTCACAGCTGCATTAATGGAATAGTCGAGGAAAATAATCAACATGTCCGCCACAAGGTAAAAAGATCTACAGTAAATATGATTAGGAACATAGACTGCAAACTGGTGGGGGGGAATGGTGAAGGAGACGGAGGATGAATGTTAATTCTGGCATTTATCCAGCAAGCGCCTCTGAGGAAACACTCTCACCCTCCAGTCGTGAGGAGGAAAAGCGGGAAAAAGAAAGGGGGGGGGGGGTTAGGGAACGGAACAAAGGAGGGGCCGCACGGGAAGAGAAGAAAAAGACGGCGAATACAAGCGAGCCCAGGAAATGTACAAACGCAACGAGAGATAACAGAAGAGTCAATCTAGCACCCGTGCGTTCACCCTTGAACAGTGACCACCCCCTCCTTCCTGCTGCTCAGCCATTTTTAGACATTTTAGGATGCAAAAGCTGCAAATGGAAGCAGGAAGCATGGAATAAAGCTTAAATAAAGTCAGACAATCAGAAGACAACAATGATGAAATAAATGGCTTTTTGTACACGGAATCATGGTACAATGACACTGACAAAGCAACCCCTAAAATGGAGTGCGTAAAAATGTGGCTCACTTTAGTACCCTTAACGTTTTTCATGCCACAAAAATATTTGGGCACCAAAAAATGACACAGTACTTTAGTATCCTTACCAGTGTTTGACCATGGAACCACAAAAACACACAAGGCTGCCAAATGTGGTACAGCCCACATCTGTTGAATTGGGTGCCTAAATACTCAAGGTTACACAAGGTCAGACTTACGGTGAATATGCGTCGTCCTGTCCTGTCAAAGGTGACGCAGTAGACTGAGGAAAGGTGTCCCAGGATCCTCTTATGCATCTTCATGTGCTGATAGACGGCGGTGGGCACCAGTTGGCGCAGGCGGTAAGAACCATTCAGCCGCCGGCCGTGGCTGGTCTCCACTGGGACAACGAGTAGAGAAGACGCATGATGTGAGGATGCGAGACTTACGTCAAGAATTTTTAAAAAAAAGGTTGGGGTTTTTTTTTCCCCTCTTAGCAGCTCCCTAAACCTGTTTACACTGAAAACATGGTGGCAAACAGATGGGAGGTAGTTTAGTAAAGAGGCGCATTTGGTCAGTAGTTTGGAATTTGTGTGTGTTTACAGCTTCAGATAGCAAAAACAGCCCGCTGCAAAGCAAGTTTAGAGAAGTCAAGGCATTCTTAGTATCGTTGCGTTTGTGGGATTTAAATTAAGCAGAAAAATCATCATGTATTTTAGTCATCCATCTCAGAGGGCGGCCATTTTGCCACTTGCTGTCGACTGAAAACGACATCACAGTTGCTCAGGTAACGACCGTCGCGGCTCACTTGTTTTTTGGGTTCGGTCATGTGACGTTCATTAGGCAATGTGATGACATTTTCAGCCAAGAGCAAATTGCAAAATGGCCCCTTGAGATATAATGAATCCAAAAGGCGTGATTAGACTAGTGGGGCCGAACAGAACTTTATTTATTTATTTATTTTGACTTCGCCCCTCGATAAATGCGGCCTCAGTGTAACGTATACCATCGGTGACTCTGAGTGACCACTATTGTTTTGAATGCAACAAAATCACAGGTGTTCTTTACCAATGTTGGCCGGGCTCCCATAGATGATGGGAGGCTCTGGCGGTCGTCCACAGTGAAGCGCCGCCAGCGCTGAACCCTTCCATACCACATGTTTACAACCTGTGCGACAAAACAACAGAAAAGACGTCTTAGGCCCTTGCGCATGGAAAGCATGTGTGTTTGGTCTAAGTGGCGCGCGTCAACTCACTCTTGCTGGTGCGGAGGAGATTCTGCCGGCCCGCCCCCAGCAGGCTGGTGAGTCCCGGCACGCTAGCTGGGACGTCCCGCTCAAGTAGAGGACACACCCTGGAGCACACGTGCAGCAGGTGCTCAGGACTGATGTGGCGGTACAGCTTCACCTACATGATAACACAAACCACTGTTAGATGGGCAACCAAATCAAAACAATCCACAACATTCATATTTGCAGTGGTGTCTTTGGAGGGAGCATCAAGAAAGTGACATAATGAATGAGGTGCCTTAATACATTTTGAGAAGCCAATTCATTTGGGATAGACCCCCAGTAGTGAGAGAAAAAAAACCGAAATTATGTTGAACACAAGATGAATGCAACAAACACACTTATACAACTTTTACAAGGACAATTTCAATATAACTTCTGAAGAACTTTCAATGCGGCATTCAAAAATGTTAAATCAATTATATTGCACCTGCACATAAAAGTGATTCAAAAAGATTATTTTGCTTTTTGAAGATGAGAGATGGAGCAATCAATAAAGGCAACTGTTACATTACAGCCAAAGAGAAGAAATTAATCAGAGGTTTACGTCTCTATTTCATGTTTTATGTGTCATCTAAAACATAAACTATGCTGTGCCAGTGAGGCAAAAAAAAAAAAAAAAAAAAAGGAGCCATGTAGTCGAGGAATTTCAGGGACGCAAGGGAACCTGACAATTTTCCAGGGGGGGAGAAACAAAGAACGTAATATACATTATAAAGGACATGAAGAAATTCTGTATTTAGAACATAATTAGCCAAATGTGTACCTTGTGTTGCATACAAAACTACAATTCATCCATAAATCGAAATGGGACTACCTTTGCTTAGCTACATTTATGTATATTTAATAAATGAACAAATGTAAATTTACAATACATGTATGATTACGATGCAATATTTTTGTAATCATCACACAGTATTTACACTGTTTTCGCACTGGAGTGGCATCATGAGTGTTTCACAAGGATTCAGCACCTTTTATTTTGAAATAAGACTACAAATGTCACAAGTTTTGTTTCCTAAGTAAATTATATTAACCACACACGACCTGTGCACACATTCAAATAGCGTACTGATATGCAACACACGTGCGTGCGTACACACACATTGTCCATCTCTTATCTGAGCATTAACAGCCTGTGTAGCACACACACTCACACATGCACAATTAATGGCCGCCCATAATTACATCCAACATCATTGCTGGTACCAGAAACGTGATCAGCATTTCACAGTGCACACACAGACATTAACAATTTTCTCTGCACATAATTGCAAAAGAAAGCGTCTTCATAAATGTCATTTTCCATGCAGCACACGAAAGCACAGCACCGAAAAATCAAACATTGTCAAGATGGCTCAGCGTTCACTAAAAACATTTACATAAGCTGCATAAGCATGTGCAACTGTACATCCCCTCCTTGCATAATAATGCAAAATATGAGTATTTCACTTAATTAATGCATCTTAACTAATTACCCCCCCCTAATTAATAATGGTAATTAATTCCCATCTCCATCCTAAATACACAAAACACTTGGGAGGTACAACAACAACAAAATATTAACAAAGCAAATTAATAATACAAATGTGAAATCACAGAAAGATATTTTTCTTAATAATTAAAAGCATTTCCAGTATTTTTTCAAGAGAATAGTAAGAGGCAGGCTTGGATTGACAGGTGGTGGGAGGGGCACGCAGACAGAGCGAGAGAAAGAGAGAGAAGAGGGGAGAAAGACACTACGCGTATATACTTCATAATTCCATAAACATTACACTTTCACATACTCTAAACCCCCATGTATAAATTTATAATGCTCGCGAGTGAGTGCAATGCAAATATTCATGGAAGAAAAAACACAAAAAATGCATATTAATAGTTTAGAATAACTGATTAAATCAGATAATCTGATTAATAGCAAAATATGTACATTGCACATGTATGCCTTGCTAAATGTAGTCAAACACGTGGGGATTAGTGTATTCTCTCCATTCTCTAAAATGTCATATGTGCTTTTTAATTAGCATAATGTGAACATTAATTAACTGCAATATTTGGACATATGCAAATGGGGGCACTAGCTCATCTGTAAGGATTTGGGTTTGGGAATCTGAGGGTGACGGTCCAAGTCCTGCTACGTGAACAAATGAAAAATGACGACTAGTTGCTGGAGAGACACTCGTCTACTTCTAAACTACTGTTGAGGTACCCTTGAGCAAGGCACCAACACCACCAATAAGTGGTGTCAGAGTGAACTGTAGTGGTTTTACTCAGAAATCTCTCCGTGCGTGGCTGCAGGTGTGTGATCTGGTTTTCCGTGTGGTGTGCAACAGCAGATTGAGAGTTTAATTTCCCCCTTGTGGGATTCTAATCAGTAAAACACGTTTAAAAATAAAAAATAAGAGTTGAACGTTACCTCTCATCTCCATGTCCAAAGTAAAATCTCCAGGGAAAAAAGTGCATCCAACAACGGCTTTGTGTTTTCCTTCCTTCTGAGTGTCAGATAATAATCCAGATCCAATCCAAATATGAATTGACTTGAAAAAAACGAGTAAAATAATCCAGTTTGGATCTGAGGAGGAGTGTTGTTTGTGTGCATAGAGCAAGCTGGAAGTGAGCGAGAGTGAGAGACTGTGCTCCAGTCCAGTTCAGCCTGCCTGCTTGCTTGCTTGCCTGCCTGCACCCACAACACTCGTGACGTAGCAACAATTCCACGAGCGTTCAAACTCCACTTTCCCCTTTAAGCACTTGCGTGGGACACCAATTGGTTGAGGATACCAGGTCCTGACCCCCCCCTAAAAATCCTCGTCTAAGCCCTAGTATTTATATTTTAAAAAAACACACATATTTTAAGTGTTTTGCTGCTTGCATGGGGGAAAAATGCGGGAAATTCAATTCGTAAAGTTGCCGTGTGAAACTTTCTCCTGCAAAAGAGAGAAGCTCCCTTACCAAATTGTCATACGTCCCGGGGTGTTCCTGCCCGGTCCAGTCCAACCTCCTGGGCAGCAGCTACACACGAAGCAACACACGAAATATTTTAAGTGTTATCATCATCAAAAGTGTTGTTTTGAAGAAATATCCAAGAGAAGTGAAGCAAAAAGGCGACATTGCAGCGCCCGCGCATCTCTTTACTCCACTTACCTCCTTATCCTCCACCTCCCTTATCAGCGTCTGAAAATGGATTAAAAAAAGACAACATGACGCCTCATGGCCGCCTTGATGTGATCCAAATGAGCCCCGAAATTCTCAAAACACCAACCTCGGCTGCTTCTTGGCACGGTCCGGCTTCTAGAAAGCGGGCGATTAGGAAGTAGAGCTCTGGTGTGGGTCGGAGGGGAGAGAGAAGAAGCACGGGGGAGCTGCGTTACAAGAGGGCTACCGATCGCGGGGAGGGAGAAGGGGGGACATAAACCACAACCTCGGCCCGCTCCCCGAGCTCCGCTACTCACCAGAAGTCAACTGCGCTATGTGCGGCCTGTCTGAAGCCATGTTTTCGGCGTGCTTCGGCGGGGGCAGCGCCGGAGCCGGAGCCGGGCCGCTGGGTGTCGGTGGCTGCCCTGTAGCTGTCACTGTTTATCCACCAGGAAGAGGCTGCCTCCATTCAGGCGCTCGAAAACAGACCCGGCTCGCCTCCGCTCACGGTGTTCCTCCGCGCGGCGACGAGTCTAGTGCCCCCCGTGTGGGTTTGCCTGCCAAACACCGCCGCAAGTGACAGGGACACAAACCATCCGCGGATACATGTTTAAATGGGTGGAAATGTTTATTTTAACGGTGGGATTTTAATTCTATGTAGGTGTTTTCGGCCACATCCCCCTCCCCCTTCAAAAAGGAAAAACGAGCCCTCGGCGGAGGGATATCAACGGTGTGTTTCACGCATAGGCCACTGTAGAGTGGAGCTTGTAATGGCAACCTACTCGAGGAAGAGAGTATTTGTTACTTGAAAGTCGTCGATACTTCACATCTAGACGACGTTTGACTAGATAATGAGCAACGATTGAACATTAATCGAAACGCGTGTGGACACAATAAAAAAAAAAAAATAGATGTACAACATGGCTGCCGAATCCGCGCGAGAAGGCTAGCTACTCCTTGAAAGACAACTTGGCGTCGATGTTTGTTTGCTCAAGTGTGCGTTTCGTGTTGGTGTTACTCGAACAAAATGTCTCGCGAAGACACTCGCCCTCCTCGGGAGCCTGCTCGGCGCGGAAGAAGTCCATCTCCTTAACGCCGCCTGACACTAAAATGGGGGAAGGGTTGTTGTTAGCGGCAGTGGGGGCAACGACGTAGCCTAATGAAGGAACACGTGAGTTAGTGGAACAGAATAGAAACATTGGAGTAACATTTTGCCAATTATCACGGATATACCGAAGGGACACTTACTCCTGGTTCTACTAAAACAGCTTCAATTCATAAAGTGACTCAAATACACAAATTAACAGTTGTTGGCCAATACAAGTTTCATATCTACCGTTCAGTATACAGTACATAATCACTGTAAGATTCACCGATAGCCTTGCTCAAAGGCACATAAGATGTCCTCTGTAAGGGAAATGACATCCTTCGGTATTCCCCCATGATTTTGAAAGTGTTCCATGTGGTGTAGGTCTTGACCCCGTTATCCAGCACTGAGGCCAAGACCTTTTAGCAAAGTCGTTGTAGAATGAGTTACATTCTCTTAATAGCAATATTATTGGCAACATGACAGGATTTCCAAAAAATCAAAACCCATTAAAATGCAAATGCAATCAAAAGTTTGGTTGGAAAGGCCACTTCAACCAGCGTACAAGAGGGCAAGTATTTTTAAAATTGGATGAAGCATAACTTCCAGAGAAATGAAGCTTTTTGTGTGGAGGGGGAAATTAGTCTTTTTGAGGATTATTTTTTAGAAAATCTGGTCAAAACACCTAATATTAGAGTTAAACAGTATAACTTTACTATTTCTCAATCTTCTTGATTCCTTCATTTCATCATCTCAGGGAACTCCCCTCTCCTAGTGACTGACAAATTTCAGTTAAAAATATCCAACAATTTTTGAGGCAAGCCAAAATTCCGAAACAATGTAAAATTTGTGCATGTTATGTAAATGTGTCCGTTGGTTGAGTGTCAGAGATATAGTGTCTTCCTTGGACCCCTGAGCCAAATTTTGTGACATCACCTTGAGAAGGTATAATTATGTCATTTAAAAACAGTTACATATACTAAGTCATGTACATACTTTTAAAAGATTGTAAATAAACGAAATATCTGTAAAATAGAAAAAAAATTGTTATACAGGTAGTTTGTTAACTATTAATTTGTTTTACTTTCATTAAAACTAACATGAGAATGAAATTTTGATTATTACAGTAAACAATTATAAGACTTTAAAAAAATCCTAATATTGATCTATGTCTGTTTTAGAACTCAAATGTGGCCATGGAGCACAAAATTTTGCCCACAACAACGTGTAAGGCATTTCAACCTAACACTTATGGTGTGTATTGCTAACACTGGTACCCCCTCTAGCCACAAGGGGGCAGCCTCTCCTCCTTTTGCTCACAGTCGTGTGTTGACAGTGACGTCATACCTCGCTCACGTATGACAGCTATTTTGGAATCCGAGATGACATAATGGACTATTTTGCAATAAAAAGCACAGATCTATGCGGGCAGTAAAAATAAAATGTCTTCAGAGAAAGAAATACTCAAGTTAAGTACAGATACCTGAGGAATCTATTTACAGTAGAGTAAAAAGTAGTTGTGCTTTTTTACTTGCCACCATTGATCTTCAGTAATTTAATTTCACTTTTAAATCAAAAAGAGAGCCAAGCACTGGCCTACATATTGTGCCCATGTCTGCCGATAGAGGAGCCACACTGGCTCCACTGATTGCTGACCTTTCACTTCCTGATGCAGCACTTTTTTGTATTTGTCTGTACCACGTGGCCTCACACAAAAACGATGTACAGCTACACGTACACACAGCTGTGCATGGCCCCACTGCTGGAAAATGCCCTCAAAAGCCGGTCTGCAACGCATCCGATGGGACGGTGACGTCTCCCAATACATTTACAATCAAAATGTTTCCGTGGAAGATACTGAAAGCAATGACAAGAGAATCAATGAGTTAAAATCATTAC
The DNA here is from genome assembly GCF_054856515.1 of Filicampus tigris. Classification (NCBI taxonomy): domain Eukaryota; kingdom Metazoa; phylum Chordata; class Actinopteri; order Syngnathiformes; family Syngnathidae; genus Filicampus; species Filicampus tigris. The sequence goes on along the minus strand of NC_141236.1, from coordinate 8,525,285 downwards.
TGTTTGTTGGTGCAAAGAACAACTGTTATACAAATGTTACATTTAACACACTTTAAATTAAAAAAAAAAAGTCTAAATTGGGCATCATGCCCTGCTATGCGAACATAGCCTAATAAATGGAGCCTTGCAAAATAAAAAACAAAGTGGTCAACTTTTTCTTTTTATTTGAAAATACTCTCCCAACAGAATGAAGCCAATTGAGCACCGCACCGCTGCTTATTGCTATGTCACTCTGCTGCAGGACAAGGGAATAGGGTGGGGGTGGTGTGGGGATGGGGTTTGAGTATAGGAGAGAGAAAAACGTTGGGAAGTCAAACACAAGAGACCCACCATCGTGTCCAGCCCAGCACACGCTTACAAAAAGGAGCTATGGGCCATTCTGAAAAGGAAGAGCTGTAAAAATGCTGCAGGTGTTCTCCAAGGTGACCGCCGCGTTCTCTTCAAAAAGGAAAAAAAAAAATAGACAACTATGAATGAAATATGACGACTGAAGGAGATCAGGATGAAGAACATAAGCAGCTGTCTAATCATAAAAAAAAAAAAAAGTTGTGAAAGTAGGATTTCAAGGAGTGTGGACATAAAATGCGTATTTTAGGGAACGCTGGTCGTTCATCTCTAGCATCTATCACAAGTCTACAAAAATTCAGCATGTTACAAAAAATTTGTCGATAGGAAAAAGGGAAAAAAAAGTGGCGCCTGTTGTTTTTACGCCTTCTCCTCAGTGGCTTCCTCGGCAGCCTCAGTTGCCTGCAGGAAACAAAAATAGGAAGAATTAAGATTTTTACGTCAAAGTATCCTGATTGGGCCTTTTCCCCACTGCAAAGAAAATTATCAAATATGTTTTTTTTATTTATTTATTTATTTTGCTAGCTTTGGGGTTTAATATTAGCACTACGTGACCAAGACTATTACCATCTTGACGTCCGTTAAGAGTCAATCACACGGATGTAACGGAGAAAATCTGGTAACTTTTCAAAATAAAATATTTTGCAGCCTCACATAAATAAACCAGAGGTACTGTGTTTATTTTTTCTTTAATCTTCAACAGGGATGTACAGAGAAGAAGAATGTAAAGGGAAAGTGCCGTCACATTCAAAGACTCCAAAGTCACCATTTACACATTATTTGGGTCCCTTTTTTTTTTTTTTTATTTATGTTTGTGTGCTAATCAAGAATGTTGAACATGATTTATTCCTTTTTAGACTTAAAAGTTGAGAAATGCTGTAACAATATTACCTGTTAGCCACGAAAATTTTGTATTTGTTTATTGTAGAATAGTATTAGTTAGAGCTGGGAATTTTACTACAAATTGAGCGTCCGACAAAACTTTCACTAGCACTTTGATACTGATTGGTAGCTACTGAACAGGAAGTAGCCTGGTGATTTTCGCGCTGGCTTGTACGAAGAGTAGTTACCGTGGAAAGCTGTAGCTTTACTTACAATATTTTATTCTAAGCTAACATTCTTAATGTTAACATTGCTACAAACACACATAAAAAAAATAAAATAAACAGCTGTTGTCACTCTGAAATCATTCCACTACCATCTCTCCTATTGCATGCTCCGAAATGTCATCACAGCATGCTGCCTGTCTCCGCAGCACGGTGCTGTATGCTGTACTAAGTGCAGGGTGAAAAGGCTTTTATGCTGAAGATGAAGCTATGGGTTAGTAGGGCACACGCAAAGTTGGGTTAGCATGACACTCTGGCATACCCTTCACTCTGACTGTCTCGCTCTGCCCTCGCACTGACATGGTGGAGGGAGCTGAGTTTCTGATGGAAGACACACTAACAGATGGACGACACACAAAGATCTGCGTGTGTATGCATGTGTGTATGTGTTGGAACACAAATAGACAATCGTTATTAAATGCTCTTTTTTGTTTGGTTTAGTTGTTTGTTTTTTTTTTTGCCCGCCTCAAACCTCGTTAGTCTTGGCGTCTCCATTCTGAGCAGGGCCATCTTCCTTCTTCCCTTTGGTGCTGCCTTTGCGTGCCTTTGCCCCCTTTTCATCGGCCACCTTCTGCAGAGGAAGTCATTCAAAGATCAATATTAGTTATCCATTCATTGATCATTAAGATGGGTAAAATGCGGGGGCGGGGGGCAGCTTTGCAGGGGCTCGTTAACATTGTATAGGTCATAAATAGACTGTTTTAGGACAAAATGTGTGTGTGCTTTCTTTACCTTGATGACGACCTTCTTGGCTTTGGCCTCGGGTTTTGGCAGCGCGGGCTTCTGCAGAACCAACAGAACTTGGTTAGACTGGATTGGCTTGCTGGACAGTTCTAGATGTGATGTCTATCTACACTTTCCCAGTGTACATTTATGGAGTTGAGATATCTAGAGTTTTGTGTTTTACGGCATGTAAAATTGCCATGTGGACTTTTGGGGTGAAACATTGTCCTTTTTTTTGCTGAAAAACACATTCAGTGGTTTTGTACTCCAATGCAGTGTCTAAAATGGTCTTTAAATATTGTGCACACAATCCCTATGTAGGGCTCATGCCATTTTGTAGAGGTGTCTGAATGTCCAGAGAAAAAAAAAATGCTGTGCACTCGAAATTGCCCACAATGCACTTGGAAAAGTAATCCAAAGTCTGCCCATTTAGCGTCACCCATCCGTCTAGTAAATCTTTGAACTGGACTGATTTTTTTGGTCTTTTTATCTAGTTGTTCTACTCATGATTGACATGCCTTCTAAAATTGACAATTCAGGATAATTTTATAGATTTTCAGTTAGTCATGTGTTACATGCTGTGTCCTCTTGACATAAGAGTGTAATAGGTACATTTGAAAGTGCTACAACAGTGAAACAGTTGACATACACATCACATTGAACACATAAATTTACATATGAACACATACGTACACTGTTCTACAGTATTCACTGGCGTCGGGCTGAAACCTCCTATGTCGCAATTTGGTAAATTTCATATTTTTTTTCACAAATCTATACTAATAGTTAGTCTAAATGTGGGTGTTATTTGTAAAAATGGACATATGTAATGTTTGGAAAATGGCTCGCTCTCTTATTGAATGAAATAATAATGGTGGGGTCTCCTGAAAAGTGAGTACAAGGTACAAGGATTCTGCCCGACGCCAGAGATCGTATAAACATAGAAAAACAGGCAGTGTGGTAAAGCAGATTTCTGGAAAGAGATTATATTAAATTATGTAATTTTTTTTTAGCACATTTGTGTTGTTTTTCCACACCAAACCCAAAAATTTGGAAGTAAACAATTGACCAAACCATGTTGAATAAACATTTTAGTGGTTATAATTTTACCCATTAATTTCTGATTAATTTCTACTACACCACACTGGACAAAAGACAAACAAAGAAAAGACAAATAACCAAAGAAACATGTGCAAAACTCTTGACACTGAAAAAGAATAGTGGTGAAGACAGCGAGGAGGAGAAGAGGACCAAACTTACCGCTAACAACCTCTCAGACTTCCTGGTGGGCTAAGATGATCATTAAGAGAGCGAGAGACAGTGACAGAAAGAGAGAGAGAAAGACATCAGTTGTACTTCTGCAGTCTTACGTCTTTACCTGATCTGCTCGCTTCCTGACTGCTTCTCACGATAAGAGAAAATCAAAGCCAAACACACGCATGCACACGCACGCACATACACACGCACACGCACACAAGATGCAGACTGAGGTTTACCTCTTGTTTGGTGACCTTGGAGCTGTCCTTGCCCTCGGGTCCTTCGGGAGACTGCTGGGAAGAGCACAGTGAGCACATTGGGTCAGTACATTCCGTCTTTTTTTATTATGATAATGTACAAAATGAATTCAAAATATGTATATTATAGCCTTGACAGCAGCGAGCAAGAGAAAAAGTACAGTGGCTTGACTTTTTCAAGTTTTGAGAAGTTGATTGGTTGATTTCATTTTTTTTTAATACTAATCTGTTGTTATTCTTAAGTATACTTAAACATGTAAAATTGGAATGTAAATATGAACTGGATAATGTTATAACAGTGTATATTTTCATAACTCACAATATGTATGTGAATAAAAATATACATCTTGTCCCTGGTAATTAACATCCTATGGAATCATCCTGTTACATGGCCAGAAATGAGCTGCCTTGAGCAGTGGTGCACAGGTCCTCGAGAGCCCCAATCCAACTCTTTTAGATATCTCCCTCCTCCAACACACCTGATTTAAATGATCAAAATAGGCTGCATAGGGGCTCTCGAGGACCGGGGCAATCCTGGACGAGAGAATCACCGAATTACAAAGGCGGGCTACTCTATGCGCATGCGCAAAATCGCATACAAACAGAGAGAGGAGGAGGGTCCATACAGTGTTGGTTTAGGATGGGGCCAAACACCCCCCCCCCCCTCTCTCACACACACACAGACTCACACAATGGTAGCATCCAGGTGGTGCAAGAACATGTACAAAGATGGCCAAAAGAGCCCTGAACGTTCTTAACACATTTATCTCGAGTTATTTGGAATTTTTCATAACATGACATCCTTCAGCGTGGACGCCCACCGTTATCACATTTTAGCCATTTATCCAGTCGGCGGGTCCTCGTGACATTGTGCACGAAAAAAACACCTAAGTGGAGGTTTTAAAAACGAGATAACGGAGAGAAAAACACCACACACGTCTCCGAACTTGCATTCCACCTGTTCGACGCGTGCTGCTGTTTTTAACCCCGAAAATTGCGAAGAGGACCAGCGGTCCGCAGCGGCGACACTCACCTTCCTCTTCGGCATGTTGCTCGTCAACGGAAAACCACCAAAAACGAAGCTAAGCCAAAAGGTCAAGCCTTTGAAAAGTCCACACGGTGGAATAATTCCAACTAGCGCGTAAAAGAGGATCGATATCTAAAAAGCACCTTGGCTAATATGTTGATTATTATGCACTCCCCTAAAACTCTGTGTCTCGCCACACCATTGGCCAGCGCGCGCCAAATCTTCTCCCATGCCGACTCCCCATTGGTCGCCGCTGTCTCCATGTAAATAAGAGCGTCACGGATGTGTTGATTGACAGCCGCCACCGACCGCTTCCGAGCGGCCTGGATCGGACCCCGCCCCCTGCTCCGTCCTCATGGCGAGCTATGACAGTCAAGCCTGCTTGACCCTGGGCGGATCTGGATCATGTCGGAGCGTATTGTTGATTATCCCGAAAACAACAACAAAAAAACAAAAAGGAGCAGGAAAATTGACGCAATGCAACGCGTGGTCCACATCTAGAGCAGAGGCCATTGTGTGCGGGGAATCTTTTTTAAAAAAAAAAAAAAACAACAACAACAATTCTATGGCATAATTCCAATACAACACAAGACAACTAAGCATACTTTTAAAAATAAGTGTTTTTTCAGTAAGGCAAGGCTAGTTTATTTGTATATGCACAAAGAGCAGGCATAGTGGTTTAAAAAGGCCAGGAAATAAGGATTAAAATCTATATAAAATCCCACCATAATTGTAGGATGAATGAAAAGTTAAAACAATGCTATTAACATGACACATAAATCACAGGTGTCAAACTCAAGACCCAGGGGGCCGATCCAGCCCATGGCTGCCATGTAAATAAAAAAAAGGGGAAAAATATGAAGATGTGAATAAAAAGCCTATCACTTGTAACCCACCTATTTTCATAGTATAAAATGAGCATTAGACCATTGCATTCTTTTCATAAATTTTGTATGGTTCTCATAGGCTTTGATAATGATATTGCTTGGTAAGGTATAATATTGCAAATAACATAATAGATATAGGACATGAATATATGGTATGTAGTGGATGAGTGTAATTTTATCCTGACAACATCCAGAACCTTTGAACCTAAACGCACAACGTCACACAAGCAGAAGTGTGTAGTGAGTGCCACGAAAATGACAAAAGAGCTTTTTCTGCAAACAAAACAAACCAAACCTTGTCATGAAGCGTGCACGTGTTGAAAAACACACTGTCAGCTGAATGAAACAATGAGGAGCACACATGTAATGCATCAAGCTTGTGTGGAAATGTGTAGAATCCGCACGTATAGAACACTTCATCTCATGTTATTACCAGACAATAGCTGCCTTTTGTTTAGAATAGCTTTGTGGAACTTTTTGGGCATGACATGAGCATTAAAGATAGCCATTACAAAAACTGCTAAATTCTCTCAATTCAATTAGAATGCTGTTTAAAACGGCAAAGATACATCTACAATATCAAGAGAGATTGGTAACTGCATTTCCTCAAATAGATGCCGTGCTACAGTAAAATCAGTAAAGAAGCGCCATACTTTAAATAAATGCCTCTTGTTTTCATCACTCAACAATTTGTCCCATTGGAAATAATTAATTCCAGTTGTGAATCTCCTTTTGTGATCACATTTAACATGGAAGCGTTCACAATAGCTGCTTACAAATATTAAAATGTATCTCTTCTGTTTGACGTGACATACGAGTCCTGGTGTAGAAAAAGTTGACTGCAAATTTTCTGATGATGCAGCTGAACAGGATGAATGAATATTCATCACGAGATAATGACTCAGAATGATAGACCAGTTAAACCCCAAATCCAGAATCCTGAGGCTATACACAAAGTGGAAAGAGGGGTGCCATGGACTAGTGAGTGCCATGGGCACTATCCAGGAGGAAACAATAGGCCTCCAAGAATACAACAGATGATGCCATCCCCCAGGGATGACCTGTTTAGTGAAGTTCTCAGGTAACAGAAGTCCAATAAGGAGAAGGAGCCAGATGGACTGTCATGGAAACACAAGCCCCTGCATGGCATGTACCACCAACAAATAAAAGTGGCTGACACTGAGAAAACATACCAGTGGCTGGAAAAAGCAGGACTGAAAGACCAGCACGGAGGCGCTAATCATGGCAGCACATGAACAGGCCCTAAACACAAGCTCAGTAGAGACCGGGGTCTGCCACATCATTAAGTACAACAGGTGCAGTCTGTGCAAAGTGTAACATCACAGCAGGGTGTAAGTTGGTGGCGGGGCAAGGCATACGTGGAACGCCATAACCAGGTAGCAGGAATAATGTACAGGAATATTGTGTACCAAATATGGACTACAGGTCCCAGAATCTAGATGGCAGACACCGCCAAAGGTGGTTGAGAACAACCAGGCCAAAATCCTGTGGGACATCAGATCCAGACTGGCAAACTGGTGATAGCGAATCAGTTTGACATATTGGTGGTGGATAAACATCAGAAGACCGCAGTCGTGATGAATGTAGCAATCCAGAATGATGGATCCATCCGTAAACAGGAAAATAATTGAAGAAATACCAAGGAAACAAGGAAGAGCGAGATAAAATGGGGAGGGTAAAGGCAACAGTGGTGCCACTTGTGATCAACTTTGGTCTCAATGACTTCATAACTTATCACTAATGATGACTCATTCTAATGACTTAGAATGATATAAGAAACACCTTCTTCCACATATTTGTGGTGTCCTCTACATGGCTTGCGGCAAATTGCAAACTGGCCTGCTGATGCCTTTCTTTCCACAACGTTGCCCTGCTTTAAACTTTTTCACAATGTTCCTCGGTCTTCATAATGTTCAATCGTGTTCTCTAACAAACCAATGAGGCCTTCACAGAACAGGTATGTTATGCTGGGAGTGGTGGACTCTATTTACTAAGTAGGTGACCTCTGAAGGCAATTTATTGCATTAAATTCTATTTAGGGGTATCACAATATTGTTGCTTTTATCCTTTCAGCTTTTCTCCTCAGGAGTCGCCAATACAGGGAGATAAATACAAATGCACACCACACTTTTAAGACGTTTTGCTTAAAACTTTGAAAACCATACAACATTTCTATTCCACTTCACAATTAAGTGTAACATTGTGATAGTCTATCTGAGAAAAAAAGAAAAATGAAATGAACAAAATACTCCACCAGCCGCCACAGATTTCAATGCAGTATGACTTAACTTGACACACAGAGACAGGCTTTGACTGCCATCTTGTGGATAAATACGGTAGTGCAAGTTGAGCATTTGCCACTCTGCTAGTCTACCTAGGCTAAAATGGACAAAATATTAAACATTTTAAAAAAAGGAGCAAGAGCGTTTTGAATTGTTTTGAAATATTTATCATTTATAAGATAAATAGGCTAATTCATAATAGCTGCCAACAGCTAAGTGTAAATGCTTTTAAATCCAGGTTAAAAACTATGCCCCCATACCTATGGTTTTTTTAAAGCATATCTATAATCAAAATTTCAAATTCTCGCTCTTGAGGTGTATGTTCTTTCTGTAATTTTTTAACTTTTTTATTTCTTTACTGTGCTTTTAATTGTCTTATTTTTTTTTATTTTTGGAAATGGCATTGAATGTTATATTTTTAACAATGAGAAGCACACTGAGCTACCTAAATAAAGCTGCCTTGCCTTTTCTGTCAGCTTGTGGGCTTTAATGTGACATTGGAAACATGCACGATTGTCTGTTTCAACTGAAGGGTAAAATTAAGCGAATCCATTTTTAATACTGTTCGAATCTCCTCCGCCCCGCCCCTGCCGTCACTAAGCCCTTATGACGTCATAGAAACGGCGCTCTTGTCCGTCACGATGCACTGAGAACACTGCATTCGTTAACATCCATCTATCCCATCCATGCATGTAGGTGCTTGCGGGGAAATAATGCATTCGCCTTCAGGATCGCTTTGTTGTCATGTCACCATCTGAGCCGCGTTCGAATTTAAAATACTAAATACATACATGAACGCTGCCAAATAGGCGGGACTTCCTTCCGGCTGTCAGCAGAGTTGGGCTGCTTATCTCAGTGCGCACGCAGTGCAACGATCTGATAGCAAGGTAAGCCTAATGGTGACACTGCTTTTTATGTCATTAACATGATGTGCTTCTCTCTCTGTTTACTCGACGATGTTCAGTTGTTGCAGCGTGCAGCGTGCAAACGGTGCCAAAGGTCCAAAATGTCTGTAGCAAATTTAACTCGGCTGCGGCTAATCTCTTGTGTTTGTGCCTTTGCTTTGATGCACTATAATGTTCGTCACCTATTCACTGACCGCTCGTGTCTGCACGCCGACTCCCTCTCTAATATCCAATCTGCACATTTTGTAATTTATATTCTACTGTATTGTACTAATACCAGTGAACCCCCGTTTATCGCGGAAATACGTTCGGGGCCCACCCGGTAGAGAGAGAACATAGAAAATAATTGACTTGATAGGTTTACCCATCACAGACACGGTAAGTTTAAACATTTCTCAAATTTAACTACTCGCACAGCTCTCCAAATCAGTAGCAAATCACTTGCCTCAGTTTGTCACTGCCTGTTGAAGTTTACTGTAAAGCTAACACATAATACAAAAGAGAATTAATAGAAATTGGAATAGATGTTATGGTAATTAATAACCTCACAACATTTATGACAAACATACACGGAGCAGCAACACAAACAGCATACTACAATACGCACCGGCATATATTCTCTGCTCGGTCTCAATGACTGTTACTGGCACTTACAGTTGCTGGGGCCCTTCTCTGCCTCTTCTTCTTGCTTTTAATTATTCTGCAGCTCTTCCGGTAGACCCCGGTGCTGGAGGAAAAAGCCAATTAAATTAACTAAACTGAGTATTAATGTTACTACTAGTTATATAGCTGTCATAGAGGTTTAAAAACACAGAAAGATAGCTGTCCACTGTTAAGTAACATTTTAGCAGTATTAGCTGTCATGCAAGATTAAAAAGGAGCAGTTATTCACTGTTAATAATAACCCTCTCAATTTTAAAACTTAATATATTTAATGATCAATGGCAGAGGTAATGCGAATATGCATCTCATGCCTTTTTTTTTTTTTTTTTAACATTCTATGTTGTCACCCACAAGTGAGTCAGTTGAATTACCGGTAGTCAGAAGTAACTTAGTAGCCTAAATCCAGAGTAACCATTTTTAAAAGCTGGAAATCCGCAGGTGAACAGAACACAGAAAAGCAACATGGCTAACATCCAGTTTTGATAGGCCATATGAAAGTGCCAATAATTTGACAACGAGCTATATAGCATATGCTGCAATGTATTTGAAATTCCTGGAGTTCCATGAGTGGCGGTCAACTGTGCATGAGACTATTTCCTGACACAGAAGCACAACGTTTTGGGAGTCAGCCGTAATAACAAAGAGCATATTATATTGCACAGGGAACGTTGACATGGTCAGTAGCGTCGGTCCTCAGTAACCGTAGCTACCGTTAGCTATGAATAACAATTGTGGTTACGACTAAACCATTGGATTAGACATTAATAACACTGGTCAAATATTTTACATTTTTAGTAGTAAACCTTTCTAGATTTGTTTTTGCGCTGATTCAGAATCTGACGGTTTTCATAATAATACCAATATGATATCAATAATCTAATACAGTAATATATTTAGTAATGTTTATGAATTCTGGGTCAGGTTCAGCAACAGGTGATTTTTTTTTTCGGAAAGGTCATCGCTACATATAAATTACAATGCATGGTAAAATCCGTATTGCGCAAACTTTTCTAGGTCAAACTTAAAAACAAAAAATGATCATATCTGAAAAACCTGAGGTGTGTCAAAAATACTTTTGGGGACACAAAGCCATCTCTGATTTAAATTTGCTGTTGACCAGTGTAATCGATATACAGTCAGGCGGCTAGTAAATGCTTATCTTGTCTTCTGTGTTGACAGGTTTCTCCACACGATGCTGGGTTTTCCGATGCCTGGAGGCCTGGCTCTTCTGGCCCTCTTGTGGACCCTCGTACTGCCTTTAGTTTCTCTCCAGGACCCGACAGGGCGGCCCAAGCTGCTCCTGGTGTCCTTTGACGGCTTCCGCTGGGACTACGTGAACCGCGTTCCCGCGCCTAACTTCCACATCCTGATGGAGGAAGGCGTGATGGTGGAGCAGGTGGAGAACGTGTACATCACCAAGACCTTACCCAACCACTACAGCCTGGTGACGGGCCTGTATGCCGAGACGCACGGCATCGTTGCCAACGACATGTTTGACCCGGTCCTCAACCGCTCCTTCTCTATGGACGCAGACAGCCTCTACGAGTCCCAGTGGTGGGAGCAGGCAGTTCCCCTGTGGGTTACCATCCAGAAGTCAGGAGGGCGAAGCGGCGCCGCTATGTGGCCCGGTTCCGACGTGAAGATCCATGGAATGTTCCCTACTCGCCACCTCCCGTACAATGCCTCAGTCGGCTTTGAGACTCGAGTGGAGCATATAGTCAAATGGTTCTCTGCTCCTGACCGGGAGGCTGTTGATTTCGGGGTCCTGTACTGGGAGGAACCGGACAAGAGCGGACACGATTTAGGACCCGAGAACACCCTGATGGACGCCGTCATCGCCGACGTGGATGAGAAACTCGGCTTCCTGCGCAACGAGCTGAAGAAGGCTGGCCTGTACGAGAGGGTCAACTTGGTGGTGACCAGCGACCATGGCATGACGCAGCTGTTCGCTGATAAGATCATCGAACTGGACGAGTACGTGAGCAGAGACCTGTACACCTGGGTGGACAAGAGTCCCGTGGTGGGAATACTGCCCAAAGAAGGTAACTCTTACACGTTTCGATTTTGAAGTCACATTGCCAACTAACGTTCCAGGTTCTTTGGTCTTTCTGATACTGACAGGTTGCTCTTACAGTCGATCTGTTCGGACCCCCGACCAACTCTAGTGACCATGTCAACTTGACAGACTGTATCGTTACTGTCATGGCATGTCTTGCAGGGAAGCTGGATGAGGTGTATGACAAGTTGGCCGATGCCAACCCCTACATGGCGGTCTACCGGAAGGAAGCCATCCCCGAACGCCTCCACTACCGCCACAACGTCAGGATCATGCCCATCCTGTTGGAGGCTCGGGAGGGATGGACCATCGTGCAGAACAGGAGCACATCGCTCATGCGTACGTCTCGACACCTCATACAAAGTCTTTTGTGTGCACAGCTTTCTCCCTTTGTTCTATTATTAGCTTTGCTGGATTTTTTTTTTTTTAACATAGAACTGAATCCCACTTGATGTAATTAACAAAGAAAGGAACAGGAGCAGGCGGGTGTGTGGGCGTTAGCTTCCTCTTGCTTCCAAAAAGCTGACATTTTTTCATCGGGTTTGTTGTCAGGCAGAATTCCTGTCATCTATTTGATATTTTTACATTATACTGACCAGGCACTAAAAATAGTACATCATAGTACCTGCAAATGGAAAAGAGTCTACTTTAAAATAGCACTGCCTGAAACAGTCAAAAGCTTAACATGGTTAGTCGTGCTAACAAACATAAATGACAATGGAGGAGAAAGAGGCTACTTATCAAGGGCCAAGTGGAGACCGTGAAGTATATACTGCGCAGTTTAGAGCTAAGATAACGCTAGCATGTGTGTTTATTTTGTCATTTCAAACCTCAAAAGTTACAATGACAAATCTAATTGTCATCAAATTAGGGCATTCCAGCCCAGAGCTATAATAGATTTGAAATTTTTATTATACTTAGTAGCCAAGTGGAGTGTAATATTCCAGCATATAGAAATGTGCTTTTGTGTTTATTTAGTTGTGATCTCTCCTCAGTGGGAAATCACGGCTACGACAACACTCTGCGCAGCATGCAGCCCGTCTTCTTGGCCCGTGGTCCGGCCTTCCGCCAGAACTACGTGAAGCCCACCATGCGCTCCGTGGATCTGTACCCCCTCATGTGCTACATCCTGGCCGTCCCGCCTCTGCCGAACAACGGCTCCTTCTCGAATGTTCGGGACCTGCTGCACCCGGAGCCCACGGCGCCCCCGCCTAGCGTCCCCACCCCTCCTGGGCCGGCGCGGTCTTCCTACTTCCCTGTGGTGGTGGGCTCCCTCCTGGGCTTGCTGTTGGTTGTGGCCTTCCTGATTGTGTTCGTGCAGCAGGTGACGCTCAAGCAACTGCCGTCGCTCAAACACACCAGCAGGGAGATGTCGCAGCCTTTACTGCAAGAGGACTTGCACCTGTAGCCGGAAGCAGCAGAAATGCTGGACTCGTACCCCGTCCTGGAGGAGGTCCAATCATGAGCAGGTGGGGTTCTGGTCCATTGCGGATGCTTTTGGTGGTAGGACTTTAAAACCTTTGTGTGAAGCTTTTAGAGGCTTTTCTTTGATTGTGAATAGGGATTCAAGGGGGTGGCAAAATGTCAGGTTTCTGTAAAGTTTCCAGTAAAATTTCCATTGGGATTTAAGCTGGGGCCTTTTGCAGATATTCTAAATCGGAAACTTTCCATGAGAATTTATGGGAACAAACTGGGAACTGAGGCTAATGTAATGCAAAGGTATCATAATAAGCAGACATCAGCTAAAAATAGAAGCTGAATAAACTCTAAATTACCCCCAACTATATTTAAGTTCACAACTGACCTTCAATTCTGTTAACTCAGTTGGAAATCTTTCTTGGGAACATAACGGCAAGGAGGTTTTCCAGTTAGGTTTTAACATTTAAGATTCTGCATAGCACAAAGTCAGCCCAGTTATGAGTTTTTATTGACATCCTCCTGGCTAATGACACTGGACACTATGGGTGTCTTTTGTCAGATCTGACTGTAACATTCGATACAGCGGACCATGGTATTCTTTTGGCTCGTTTGTAGCACTAGGTGGACGTTAGTGGTTGCGCTGTAGAGTGGTTTAGGTCATATTTGGTAGACAGAACCTTTTGTGTAAGCCTGAGTCCTGCTCTGCCCCACTGACGTATGGTGATCCACAGGGTTCAATTTTGGGGCCCCTGCTGTATTTGCTGCCTCTGGGTTCCATGTTAAGAAAGCATGGTATTTTCTTTCACTGCTATGACAGTCAGATATATGTCCCGCTGAGCATAAAGAATGCTTTCTTTTTCAAGGTCACTTTTGTCCTTTCTGGATAAAGTTGAGTTGATTCCCATGGCAAGTTTCCAATGTTGAAATGGAATTTAGCAACCTTAATTATGAATCTCTAACATTGTCCCATCGTGTTCATGCTACCTTTGACACCCAAGCCCAGTGTGGTGCTTTGGTTATCTAGTGCTACCTTTACCCAGTGGGAAACAAAAATCCGGTCCATTTGTTTACACAACAGAAGCCCCTTTCAGACTGCCTGCAAAAGCTGGTATTTTTCTAACTTCATTTTCTGTAGTCGTGTATAAATAGCACCTAACAGGCGGATGAAGCCGACTTGAAAATGTTCTGCCTTAGTACATTTAGAGGGTAACATAATTCTGCGATCCTGGGACAGAGGTGTCAAGTTTGACACAGCTTTCCTGTCCTTTTACATTTAAAGCAAATTTTTACATTACCAGATGAGAGCTTTGGCATCATCTAATTACCTGATTGCAGGATGCAGTATTGCTGCGTGAAAATACACACAGTTGCTTCAATGTCCTGCTTTTGCTGTGTTCTACATAGATAAATCTTAGATCTTCTGTTACAGCTCTGATGTAGCAATTTTGTGGAATTACTGTGTGGAACAGGCAAGCGTTTTGAAGCCTAAAAAAGTTTCTGCTTTTGTGCAAAAGGACTTAAAAAAAAAAAAAAAAACAGGGCTTGCAACCTTTATTTCCATGTTCCCCCCGGTAATATGGAAAATACTGCCATAATGGTGCACACGAGGGTTGTGATTCTTAAAGCGAAGACTTTGAGACTATCTCTCACAAAAGTGGCGTGAGGTACGGCGACGTACTCTGGAAAGACGTTACCCTAATATGGAAAAGCCGTTTGAGCGTTTATTCGATTTCCTTGATATCTAGTTTAAGTTCCATTAGGACTAATAGTACTAATACTACCAAGTACTAAAAATACCTTAACCTGGGTGTCAAGGATATTGAATAAATGCAGAAACGTCTATTCGTATCCTCCTGTATTTGAATGTCACCTGGCAACCGCTCATTCTTGTCAGTCATCCAATTCAGAATCGCTATGTGTCATAGAGTCTTCGCGTGTGGTCTGTTCTTTTGGATCTATTTCTATGTTGGTGGAATGTGAAGTGCAGTTTTGCCATTGTGAGTATTTTCCTCTCTTTGGAGGTTTTTTTCCTTGTCGCTTTGGACCAGAATTGTTCCTGCGATTTGCACTACATGACCGACAGGGGGCAGTAGTCAGTTATGTATACTTTACACTTAATGTTGTAGTGGGGAAAAAAAAAAAGTTAGGTGCCTCTCGCCAAAAAGCTTTTAAATCAGCCTAGTCACAAAAGTGTTAGCAAGTTATTAAGTATTTCTCTGTCTTCATGGCTTTCAGATTAACAAGGTACCAGAGTACCCCAAAAATGACACTGTGATGTATTGTTTTTCAATTTCTATGATGAATTTTCAAACTGAAAGAGGAATAAGTGTCTTGCTGACAGATGAATGAAACACGCACACACATATACACACACACACACACACACACACTTTGAATGATTTGTACAAAGAATGATAGCCAGATGAGTAGCATTTGTAAAATGTAACAAATTGGGTCAAGAAATGTACTGTATTTGCTATGTTGATGGAATTAAAACGCCTTCTGAATTAAAAAGGACTTTAAATTAAGTTGTCGCTTTGAATTTTCTTCTCCATGTTTATTATAGTGAATGAGATGACAGTGTTTAGTCATTAAATATATTCACATTAAAAGAAAATACATTAAAAATATAACACACAAGTAAAAATTGAAACAATGAAAGGATAAAAATATAAAACATTTAAACTAAAACACATTCAAATGTTGATTAAAGATAGAGAGATTTACATGAGAACAAAATACATGTAATATTATTGTAACACAATAATACAATTCTGGCATTTAGCTCTTTAGGCAGATCTTACTGTATGATTCATGTTTCAGTTAGTGCAAGCAGGCGTACTAAACCTCGTTCTATAAATTAAGAATCTAGAACAAGTGAATTTGGAGTTTAGCAATTACAAACCTTGAGTCATTTTAGTTTGCGTGAGAAGTGGATAGTGAAGCCTGCAGGCTTTGGCGGGGAAGCACACTTTGTAAATGATCAGTGAGCTGCCAGGTTCAAAGGTCCTGCACAGGGAGTCACCGCTGGAATTTGCCCGATCAGGCGTCGGTTGACATTCAGTCTTCTGGGAGGCAGCCGCCGCCACTGCCGCTTCTCTTCCCCACTCCTCTTACGGGAAAAAAAAAAAAAAAAACAGCCAGGAGATCCAACAACCAGCATGGAAGTGACCGTGGATGACGTCATGGTGCACGTCTCGGCCGAGGAGCACACTTCTCCCGACTACATGGACACCAGGGACGGAGACAAACGCAGCCGCTCCTCATCCTCCTCCTCGTCCACCTCCTCATCCAGCCATGAAGAAGAGAAGAAAGCCCAAGAGAAGGTGGAGGAGGACACCAAAGAGGTGATGGAGATGAAGACTGTCGTCCAGGAGATCAGAGCAGAGGAGGTGAGCGGCGGATCCCGACGCTCATCATCATCATCCTCATCTTCCCCGGAGGAGGACAACGCAGAGGACGGCATGCTGATGGCCTACAAGCGCCAAGAGTCCGATTCCAAGGTGGCCAAGGAGGTGCAGCCGGTGGACTACAGCATCAAAACCCTGGAGAACCTCACCCTGGACCAGAGCGCCCTGGCTCCGGTCGAGCCCGGGCATCCTGAAATCTCGCTCTTTGTCAAGGTAGGGCAATGTCTGCAGCTCCAGTTCAAAGTTCACATGTTGAAGTTGTGTGTCCTTCCGCTTGCTGATTCTCCAAATAGTCCAACTGATGTTCATTCATCTCGTAAATCGCTAAATTTCCAATTCCTGAGTCAGGCAACACCAGAGTTGATTTTAAAAGTCGACATTTGTAAAACTTAACAGTGCTCACTTTTGATTCGCTGTCCAAAAGCTATGCAGGTACCAAATTATTCATGACTGAGCTTGTACTTTGCATACGGCATAATATTATTAAGAATGTGGCACCAATTTCGCAACGATATGAGCCACAATGTTTGCATTGATTTATTTGCCGTGATGGTTCAGGGAGCGTCCTCACATTTATGACATGGTGTAGTGTACACTTATGTCTTATCTATATTTGGCACTCCAGATAACCGGCGGCCAGAGATCACCGGCGCAAAGCGCCACGCCCAGGTTTCACACATTGCTCCACACTTCCATAAAAGCAACCATGTTGAAATACAGGATGAAATTCAATCTGTAAAAAGGTTTTGGGGTCACAAGTGTTGCCATCTTAAAATCTTCATTGACTGTACAGACAATGTCTTAAGTGACATTCGAACACTCTCAATGGTCATAAGAGTAGATTAAATGACTAAATAAAACTAAAATAAAGTAAAACTCACTCAGCAATGCGCACATTTTTAAAGAACACTTCGATATTTGTGATTTTATTGAGCTTGTTTCACTATTATAAAAATATTGCCATTGTTGTTACTTTTCCAGAGTGACTTGAATAAATGAATAAATAAAACATTTTAAAAATGAATTATTGTATATTTACCTTTTTTTTTTTTTTTTTTTTTTTGCTGAATTGACTTCCTTCATGTGTCAGAAGAAAGTCACAGTGTTGGAGTTGTCATAGTTTTGGATGTGTTACTCTTTGACAGGCCAGTGAATGATTAGCCTGACAAGTCACTGATTTCAACCACCATCTTTAAATGCATCATTTAATAGCTAAACCTTCGGGGAAATATGCATATTTACTTGCTATTTTAGGACATAGGCTCGTTTTTTTTTAGGGAGACTTCAAGGGACAAGAAATAAAAGGACAAATGGAAACTTGCTTTAGTCCTCATGATTTGAGGTTTCCATGAGAAATGCAGTTCATTGATGAGGTTTGCTGAATATTCATAAAAAATTCTACTTAGTATATCTGAATGTTTCATTAATCACGAGTCTGTTTTTGAGTGTTTACACATGTAACATTTTCCAGTCACATTATATTGCTGTTAAGTTATATATTGAAAGTATTGACAGCATTACATTTTCCAGGAGCAGAAGCCTTCAGCTTCCCAAGGTTTCATGCTCACTTTCTCCACCTGCTGTAAAGGTGAGCCCACGTTAAAAATGCAGCTCAGGCTCTGCCCCCTTCGTGCCCCGAAGGCCCCCCCTCCCCCTGCAGCATAGCCTGACACCTGTTCGCACTCGGTGTCATTGAACGCTTTGCTGTTTGCATTCCAGCTGCTTTACTAGACAAATCTGACCTCAATCTGCTTCCCAAACACATCAGCTGACTTTAGGACAACTTTGTTGCATAATTGGACATTGACACAGGGACTATGAGTGTGGTTTGAGGATGTAGTGGCGTGATACGTTCAAGTGTTTGGTACTGAAGAGGAAGCATGTCAGGTCCTGATAGGGAGCCTGAGATTGAACTTTTTGTCAAGGTAAGATGAAAAAATTCGATTTGTGTGTGTGTGTGAGTGAAATAAGTGTGTGCATGTCCCGGGTAACACGATAGCAGCGGTAAAGTTACCAGGGGTGCTCAGTGATGTACAGCTTCTTCTTCCGGTGTCCTCACCGCTGTTTGTTGTGCTGCTCGGCGCCCCCTGGGACTCGACGGGTGGGTGTACGCGCACCTGAGGCAGGTGGCATGAAATTAGGAAAAAAAAAAAACAACAACAAATCATCCTCACAGGAATGCTGGTTAATTAAAAAAAAATGACAACACAGCTTTAGGAAGTGTTATAACATTTAAACTGAAGTGATTATTGCTGAACCTGTGGGTGTTTCCATTGCAGAAGTGGCCATGACGGGTCTGATGACCAAACACATCACATATGCTTTATATAAATATGTATAATTTACTAATATATATATACCAGCTGTGGCCTTGTTGGACACAAACCTACCATTTAGGACACTGTATATACATTTTTACTACTACTACAACTACTACTACTAATAATAATAGCAAGAATAAGAAAAATTATTAGCTCTATTTTGCTAATAAATAAATAAATTCAACAAATATGTAACAAGCACTATTCTAACAAAAATGGAAATGATTATTTTTATTTTTGCTATTTATACATACGTAAGTGTATATACATATATATAAAATTGTATTAAGTCAACCTAAGTACCATATGTGAATAAATGATAGAGCACATGTTTATTATTGCTAAATACGGCGGTTAGTCTGAGCTAGGTCAGCAGCCTATGTGTGTCTGTGTGTGTGTGTGTGTGTGTTGTGCATGATGACTAGCTGTCATTATTGTACATTGTATTGTAATTGTGTTGTTTTTGTGTGGTAACAATGACACATGCTGGCGCTGGATTCAAGCTGACTCTGCAACTTTTTAGACAGACGTCTGCTGTGTTCTGGTGTTTGCCCATGTACGTTTGTGTGCGTGTGTGCGACATGCATAATTTAGGCAGTGGGTTAGGTGTAAGCTCTCAAATGTGCACTGAAACATGAGCTCATTCAAAATCAATAGGGTGCTCGCTACATAGGTATTTTTTCATGGAAAGCACACGTTTGAATTGTGTCCGGTTAAAAGGTGTTCCCCACATGTCACAGTTCGTTTACATCCCCAATATGTCACCAATTTTTTAAGATATCATTTTTTATGGGATTTTAGAGAACATATATCTTTTGTTTTATGTCAATTTTACAGTTAACGTCAAGTGCTAAGCCATCCCTTAGATAGTTTCCCCCCCCCCATCACAGGTGGGTCTGTTATGTATCACCCCCATTAAATGGGCCTTCAATGTCATATGAATGGGATTCTTTCCCACAATAAAAATGACTCATTGTTCTCAGGCGGGCAGCGATGGCGAGAGTATTGGCAACTGTCCTTTCTCTCAGCGTCTCTTCATGATCTTGTGGCTCAAAGGCGTCGTCTTCAACGTCACCACCGTGGATCTCAAGAGGTGAGCGATTGATGTCATGGCTGCCACCAACCTTCAGCTGTGTTAGAAATCACTCCATATGCTATATATAGTGAGTTTGCCATTTTGTAGAGCTATTCAAATGCATATTGGGGATAGGTTAGCCCCTATGATATGACACTAGAGCTTGTATATGGTAGACTAGCACCCTCAATGTATCCCACAATGCATCTTGTATTTTTTTCTTTACATCGCGAGAGAAATTCACTAGTTGTGGTGCAAAAATATTCTTAATCAGTTCTTGAGGGAAGAAAAAAAAAATAGGCTACTTTTCATTTTTTGTAACTAAATGGAGTTTGGGAGTTATGTTGTCAGTAGTTTACAGAATAAAAGAAAATGTAAGAGCAACACATCACAACATTGATGGACAAAAAGTGCTTTGTATTAATTTTGTAAAATACATTCCTCTTAAAGCAATATAATCGTATTAAACGTTATTTATCTGTGTACTTTTTACTATTTATTAGGAAGGTGCACTATCTGATTGATCCGGTACGTTGTAAATGATCATTTTGCCAATATAGAAATGACATCATTAACGGCATGGCCGAGTAGTCCAAAACTACCTTTCGCGTCGACTGATGAGTCAACTATATGGTCCACGTCACCATGCATTATAGAATGGTAATTTTAATTTTATTTAATTTTTTTTAAATCATCTTGTTTGTTTGTTGGGCCCCCTTAGGAAGCCAGCGGACCTCAACAACCTGGCGCCCGGCACCCACCCGCCGTTCCTCACCTACAATGGAGATGTCAAGACAGACATCAACAAGATTGAAGAGTTCCTCGAGGAAATGCTGGCGCCGCCCAAGTAACACACTCACACACACACTATATATATATATATATAGTATTGTATGGTAATAATACTTCTTGTTCTTCTGATTATAATTGAGGTATCCCAAACTGGCAGCCAAGCAGAGGGAGTCCAACACGGCGGGCAACGACATCTTCGCCAAGTTCTCAGCCTTCATCAAGAACACCAAAATGGACGCCAACGACGGTGACGCAGCTCGCAACATTTTATACATTTAGAATTTCATTACAAATACTTCTTTAAAAAATGTGTGGAAAAAGTGCAAATGATTTAATGTTAATACATTTAAATCATAATATTTAAGCCTTATAAACATTTTTGTGAAGTTGTATTAAAGACTTTCAAACATTAGAAAATTGCATCTACGGTAATGTATAAATAGAAAAAAATACAAAATACAAAAAGCACAATTTTCAATTTAAAAAAAAGTGGGACAAGTTATTCACGATTTGTTAAGTAATTAAATTAAACAAACATGAAAGCCTACGAAACGCATTCGTTCAATTTAGAAATGTCTGGGGAAAAGTAATGCTAATTCAATTAGTTTAAAATTGAAACAGTCGGTGGCAGTTTTAAGTGTGAAGTGTTAATTAAATGTAATTAATAGTTAATTTTATTAGTTAAAGTATTTCCCAAAAAATCGAATAGTAATAATGCATACCAAACATTTTTACATTTAAAAATGTGTGCTGAAAAGTCTTCATAATTTAATGGGTCACCAAGTTGCCAGGTCAGGGTGAAATGTTAACATTCGTCAGTAGAGGGCAGCAGACTCCACTGTTTGCTTCTTTCTGAATACTTTGCTACCACCTAGTGGACATCAGTCCCCTCTGACGCTTGGTGACATTGCTTTGCATGCTTTTTTAGCACTAAAGAAAGGTCTGGCGAGGGCCCTACAGAAACTGGACGAATACCTGAACAGTCCGCTGCCTGACGAGATCGACGCCAACAGTGTGGAGGAGGAAAAGGCGTCCAGAAGAAACTTTCTGGATGGAAACGAGCTGACGCTGGCTGACTGCAACCTGCTGCCCAAACTGCACATCGTCAAGGTAGTAGTAGGCCAGGGAGAGAGAGAGAGAAAAATAAAAATCAGCCCGAAGCATCATGAAGTTCAGTAGGCATGTCAATTATAAGGAGACCCACGAAAAAAAGTCACAAGATGCTATGTCTGAAAATATAAAGGAACTCTGACTTTTTGTTTTGAAGAAGCCAGGCTATTGGCCACCATGGGGGCTTCTAATTAGTTGACTTTGAAAATGATGCTCCAAAAGCCAAATTCACTTAGCAACACTAACTTTGGTAAGCATGTCTATCATGAGTAGACTACCCCAAAACCTTTATACACAAGTTGGTTGAGATTGACAACTTGTCCGTTTGTGTTTTCCAGGTGGTGGCCAAGAAGTACCGCAACTACGACATCCCCTCGGACATGACGGGAATCTGGCGCTACCTGAAGAACGCCGCCGCCCGCGAGGAGTTCAACAACACGTGCGCCGCCGACTCCGAGATCGAGATGGCCTACAAGGACGTGGCCAAGAGGCTCGCCAAATAGCCTTTTAGCTACCAAAACCTTCCTTTTTATCTCAGCCCTCCAGAGATTTATTAGTTTAAGGATGCTCAAACGCACTCAGATGTGACGGATGGTCCCGATCCTGCTGTCTGTATTTATTCCTCACGACACAAAGATCCCTTTCACATGTGCAAAGCTTTGACTCACAGGCGCGTCGAGGCGGTTAGATTTATTTATCCCCACGCCCGTGGACGTCTCGCCTGACTCCGATGTTTATTATTGAGCTCCCGCTGCGCCTCGTCTTCCCCCGGGATGGCGCGCCTACGAGCCGTCAACGTCAATGTTCCTCTTGGTCGTCATTAAACTCCACTTGTTTTGCCTCCTCACGCTTTCTCTTCACTCTGACACACGAAATATTGAAATACACGGACGGATACGTTCCAGACTCATCAGCAACAGGAATGAGACTCAACAGCGAGGGCACGAAGCAACATTTTGGGGCCCTCCATTTCAATCATGATAAAGTCTGGGAGTATTCTGGACATGATCCCATTGTCAGCCTGACATGAATTCTTTTACCCATGTTAGTTTTCAATCTAAAAAAGAAGCACATTCAGAGAAACCCAGAGCTGATTTCAATGACATTCCAAGTGATAAGGCAATGAGTGAAATAACGAGGGTTGTCTAAAAGTAACAAAAATAAACAAGTGTCACCTGCTTCATTTCTAGTTTCTAAAATCTGAAAATCGCTTATAGTACAACAAAAACTGTATCAACACAAAAAAGGAAAAGATAACTTAAAAAAAAAAGAACATTAAAATGTCAAGCATAATAATGAAATAATGACTAAACAGAGGTACCAAAAACAACATTACCAAAGTGTTTAAAAAAAAAAAAAAAAGCATGATAAATAATAATGACAGAAAACAAGTTTTCACTGTAATTCAAGAGCTGAGGTTGTAAAAAAAAAATCCCCCCAAAAATCCCCACCTTTGGAACATCTAAATTAACACAAATACAAACAAGGTGGATCCAAATGACCAGAGTTCTATTTGCAGCTCAAGCCTAAAAGGTTGAAAATGTTCTGAGCCCCGAACAAGCTTCTAGCCCGTGCTGTGGTTTGGAACGTTTAACGTGAAGGTGCAGCACTTTCATGCTGACTTTGAAAATAAAATCCCATCCTTTGGCATCCTGGTTGACGGCTACAAATGGAGGAGGCTCCTGCGCCAGAGCTCGAACGCCGGCCCGACTCAGAAAAGCCGAGGAGTGCCGCCGCGCGAGCCGTCTCCAGTTTTCCTCACTTGAAGAAGAAGCGCTCGTCCAATTCTCCGCGGCGGTTCCGTGCCGCTCACTTGATGCCAGAGAAAATAAACGCAAGGCCGCCCGCTTGCCTGGCGTTTCCACGGCACACAAATTGCCGCGCGAGACTCGCCGCTTGCTAATTAGCTGTGGTGGGACGAAACAAATACAAATACTTACTTCATGTAAGTAGATTTTTCAGGTGTTAGTACTCTAAGTATTTATTGTTCTGACTTTTTAATTGTCCTCCCTACATTCAAAAATAGACTTTAAATAATTCTTTGGCACCTGTTCGCACTCTGGTCCTCTTGTACGGTTCTCCAAATGAGACATGAAACAAACTACAACCCAGCGTTGCATATTTAAACACCAAAAAGTTCAATCAAACTATGTCATTTCTTAATGCGACCCTGTAACGTGAAACCAATTAGCAAGCTAACAGAAATTAGCATCAATGTTAGGGTAATTCTAAACCATCAAACTGCTTCTTGCATATTTGTAGAGCAACAATGCATACAAATAGAGTATATAACAAATACTCACGAGCAAATACTCTCGATCACAAGTGAAGCTTAGTTGGGGACCTTCTCTGCCTCTTCCGACCGTTAAAAATGCTGCATCACTAGATCTCAGTGCTGCTTGGCACGTTGTGGCATATTGCGGTACTACACTCCAAGCATACTCTAAATTTGGACCCGCCACTTATACTATCAAAAAAATTTTACAAATGAAGAATTTAGAGGAATTTGCCATACAGCGGGGTTTTACTCGACATGCTATTTGCATCAAATTGAAGTGTAATGTTTTTCCTTGTGTGGGCAGTAACAATCACATTTATCAGTCCATTCTTCGCTGACACACAAAGGAGGGGGCGGGTGGGGCGGTTGTTGGTTGGAGGTGCTGCTATTGTGTCGCCTGGCTGCGTGTGTGCGAGGTCTGTTCCGCATGAAGTCCTGGCACGCAGCTTCAGTCCGCCTCGCGCAGCGTACCCGCCTAGGCCTGACAGTCGGGATGATGTCTAATTCCAAACAGTGACGTGAACGCGGGGGCCGCCGACAAAGGGGTCCTTTGTTTGCACGCTTGGTCGCTGTCCATGGTCCTGACACTTTGAAAATTGACGCCATTGCTTTCACGATTGAGCGCCTGATCAGATCTGGCAGATGTTATGACATGTATGAAGTTGATTTAATAAGCGTGCTTTTCTTTGTTTTCCCAGACCCCAAAAAGCAGTACTGGGGTTTGGGGGACATGAGGTTTTGGGGGTGGGCTCCACTCTATAATATTGTACTTTAAAAAACAGAGAAAAAATAACATAATTACCGCCAGGTGGTAGTATAATGCAATCATGTAGACGCAAACCAAAAATAATATTACTTTTACTATAAGTGACTCAGTAAAATCTGTAAGATTAGACATTTTCCAAAGAGGATAAAGAATATATGCATTGTTATATTCTTAACAATAATAATATATTATTCAATTATATTACATGTGTTGCTCTACTATGTTCAAATATCTGTTGTTGCTAAAACAGCAACTATCGATCCTAACTGTTAGCTTGTCAGTTGGGTTTTTCACTGATTGTTAGCATTAAGCTAAACAGACTTTCCAAAGGCAAAGCTCCGTGGTTGTAAATACATGTGTAATTATCTTTGTTTGATGTTTAGTTGGACAGTAATCCATCCGGCATGACCAGATCTCAAAAATCTTGGGGGTAACTTGTATGATAAAATAAATTTGACTTGACTTGAATCTCAAGACATCACTTACTTTCTACCTCCACAGCATTGCAGTTCAGTTTCAACTCTTGAGCATTCACACTAAAGTTCTACACAAATTGCATTCTCTAGTTTGTTTTGTTGCTGGTATTTCTGGAAAAAAAAAAAAAAACAGACGCATGCTTGTAGACCCCAAAAAGCGGCTCCAAGTGGGACTGAGGGGCGACACTTTCATGCGGTGACGGATGATTTCTGGCTTCTGCAGTTTTTGGGTGGATGCCTGGATGCACTTTTCTTGCCAGCTGATCATTTCTCGCAATGGGTCAACAAAGACAAGTCGCATTTATGAGTTGGGATATGGTTTGGGGCCAGGGGTGTCGGGGTGGGGGGCTGGCAATTGGGGACCGGCTGGGATCTGGCATTCATTTAGCTTGCAGAGGCAAAAATGTGTTGGAGCGGCGCTAACTTAATAAGCACAAGCTAGCCTGCCTTTGGCTCTGGGGAGGGCGGCATGGGTGGGCGGCCCCCCTCATTCAGGCCACTCGCTTCAAAAGCCACTAGGGGGCGCCAAAGTACACACTTGCTGTTGATCCAGTGAGAACAAATTAAGATGCCTTTGGTAAGTTTTATGAGGCTGATATTAAAGATACTTCCAAAGTGGCCCTCGCTAGATGGGAGGTAGGAGTCTGACAGTTGACATTTGAGTGAGGCGTCGTTTCAAAGCCCACAACTTTTGAGAGCGGACAGAGGGGCTGAATTTTTCGTGATTTTGAAGCCTCATTTTATATACTTGGTGACTTTTTTTTTTAATCATTCAAATTTGGCATGGGTGTTAGCAACTCTCTTCTCTGTGCTCTGTCAAATTTACAAGACAGATTTATATTTGTGATACAGGGACTTGTGGACTGAAAATAGCACAAGCCCTTCAGAGAGCACCTTGTGTACCTTTCACAAAGTCGAGTGATGCAAATGTCTTTAGGCGTCTGGCTTGTTTTAACTTCATCATTGTAATTGCACAACTCCGGGAATGTCAAACTATAACCAGCAGGATTTTTTTCTTTTCCTTCCACAATAATTTAAATTCAGGGAAATCCCAAGAATGTTCTTGACATTAGAAAACACACACACTCACGCACGCATACACACACACATACACGGTGACGCTTCAAACCCTCCTCCCCCTTTCTTCTTCTTTTTCCCAACTCATGTGAACACTTAGATTGGCTCTATTATGTCTGGGAATAATGTAAAACAGCTTCCCGGCGTGTCCATGTCTCTGCTCCCGTCTCTGGAACGCCACTTTGACGGCGGCGGGAGTCTGGATGAGCAACGCCCAACTAAACCGCCCCCCCACCCGGACAACCTCCAAATTGCCGCCACCACCATCATCCAAAGATAACTCATGCTCAGACATAGCGACGATTCCAAGGTGACACCGCGCGGAAAAGTCGGAGTAACTACTGTACGTTGACAGACAGACAGATGAAGAAAAAGTGGAAATATTCCTTGTTTAGTCAAAAACAATTACAGAACCCGGCGGCTGTTAATTCATGCCACAATTCAGATACGACCTGAGCAAAAATGCTAATTTGTGGCCACGAATTAGGTACCACATGTGTACGAAATACCAATTTGTGGCCTCAAAACACTAAATTGCAGCCACAAAATACCAAATTGAAGCAACAAAATACTCATTTGAGGATACAAGTATAACATGCGCTATGTTTTGACCTCAAACCACTGAATTGTATGCACAAAATACTTATTTGTGGACACAATGTAGGTATACTGTACTATAACACGCACACCAACTACTAATTTATGGAAACGCATTCTGTAAAATGTGTGCATCAAATGCTAATCTACGGCCACTGGAGCATGGACTCACAGGAGAGTCTTCAATCACCATTCATATTAACTTCTGAGAGTGACATTCACATTTCGAATAATTCGAATTGATTGGCATCTTTTACCCGCCCCCCGCACCCCCCCCAAAAAAAAAATACGGCATAGTCCCAACAGTTGAAAAATCCAATTTGATTAGAATGGTAAATGGAGTGTTCTAATATATCAATATATCTGCATACGGTGGGTGTTCAAAGAGCTTTACAAAGACTCACAGCGGCAGGCAGCCACTATAACCCCAAAAAGTTTTACTTTTAAGTTTAAAATGGCTTACCTTAACCAGGATTCCGCTCCGCATTGTGGCTAAGCGTAGCAGCCAAGTTATCGTTGTACAAAAAAAACTCCTTCACAATGACACTTGCGGCGATGAACAGCATCCTTAAAGCTAAATCTAAAGCTAACAAACTGAGGAGATGTTCTCTTTGAAGCAACCCACTGTCATTTCTTTTCAGGTGTGAGAGACAGGCTAACGACAGAGATTTGATACACTGCCGAGATGGGCTTCTTTTAAACCGTACTGATAAACAATTGGTTATATAAAAGCTCGTTATCTGGCTAACTAACCAGTTATGGTTTAGGAACCAACTTCCGGGTTAAAGGTTTGATGAACCCGCTCCACGCGACGCATGCGCACTCACCACATAGCGCTCTTAAAGGGACAGTACACACAACATTATGACAAGCGTTCATTCTGATCCGAGTGGAAGTATTTGGATTCGAAACTCGCTTTTCACGGCCACTCGAATCCCCATTCGAATCACCACCGATTCGTGCACAGCCCTAGTGGCCACAAAATACAAAATTACTACCACAAAATATAAAATTGTGGCTACAAAATTGTCAATTGCAGCCAGAATCTATATTTAATTGTGGTTACAAAATACAGAGATAAAATATGTGCAGGTAATACAAATATTATTCCTGGACACATTAAGCAAATCAAGTGAAAATGATAATGGTGCTGTAAACCACTGCTGTTATTGAGAGAGCCTTGGTGCAAATAGTAATTGATGACCCCACCAAATGTTTCTAATTGCCTATTAAAAGGTTACATCATAAATCTACTATCCCAAAACTCTTTAAAATAACTTCAAACTCCTCTTACAACATTACCTTAAATAATAAACAGCCTGGAAATGGTTTGTGAGAAAATGCACCAGAAGTGCGTGTGTACATGCAAACGTCATACCTTCTGCTAACAATCCAAGCTAAATTTACATCCAAATTTGTCCCTCAGTTAAAATGTATCACTTCGACATACTTGCTTGACAAAAACGCAGTACTACTTTCCTAATTATTCAAGGCTCTGGGGCTAACTTACTGCATCTTGAAGAGCACAAACTTGCAAATATGCCGGAAGTGAGTTCTTCCAGATCATGTCTGCATCTCTGTAGAAAATGAACAGACCAAAATTCAACTCAGTCAATTTCACTCACTCCTGTGTCGCTTTAAGGGTAGCTGGATGAAACATTTCCCAATGACCTTATTTGGGTGAGACAGCCCGTAAATGTCCCGACAAATGAAATCCATCAAATTAATTCCCAGGATTGAATTCCTGTAAGTCCTAAAATGTCACACATCAACAAGCACGGGAAAACAAAACACATCAGATGAAAAAAAAAACAAAAAAACGCAAAGACGCACCAATAAAAAAAAAAAAAAAAAAAAAAAAAAAAAAAAAAAAATTGGAAAAGATCAGGACAGATGTTGGTAGTTATCTGGGAGACACTGCAAAAAAAATCATGTCATTAAAATCCATCAAATCATCTAAAAGCTTTTTATTTGCTTTCTCCAGTTACAACATAAATACTTTTGACTTTTCAGGCTGGAGCAGCGGGAATGTGTGTGTGTGGAATATTTGATTCCCTCTGCATGCAACCTTCAATAATAAAGTCCTCCCAAATGACTTTATTATATTAGCGCCCACTAAATAACAGATCTGATGACAACCAACTGCCCACCATTGACGTCTGCATCTCCTTTTGTGCCATTTAACGCGACAAGAACGTTTGTTGTAGTGCTTATAGTGCAAAATATTGTCCATGATGATTGATGATTTAAAAAAAAGATGCCTTCTTTCTTAAAATAGAAAAAAAGCTTCTCATTTCTCACAATTTAGTAGGAAGTTATACAAAATCGCTAAAGCAGGCTAATTTCCCAATTAAATACAAAAATAAATATAAATTTTAAAAAGCACATTTTAAATACTTTTAAAAATACAAGTCAAAAGTAATAAAATAAATTGATAATTTAAATAAAACATTAAGTGAATTTAAAATCCAAAGTAAAAAGGTTATATTATATATACATTATGTATGAAGATGTGTGTTTATATATATATATATATATATATATATATATATATTTATTTTATATGTACTGTATGTACAGTACATTTATATATACACACATATATACATATACACACATATATACATATATGTATACATATATACAGTACTTACAGTATATACATATACAGTAATATAAAAAAGTAATTTTATCTAATAAAAAGGAAAAGGCTGCTAACTAATGATGGCGGACATGGCACTCAGATGAGTTTGCACTCAATTCTCAATTGTATTTTGTTTGAACTAATTATACCATGCTGGGTTTCATACAAATTCCTACTAAATATTTGTGAGAAGAGGCTCCTTTGAAAGAAAGAAATGTGCTGGAAGTGACGTCCAGCGGGTCAAAACAAAAACATTAAAATAGTTGACCCCTAAGTAATCCTAAAAAAATGTGTTTGCTACTAATTACCATTCATTGTTGATACAACAAGCAGTTCATTTGGAATATCAAACAGTCAGGGAGTGAGATGCCAAAGGGGATAACAAAAATGTGAGCTCTCTACTAATTACGCTAATTGATTTTGTACAAATGATATGAAAAATTTGCACCTTTGGCATGTGAAATGCAGTATAGAAAGTGAGGTGACACAGGAAGCATCCATCATATTCATGATACTACAAAAAACTCTCAAAAACCTTTACAAAAATGTTATATCTTTGGAATTGATGTCGTCGAGTAGGTCAAATATTGCTAAAAAAAAAAAAGTGTGAGCTTTCTACTTATTACCCTGTTTTACATTTTGTACATAATCCTACTAAAACTAAGTGACAAGAGACTCTGGAATATCGTGTGTAGGATGTAAGATAATTGCTGACTGCGAACAGCCAATCAGGCAACAGGATGACATCACATGACTTCTGTAACCATCAATAAGTGCTTTTACTGATTCAAGATGGCATCAACATGACAAAAGGATTATTAAAGTAAACAACGCGAGTGTCAAACACCCCTGACCAACTTTCACAAAGCCGTCACGTATCAAACAACAACAAAAACAAAAATCGTGTCCTGAGCTCTTTTACCAGAACTTCACTGATTGTCAAAATCTTGGCTGTCGGCGTAACACTTGCATCTTTGGGTACCATCGAAGTTTCTTTTGTTCTTAAATTACCAGCTTTTTGTTGTTGCTGTTTTGAAAAATGGATTCATAAAGATGCAGCAAAAGTATTGGGATGAGTCAAGTTTCAAAAATACAATACATAAGTTATGGCTTCATAAGTTAAACAGGAAGCGGAACGCCCTGTAATATACACGTTTAAATAAGTCTCGCTGCTCAGTGCGTCTCTGTATTGTCGTATAGAAAAAAACATAAAAACATGCCAAATGCAGAGGGGAAAAAAAAGCCTTAAAGGACCAATCGGGATGAAAGACACGCAAAAGAAGAGAAAAACAATTACACTACCACATTAACGTCTGAATTTTACAAAAAGAAAATCATATATTTGAGGAAAAGTCAAAATATTTCAAGCTATTTTGAAAAAGCTATTTGAAAAAAAATATATATATTTTTGAGGAAAAAAATATATTGCCAAGAAAAGCTGTGCTTTTTAGAATAAAGTAAAAGTACATATTCAAATCAAGGTAAATACATTAGAGATAAAAGTTGAGAAAAAAAACCAAGAAAATTTGATGAGTTAAGTCATTTTTAAAGGTTTTCAAAAAGCCTTTTTTGTAAGGAAAAAGTCCAACATTTGGAGGAAAAAAATAGTTCATGTCAGTCATGTTTTTGTGGTCATATTTGAAAAAAAAAAGTTGTATAGTGTTGATACAATCCTATCATTGGGAAACAAGTTTTAAAACTTTTTTTTAGAAAGTAAAAGGACAATTTCTAATCCTACTTTTGAAGATTTTTTTTTTAAAAAGCGCTGTATACTTGGAAAAACATTTAAAATCAAGAAAAGTCAGATTTAAGATTTTTTTCATTTATAGAAAGTAGTATATTTTGGGGAAAATTTGTATATTTAAGAAAAATGTGAAATGTTAAAAGAAATATGTATATTTGTGAAAAAGGTTGCACATTAAAAAAAAAAAAGAAGAGAAGAAAAGTTGGAAAATTAAGAAACAAAATTGACGTATTTGTGAAAAAGGTTGCATACATTTGAGAAAATGTTATAATTTCGAGAAAATATATTATATAATTATTATATAATATAATATATAAAATAAATATAAAAATATTTTTGAGGTCAAAGGTTTTTTGGGCAGAGTGTTAGATTGTTTTTTCTCTACTCAAAATGTTTTTTTTTGCATATAAAAATGTATACTTCAAATCCAAAAGTCATAGTTGAGATATGTAATATGTGTATTTTCCCCAAAAAGTCACACACAGTTGACTAAATGTCCTATTTTCAAGAAGAGTTGCTAATGATTTTTCCCCTCAAAATATACAACTTTATGTCGGTAAAGTTCCGACCTCATTGTGGTAGTGTAATTAATATTATTGTTTTGCTCTTTTGAGTTTGTGCCTCCCCCACATTGGTATTAAAGAGATACAAAAAAAGTCTGTTAGGAAGGATGTGCTGCTTATTGCTGCTTCAAGCGCTTTGGTCCAAACATTCCAGGAAGACAAGTTCGCACAAGTCGGGACGAGCTGCTTTAAACAATAAAAAAAAAATCCCTTTTCAGTCAGGCATTCAGTAGGGCCTCCACACGGCCTCATCCATGCGTCCCCCCGTGTTGAGGACGGTGGGGGAGTTGCTGTGGCTCCCGTCTCCCGTGTCCACACCGCCGTCCGCCTGGCTGGGCAGGTTGGGGTTGACCAGCGAGGTCCCCGTGGAGGCGCTGGTGCAGGGCGGGGGTGCCACGCGCGAGGGCGAGCGCTCGCCGCCGCCCGACACCATGGAGATCTGGTAGGACCCGGACGAGGCGCCGTAGTACAGGTAAGGGGTGCTGCTGGTCTGGAAGGGTCCGCTCTGGTTCTGCGTGGAGCCCGGGTAGGGCGGCGGAAGGTAGGTGTGGTAGTGGGGGCCCCCCAGCGTCATAGCGGAGGTGACGGGTGGCGTGTAGGTGAAGGTGGCCGGGTAGTGCATGCGAGGACTGCTGAAGCGACTCTCCGCCAGGGAGGACAAGCCTGGGAACTGCCGCTCAAACTGGCCCGGGAACGGGCTCAGGTCCGAAGAACCTGAAGGCAAGACGGCAACAAAAAAAAGTTAGGAATAGCGCCGCGACCGGTTTGATTGACCAAGTTTGTTACTAAATATATTGACTATCGAATACATTTTTTCCATTCAAATGAATTGAAATGCCATTAATCTGTACCAGCCTGCCAAAAAAATCCCATTTTTTTCCCTTACATGTTTTTAGTGAAGAAAAATAGCACTGTATTGTAAAAAGAAAATGGGGCCCAGACGATTCATTGGCTTGTATTAATTCTTTAAAAAAACTTGGGACAAAGATTATAATGTTCAAATATAACCAGACCTAAAAACAAAAAAAAAGATCAGATGCTTTTTCTGTAGTTAAATACTACAGGACAAAGTATTATAAAACAGTCAAACATTCTGCTGTACTTTATGTTTTCATAATAAAAAATGGTTAACTTCCTTTTACATTTGCAAGACTGTTAAAAGCGTTAAAATGTTTCAAAGGTTGCAGAATATTCAGACCCCCCCCCCTTTCTATTGGCACGATTTCCTTTGGGTGGAATAAATGTGACTAAAAATGCTTGTATTGTTTTATTCATCATCTTCTGTCTCGCCGGCCGACGCTGACAAAGCGTTTGCATGTTTACGCATATTTACGTGTGTGAGTGTGTGTGTGCTGTACATACACACAAATGTGTGTGTGTGTGTTGGGGGGATGAATGAGGAGCAGCACATGTGGAAACACTTTGTGCAAGAAACAGTTTCCATGAGATCCATAATGAGGCGGACCCCGGCTCTGATGTGGCTCCGACGCTCGCCTCCCGTCGGCTCCAGCGAGTGCGCGTTTGCGTGAGTGTGTGTGTGCGTGTGTGCGCTACATCCCCCCAAAAAGTACCCCGCAAAACCACTAACTGGCTGCGGGGAGCACGGCGCTGGGTGCAGAGTTTAAGGAGAATGGGAGGTCTCCGCCGTACCCCCGTGCCATGCAGCCCCCCCGTGCAACGGCCCCCCCCGTTTGTCTCCCTCAGTGGTTTAGTCCAGCCACGGCGCTCTTATCATAAATCACAAGGCGTCTTCCCTGTCACCACGTCTGCTGCGAAAAGAGGACGAAAACGAGGGGGGGGTGGCCACGTGGAGAGAAAGGGAGGGGCTCAGTGTGTTTACATGCAAGTTAGCGTCACGTAGCATATGATGCTAATTAAAAGACCCCCCCCAAATTTCCTCTTATTATTCTAGAAGGTTATATAAAATGGTTACGTCACATTTATTTCTCTAGACGCTTCTAATGTAGCATATGTACATCATGTCATACACTCTTCATTTTCAATATTTAATGTCTGTATGCCTCTAATACATATATTTATATTATATGTAATGTATTAAGACTTTGATGTAGTATGTTTAAAGTTCTGTACAGCTAATGTAGCATATTTTCTTCCCATTTCATGTCTTCTATACATTGGAGGTTGCATATTTAATGCATGTAAATGAAGCACATGACCTGAATGTTGTCAGCTACGTGTCCGTATCACATTTGAGCGGTCGGGTTGCGTTTCTTCAAGGTGTCAACATGTCAACCGGGGTGCGTGTGAGGTAATGAGTGAGTGTGTGGCGGGGCAGGCTCTGAGAGTTTGTGGGGTAAGTGTAATTTTTGTTTGTTTTTTGCTTAGTGGGTATTTATGGCGTGGGTGAGATTTGTTTTGAGTGTTTTGGTGAGTGTGAGGGTTTTTTGGTGTGTGCGCGACTTTTTGTTTTTTTGGGCACATGTCAGAGCGGCACCTCATACGAACGAGAACAAAGAGTGACAAAATGAAAGCCGACCAGGGGAAAGTCCAAAATCATCAAGGCAGCTGACTGCGTTTGAAACATGGCAGTGAGTCAACAGGTGTGCAGGGAGAAAACTTGTCTGGCGGCATGCTGGGACTTCAAAAGGAGCGCTTCACTTTTCTTTGACGTACAAACTGTGAGCCAGATACAAACAAGCCGACTTATGCAATTTGGCACGCTGCCTTAATTTGTGAGTGAGTGCAGAAGAGCAACATATCGTCCCTCAAGACATTTTATTGGTCTGTTATTAAGCGGCCAGCCTGTCATTATGGCGGATCGGCCCTCTGGGATCAAAGGATGACTGTCGGGCAAAAGAGGAAACAAATCCACACATGAAGGACTTGTGTACTCAAGTGTTGCTCCGCTATAACATGGTTCAAGTAAATGTATATGCTTCTGCTCAATTAGCAGTTGTTAACATCACCTTAACACCTTTGTTGATTTCTGTTAGCCTGTCTCAAGCATGTTAGCATTAAGCTAGCAGACTCTCATTTGATCAAATTAGATGGTTTGCTTTGACATTTGGGCTCTCAAGTACAGCGTTTCATTGAGACACATCTCTGTTTTTCAAGAACTTCTGGGTTATTTTTATAAGACTCACAGGCATATATTCTTTATCCTCTGCAAATGACTATTACTACTGCAGCTTAGTGAGAAATTGAGACCGTCTTCGATATAGATGCGTGAGCCTAACCTGGCAAGCGTCTGGGCACGTCGCTGATGGAAGGCAGGCCCGTGCCTCTGCTGGAGGAGAGCGGGGCGGTGGAGTGCACCGAGGGGGACGCCATGGGACTCAGGTAGGACGGGTACGTCTGCTCGTACGACCACGGCGGCGACGACTGCGACTGACGCGGGTCTGATGGAGTAGAGAGGAAGAAACAGTAAGCGTTGCGTGGATGCTGTGTCTGAAGGACTCGGTCTGAGTCCTTCGGAGTGTTTACCTTCCCAGAGAACAACTTCTTGCTTGCCTTATAAAAGGCAGCAGCATGTAAACAAGCAGCAAAGCGAGCTAAACCAGGGGTGAAAAAACTTAGGTGCTCAAGAGTCACATATTTGATGTTTTAAAAGCGACACATGGGTCAAGTGTGAAATGTTCCTAATTAAAATACTAATTCATTTTCAGTTTTTTCATTAGGGCTGAACGATTTTGAAAAATAATCGAATTGCCATTTTTTTCCCCCTCAATATAGCGAATGCGACTTAATGGGCGATTATTTTTATTCAAGGTCCTACTCCCATGTATTTTTTTTAATAACAAACACAAGAAATACATGAACCTATATTACATTAAACAATATCGGATTTATTATTCATAAATGTTTTGGTATTATAGGTTCGGCGTACACTAAAATGAAGACAAATGAACGTTCGACTACAGTCCGATGTCGATTTGAATTCAATTAATTGTTTAGCCCTATTTTTGATTGTATTATATGTGATGACTTGAATTAATCAATGATTTAATAAAATATATATTTTTTAGTATTACCGGTGATCTGCGTCTGTCCCTGTGTTGTGAACGAGTTGGGCGCCGCGTTGAGCGCCGGTCGCTGGGCCTGGGCGGGCACCGTCACGCGGACCCTCATCCTCTCCAGCTCGCTCAGGCGGTCCGAAAACAGGCCCGACTTTGGAGGGTCCTCCAGCTTCTGACGATGCCCTGAGGACGCAGCGCAACGCTTCGGTTACATTTTGTACATATGTCATGTTCCAAAGACTTAGTCTAGACTTAAGTGGAGGTAGTATGAGTTAACAGTGACTTTAGTGACGGTAATGCAAGTTCATATTGATTTAAGTGTAGCTAACAGGATATAAGTGTGATTTCAGTGGCAGTAATAATAGCTAAAACTAGTGACTTGGAGGTAAAACGAGTTGATCGTGACTTAACTGACGGTAATATGTGTTATGTGACTTAAGTCTAGGTAACAAGTTAACAGTGACTTCAGCAGAGGTAAAACAACTTAAAACCCCACTTTGAAACCCCAATCTGAGTCTGAAACCTTACTTTGAAACCCTAACCCTAGTTTAAAACCCTGCTTTGAAACTCTAACACTAGTCTGAAACCCTATTTCGAAACTCTAATCCTAGTTTATAATCCTACTTTTAAACGCTAACCCTAGTTTGCACCCTAATCCGAGTTTGAAAACCTATTTTGAAATTTGAATGCCGTTTAAAACCCTACTTTGAAACGCTAACCCTAGTTTAAAACCCTAACCCGAGTTTGAAACCCTATTTTGAAACCTAAAACTAAAACCCTATTTTGAAACCCTAACCCTAGTTTAAGATCCTACTTTGAAATCCCAATACAGTTTAACATCCTACTTTGAAACCCTTGTGGAATAAGTGTTAATCCACTCGTTTTTAGCCATTCAGGGGGCGGCCATTTTGTTTTCTGTCGACTGAAAATGACATCACAACTGAGTCCATTGCGTCCTTGTCATTCAAGTTTGATTTGACCAAGTAATACAGCATGAAAACTTATTTTTCACACTTGAATGCCAGTCCAAATGTTAGACACAACCTAATCTTTTGTCTTTTATGACAGTGACAGTTTGACACAGGAAGTTATTCTTTTTTCCCCCCAGAAATTCCAGTTTGAGTCAGTTTCAAGCGCGGGTGACTCTGGATCCTCTGACTGTGAGAGGAAGCCGTACGCTCGTTAAGCCGAGGCCTGTTCGTCAGGTAAACAGAGTTTCTCACGCCACGCCGCCATTATCCCTACAGGAGACGCTCGCCCTGCCAAAAATATTCTCGCCTCGCTCTCTTCCTGCATTCCTCTGGCAAAATTTTGACACCCCTTTGTCACCCTTGCGCAGAGGCGTGACTTAACTGTATCTAACACACGTTCCCATAATGGGCCACATGCTCACTCGTCTGGCTTTTATTTCTGGACTCAGGTGTGGACTCTGGCAAGGACATTGATTTTTGTTTTCTTTTGATGCCGCGCAGCTTTCAGACAACGGCGGAATTCCCGCCGCGCTTTGGCACAACTCCAGCTGGCCCGCTAACAATCGTCACTCACAATCCAGATAAACCTGCTTACGGGGGAGACGACACCTAACCAGGTCGAGTTTGCTGGAAGGCGAGATGGAGTTAAAAAAAAAAAAAAAGATCAAAAACTTTGCACCAGCTTTTTCCTTGCTCCTTGTGTCTTCAGAAGTTGCTCGGACACTGCGGTGGCAAGGCTTGGCTAAACTAGCCCCGTTTACAGTGGATCCTCCATTGTTTTTTTTTACATGGTCTCTCTTATCCCTCTGTTGTTGTCAGCAAAATAAGTCAAAATACAGCACATGTTAAAAAAAACAACACGTGGCACATTCATGACATTTAACTATGGACCGGTTGACTTGTTTATAAAAAGCTATTCCCTGCGCACGTCTTGACGGCTACAATTTGAGACATGGCCTAAGTCTATTTTTTTTCTTCATTTTTTCCAGAAAACATAAAATACTGACCCAAATACTGATTCTATTAAGTAACGTACAGCCATGTTGTTCATTGTGTTGATGTTTTTTGTTATCTACAATTAGGTTCTTTTTAAAAGTAATTTCCTCAAATTGCAGCCTCTGCTTGAGTAGATACCCAGAAATACTACTGATTATGTCATCCCCTGAAAAAAACAAAAATAAGCAACCTGCCGCCCCCACCCCTCCTCCCAACAGACTATTTCTACAAATTATTGTTAAATTAAAAGTGAAATTATCTTATATCTACAAATTGGTCCAATTCTCAAAGTCAAATAAATCCACAATTGTTGTGTTTATGTTGTTTCCACTATTTACGATGGATTTTTTAAAAAGGTTTATTTCTTCAAATAGTGGCCTCTGCTCTAATGAATGACCAAATTAATCGTCATCCACTGAAACAAATACAAATAAATCAAATGGCACACCCCAAATACACCATTTCCAATCTGCTCTAATTCTGCACTTTCCAAGCAAATCCATATTTATTGTTTTCATGTAATTTTCACAGATAATTAAGGTCTTTCATTTGGGAAGAAAGTCCCGGAAATTAAGTCACAAGACATTGCATAATCCAAACATCCCCCGACCACGTCTCGTCACACTGCCCCCGTCACATGTCTCACATTGTTGCCACAGGGCTTCTTGTCCTCCCTGCAAAGAGTCGCTATGCTCATGAATGCTAAGAGGTTGCCTTTTAATAACACACTCGAAACCATGTGACTGACTAACAACTAATGGATTTATTCTGTTCGGACCCTTAAACAACAAATTCGGTTTCTTGGGAACCCAACACCGGAAGAGTCCAGCTAAATTTATCGCGGTTCATCATTTTTTTTTACATTTACCAAATACGGAGTACCTTGTTTCACAAATATCTGTACTTCTAAGGATTGAGTGTCAGTACTTTAGCCATCTCTACTTGTAAGGTGGACTTCCACCTCCTGAAATGTTTGATTAAGCACAATTACATGCTTTTTATGGCTTTCTAGGAAGCATTTTCTTTCTTCTGCGGGTCTTAATTATGCCTTGTACACTGCCAGAGCCAAGCTCATGTCTCAGCTGTTTTATCGGAACTCTGGTCAGGCTGCTGAGCAATGAGCCCGGGGTGTTTCAAAAGAAGTAGGAAAAGGGGCTGGATCATTTCACCCACCATTGGGGAAAGTCCCCGACATTCCCATCATCATCATCATTATCATCATCATGATCAACAGAGATGGCAAAAGTGGTCACACTCTGTACATGGCTAAAAGTAAAGATACTTGTGGGGGGGAAAAAAATGACTGGAAAAAGGAGAAATACAGCGAACCCCTATTCATGGAGATTCATGGGAACGAGCCCTGCCATGAATAGTGAAAAAGGTTGACATTGGACTGCAATTGCCTAGAGCTGTCACAAGCTGGCAACAAAAGACAACGTCTAAGTGAAGTTCCTCAACTCACTTCAAAATTATCCCTCGGCATTAAGGTGCCACCAGACGGCCAGATAGCCTACAAAGCGAGTAAAAATTACGGATATGTTTTCAAATGTAGGGAGTAGTAAAAAGTCTGAAAAATGAATAGTACTTAAAAACTACTTATGCACAGGAAAAAGGTGCTTGTACTTGGTTACTTTCCACCATTGGAAAGTGGCAGTGGAGATTAGTGATAGCGTTCTCCCTGCCACTTCCTTCCCTGACCCAGCCGGCAGCCGGAAGCTAGCACAGATTCGCACCAGATGTGCGACCGCATGCAAACGCAAGTAGTCGGAAGAACAGTGATCCAAAAGGACTTATTATTCCAAGTGAGGCTCTGTGGCACGCCGGGCTTGGAGAAAAGCAGGCAAGGAGAATAAATAAAATGTGTGATGATAATTAATGAAGTTGGTTTTCCCTTCACGGACAAGGCAACCATTCGTGTCGGGGATTTGCAGTGACAGCCGGGCTAGTTACGCTCTGCTGCCGGCGCTACCTTAGCTTTGCTCAGCCTTGACAATTGTAAAATCAACATGACTTTATCCAGAACTGAGCAAAATGTCAAACAGAGAGACTTTGTGGGTTTCCTCTTGAATTATGCTAAGCTAGGCTAACACTGCCTCACCCTGTCACTTCAGTTTGAAGCTCTTTTATCTTATTTTAGTTTATCGCCGGCTTGAAAGTTGGGAAAACAGGGCTGACACTTGTCTAGAATCAAGAAAATAAATGCAGAGTGGAGATACTTGTGGTTCCACCTTGATTTATGCTAAGCTAGGCGAATGGCGCCGTTCAGAAACACAAGACTGCAAAAGCTATTTTAGCATTGCTTAGATACAGACTTTAGTTAATCCGAGTTGGAAAAACAAGCCTGGATTTGTGTGGAATCAAATAAATTAATTTTAAACAGAGACTTGTGGGTTTTACCTTGATTTATGCTACGCTAGGCTAACGTCATCGCAGCCTCACTTAATAGTGATTTATGATTAATTTTAAGTCTAAAATCCTTCAGCTTCATGCATGACTGCAGGCTGCTGAATTAATGTGAAAACTATGAGAAAGACAAACACTGGTGTGATGTCTTTAACTGGAATTCTTTTATGCATGTAGACAGCTGGACTAGTTTTACTCTCTGCTTGAAGGCATTTGAGAACACAAGACGCCAAAGCTATCTTAGCTTAGCATTGCTCAGCCTTGGGATCTGCAAAAACAAGCCTGGCTTTGTCCAGAATCGAGCAAAATAATGTCAAGCGGTAAGTCTTGTGGGTTTGCAATTGATTTATGGGGGCTAACGTCACCTTATGGGAATAAAATAAAAAAAAACCCAAATGCTGTCTTAGCTTAGCATTGCTTAGCCTTGACAGTTGGAAAAACAAGACCGGCTTTGTCCAGCATCAAGCAAAAATACATTTTAAATAGTGAAACTCACAGCCATTTTCGGTTATCATACTTTTGCCTCTGTTTTTGTCGCCACAATTCTTTTCGTTTAGTAGAACTTTTAGTTCTTGGTACGTCCCATTCCTTTGGCCAACTACGTACATCAATCCATCCAGTTTCGTAGCCATGTTGCACAGTCTTTTCAGTTCTAATATGGTTGTCATCACTCTCACTATTGCCTTTTCATGTACCTTTTTTGTGTCGGATTAAAGTTAGAGTGCGTTTTGTGGCAGACTAAGGCCTCACTACGTGGTGTGTGTGGATGTCAATCACCCATGAATTCAGTTCTATTTTAAATTCAGAGGCCTCACAATGACCATTTTTTTTTTTTGACGTCATGAAGTATTCCAGTAGATGACTTCCAGAGGAAAAAAAGTGTGGAGTTAGGCTGGGCTGAAGGCAGGGTGACAGCCAGGCGCCCGTCCGCCGTGGGGGTCTGGTATCAAGGGAAGAGGGATTGGAAGAAATGAGGGCAGATGATAAAACCAGAGATGGAGGGAGGAGAAGGGGAAAAAAGAGGAGGGGGAAAAAAGAGGAAGAGGAAAAAGCGAGTGAAAAGGAGCCGTGCTGACTGCGGTGGAACGCTGCCAGGCGTCTGTGTGGTCCGGCCGGGGAAGGGAAAACGCGTGCATACACACACACTCACACACACACACATTATACACTTATGTATATAGACGTCCAGGACAGTTCCCCCAGGCGATACTATGATTTCACGCAAAAACACATTAGAAATGATTCAGAACGGGAGAGCAGATTTTTATTTCTTTTCCTCACTTTTCCTGCCGCCCGCTGAATGATTTTGTGTTTAGTGTCACACATGCATACTGCGCCCACAGACACTCACGCGCACTCACGCACGCATTCACACACGCACACACACACACACACGCCCTCCCGCAGACAAACTCACTAACTCTGATTCAGTCGCTCGCTCACACGCACGCACTTGGCACATCTTCAGGGAACTTCAGACAACTGACTGGCTGCTTCAAGAAAAGCTTTGTTTCTTTTTTTCTTCCTCTCTTCTCAACCTACTTCCTCACTTCTTTACTGTTGATTTTTAGTTGAAGTGTGACTTTTAATTATCAGTGATGACACACAAGCACACAAAAAATACACTAACTGGACACTTCTGAGATTGGATACAACAGGAAATGTATGATGGAGGAGAACCACAATGCAAGAGTCTGTTACTTTGTTGCATTCATTTATTAATTAATTATTCCTGTAAAATTGGTTAGTTAAAATGTGTATTTATTTCATTAAAAATCAATATATTAAATGTAAAGATTTATAAATATTGGTAAAATAAAGTATAAATCAAATTCAACGTGTTTTATTTGAATAAAAATTGGGTTTATTAATTCTAATAAAATTAAATACCATACAAATGAGAACACAAAATTTCAGCAAAACCAGGTAAGAATAATAAGAAAAACAATAATAATGATGATAGAAATGCTCACTTCCTTTGATTGACACTTTCATTTTGACCAATGTCTATTATTGTGCTCATACCCAGAGCCATTCATAATATTTTGACCCTCTGCACAGCCTTAAAATATTCATATTGTAAAATCTGCTTGCCAAACTCTTGTTGACTGTTTATAGTATTGATAATTCCCAAAAACAATCACTCACAACCTTTGACATGGTCTATCGTCAGCTCATTGGACTTGGCGTCCCGCAGGGCTCTGTCTTAAATGACCTGTTGTTTTTGTTAGATCAAATAATTGAATTCCTTTTAAGTGTCTGGTTAATTTTGATAAACATGAGCAGCATAAAAGACATTCAAGTTACAATGCAGCCGGCAACAATTACTAAACATTTGGCTTAGGCAAAAAAGGGAATTTCCACAGTATGATTTTGAGTCATGACGATTGTGAAACCCTGTTTTTTCCCCTCGCATATCAAATAATTGACAAAATTATGTGTTTTCTACTTTTCCAGGCCTTACCATTATCTGATCCACGTTTTACCCTTTGAAAATTAATTTAGAGGGGGAGGTTCTTTCCACCCCCTTGCTTTTTTTTTAACTACTATCAGGACACTATGTAATAATAATGGTGTCAATTTTTTAGGGTACTATTTGGGAATATACAGCCTTTTTTGTCATAAAGTTGTCAGTGCGTCATTACGTCACGTTATACAGATGAATGGATTTTAATGCCTGTGTGTGTGCGGGACCGTATGTGTGTCTATATGTGGGGTTTGTAAGTAACCACTAATATGGTCTGCAGAACCGCTGCCTCCTCACCAGACTTGTTAACACTCTGACCTCCACAAAACACACACACGCGCCGCACTCAGCCACAAAGCTAACTTTGAGTGACACCACAATGTTTTGTGTCACCTCTCGTGTGAGTGTACCATCAATTTGATTGATTAACTGAAGAGTTGCCAGGAAGAATTGTGCGCTTTTTGCTACCGTTTTGTGTGTGTGTCTGCGTCTCGCACACACAAAACACACGAACACTAGCACACCTGGGCCTGCGCGTGGCCACTCCCTGCCACCTTTTAGCTGCAAATGACATTTAATGAGGCCTATTAGTTGCACTGTGCCTGCACTCTGCTAATGACACCATTACCATACAATCACACACTCATAACATGTGTCCTGAGCCACACGCACAAACACGCGCACACACACACTAGGGGCTACACGACATCAGATTTTTTTAGTTAGTTGACGCTATTGTGATTAAAGTCGAGTCTGTCGACTTTGCTTTGACATCACTCATATAATGACATCATTGATATTGATTCTGATAGCTTTGATCGTTTTTATGAACCGCAAAGCTTTGTTAACATACATTATTTGTTGCGGAGTCTCATTTGTTGGCCACCAAACGACGGCCTAAAAAAAGTCATGTGACGCGCGGCAGCAGATGCACAGGAAATGCTTTTGATCAAACACAGCGATCAAACGTGCGTGCGTGTGCGTGCGTGAGTATGTGAGTGAGTGTGTTCTTGGCAGCGCTAGCAGCTTTCCTAGCGGCAGGAACGACATTGCTTGCTAAGGC
This sequence comes from Filicampus tigris, assembly GCF_054856515.1. Lineage (NCBI taxonomy): Eukaryota > Metazoa > Chordata > Actinopteri > Syngnathiformes > Syngnathidae > Filicampus > Filicampus tigris. The sequence goes on along the minus strand of NC_141236.1, from coordinate 8,481,607 downwards.
GAGTGTCTGCCGGCTCCACTGTGTCCCGGTGCCACATGTGAGCCTTGTTTGTGACATCGGTAATGATTTTTTTTTCTTCATTTTTCATGCATTTCTCAAGAAGGAGGCAAACAGCTGCATGCCAGACCAGCTGGCACTGACGGCTCAACTATAGTAAAGCCCCCCCCCCCCCCCCCCCCCAACTTCCTGCTCAGTTGTTTTTATACAGCCTATTAAAAGGAGCTGATGCTAGCATTCTTGCTACCCGGTGTAGCCTCTTGGGAATGTTTCACCTCACTGTCTTGGTGCCTACAGTAAGCCAGTGTGGGAAAAGCACTGCACAGTGTTCCCCCTCTGTATCGAAATTCATTGTTTGGGTCAGGGACAAATCAACTTATACCATTAAAATGAATGCAAATGCCACTGATGTGCCCAAGCCTCACCCCAAATTCCAAAGACGACCTTAGGTTTTGGGGAGCTGTTGAGCCAGGCGCTTTACGCTTTAATGGGTTAATTCATTGCGGCTCCTTCAGGTGTGTGTGACTTGGCCACCGGAGGCAGTATTATACAATCATGCTGAAAAACTCATGAGTCTCAACTACTTAAAGTGACCAAATAAGTTACTGTGATTTTTGTTCATTTTTCACAGACGACAAAGAGTAAATACTTGTGAACGGGAGTATTTTTATCTTGTCAGTGTGTACATTTTGTGTTCAAAAATGCTTATGAAAGCAACACATCGCCACAGATGCTATTTGTTGGCCTGTCTATGGTGTTTCCCGTTATATATACGTTAGCATTAAGCTAGCACACTTAAAGGCTAACTTGTGTGGTTGTTTTGAATACACATGTAGTCCTCTTTGTTATATATTTAGTCAGACAGTAAACTTTAACTGGGAGTGGCATTAAAGTCATGACGCTTGTATCTCAAGGCACCACTGTACAAGCAAGTCAGAAAAAAGGTGAATTTGTGAATTGAGAGTATTCCGGGATAACACTTGAACATTTCAGCGTTTAAATATACAATGTTTATTTTGTGTTTTATGTGTCAGTTTTACAGTAAAGTTAACCGGCTTGAAGCAAGCATGCTGTGCCTCTTATTTGGAGAACTTTTCAAGTGGGAGAATGAACACTACTGAATACTTAAGTGTGTTTTAATAAGTTTATGTGTGTTTGAATAAATATCAACATGTTTAAAGCGTCTGGGAGGGATAAAACAAAAAAATAAAAAAATATCAACAAATGTCAAATGGGCTCAACTCTTCAATGAACGGTAGTGTTTGTCAACGGACTTTGGTTAGCAACAAAGTCCAAATACCATGTGAGTAAAAGTACGACTTTTATGCCTGACGCGGGGGCGTGTGCATTGCGTGTACTCACTCCTGGGCTCTCGTGGTCCGTCCACCGTAACCTTGATGGCTCTGTGGTAAGTGGCGACTTGCGGCGGGTTGGTGAACACGGTGATGGTCAGTGTGAAGCTTTTGCCTGCGGCGACATCAAAATGACATCATCATCATCACTATGACCAAAGTTGACGCGCCATGCGCCTCAGGGACAACGCAGCGCATTCAACACAAACTGGGGGTGAGGGGCTTTGGCGAGGAGTCCTGGTGGACAACGCCGGCTTGTGTGAGAGGCTCTCGATTCGAGGAGACACTGTGGCCTTATGTGGCCTCTTTTCAAGAGTGAGTGGGCTCTTTTAATTGGCACTTCCTCTCCCTAAACAGTGAACACGCGCTGTCGCAGTTCGCCATTTGCGACTCTTTCAACGTTTCAATTTTTTTTTTTTTTTTTTTTACAGTCTACAGGCAACTTGGAATTTTGAGTTGAGTGAAGTTGGAGTTATGCTGCAACAAATAGGACGCCCTTTCAGTGTAATACGAAACCACATTTTCCCGTTTTAGCATTCAATGCTACCAACATACCTGTGAGAATTGTTGCATGCTCGGTTTGAATGTGTTGCTGGACTGTCCGGGTTACAGTGGCAGTTGTTTGAAAGTTTGGAATTACTATAACATCTATGTTAATTTTTATCGGCCCATCTGTGGCATTTTGCATGTCAAGTTTAGCATTTAGCTAGTAGACGCTCGTTAGAAAAAACGTGGTTTGGTAGAACAATTTAGTGTTTGAATACGTGTTTTTGTTTTATGTGCCAGTATTTCAGTAAACTGTGGTGAAATGATGAATGAACACCTTGAAGCAAGCACACAAGCGCTTTGGATTACTGTGCAAGTGAGTCTTTTAGCTCCCTAAAAGTGATATGATATGATCGTCTTACATTTCTCAACAGCAAGACACTGAGAACAGGCGTTAGGGAATACTTTACAAAGTGTATTTCAATAAGTTTGAAAGCGTCAATACAATCTCCATTTCACCGATTGGGTTTGGGTTGGGGTAAACGGGGGTTCACTTTAATCCCAACTTTATGTGTGGAAGTGTGTGTCAGCACCAGGAATGCTGTGAATCACAGGCACCAGGTCAGCAACGCTATGAAGCCTTGAAAAGGTATGCATCATGTAACCGTGGTGACGGACGGAGCCGGGTGGGGGACAGGAAACGGGGGCGGGCCCAGGGGTTAAATGCGGCGACTCATCGAGGCAGCTGTCCACGCGTGGGCGACTGGGCGTCCGCTACGCCGACTGTAAACATGAGTCCACATGCGACAGGTGTGCGCCACGTTGGGATGATCAAGTGGACACATCCGCTGGATCGCCTTCCGACTGTATAGATGTTTGCGTAATGATAAACCTTCAACAAACTGCTACTTTTAAAACCCCAAATCTGTGATACAGATGGAGCGTGAACACCTGTAATCAAATTACACCATTTCACTTATTTATACACTTGTATGACCCCAGAACTAATAAATCAACAGACATTATTTCTTATCGGGGAAACACTGATAATAAATCTGAACAACAAGAATCGAAGCAGCATCGTGGAATTAACTGTCTGCCTTTAGAGGTTCCACTGCCACTCTATCAAGTCTAATGACACTATCAAGAGTATCCACTTACGCTACGCTACCTGCGCTATCAATTGTGGCTGTCATGTCCCCGATGTGTCATCAACATCAGCATCCCGCCTCGTCACAGACGGCCGGGTATTCATTTCAGACACCTCGTAGACTGATCTCTCACCCCGGGCTCCTATGTCACTTCCTGCCGCCAGATTCTGTGACATGCGTTTCCGCGGCAACAGGCCAAACACTTTGATAACTGTGCCGCGTTGGACCAAAGACAGACAATGACACAGGTGGTGCAGGTTCTCTTTTCGAAATCATTTTTGAAAGGAAATGTATTACAGCTGATTTTGGGGGGAGTGAATAATGTTTATGAGCATGCTAATTCCCTCCACTAAGGAGGTTGGCTTTTTTTTTTTTGCTGTTGTGAAAATTGAGACAAAGAAATTTGTACTTTTACTGAACCCCAACTTAAATATGAAAGTTAAAACAACTTGTTGCGCGAACTAACATTGTTACCATATATATCGGTCATTCATATAATAAAACTTTTCTAACGTAGATGACTGTTTTAGGCCCAAAAATACAAATTGAGTTCTTTTTTTGGCATAAATGTCCCTTGAACACACATGTCCAATTGAGACCAGATTTCCTCATGCATACATTAGTGCCTTTAGATGCAAGTAATTCATCCCACAGCCATACTTTTAACTTAAAACACTATCACAACTACTGTAAATGACTTCATGAGATGCTGTAATACTGTGTTTTTTTGCAGAGGATAAAGAATATATGCCGTTGAGTATTTTTATTTTGGCTGTATACTCATGTTGATACTACATTTGTGTTATTTCTTCTTCCTACTTACTGTTTCTTCTTCTTTGTGTATTCTTAACAACATTCAGATATATACAGGAGTAGCGCATGCTGATTCCAATTAGGATTGTTTGGCCTTGGCAGAGATTTGCAAATAGAGGCTTTGAATCAGACGAGCACTGGGAGTGGGAGAGACCATTATGTGGTTGCCACGTAAGCGAAGGAGACCACAAATCCTCACCACCTAAGAGTGTGTGTGCGTGTGTGTGTGTGTGTGTCTTCACCTCGACCACTGCGGCCTACAAATCGCAGGTCGTTGAAGCGTGCCACCTGGTTCTTCATCACGCCTGAGGCGTTGCGAAGCTCGGCCGAGTAGTTCTCGTCGTTGCCCGCCATCACCGTCACCACGGTGCCATCGGTTATGTCCCCAAGTGCCACCACCTGGCGCCAAGGGCACAAGCTGACTCAGACTTATACAAAGAAAAATACAGCGAGAAGAGGCAGAGAAGGTCCCAAACTAAGGTCCAGTAATAGTTGTTGTTGCCAGACACATCAATGCTAATTTTCATTAGCCTATCTATGGCCTTCGTATTCAATTTCATCATTATGCTAGTAGGCTTTAATTAGAATAAATGTTTTGGTTTGGTTAAGCATTTTGGTGTTTAAATGTTTCGTTTTATGCGTCAGTTTTACAGGAAAGTTCAAATGGGAGTGACAAACACCTCGAAGCAAGCACGCTTGGCATCTGATTAGGAGAACTTTGCAAGCAAGAGATTGAGAACAAGAGCTATTTTTCTAAAGGGTGTTTTAATAAGTTGAAATGTATTTTATTTTTTTTGTGTTTAAAGCATATGGGAGGGGTAAAACTATATAAGAAGTTTTTTTATATATACACCATGGAAACTGAGTTGGCCTGCTCACTTTCCTTCCAACACACCCTAAATAAAACACCTTCAGTCAATATTCTTAATAATGTTACAGAATTTAAACATTTAACATGTTTAATAATTCAAAAATAAAATGAAGTTGAACATAAATTTTCAAGGTAAATAATTTAAAAATTCTTATTCTAATTTTTTCGTCTAAAATAAGAAGCAGGTAATCTTTTTTTAGGTCCTCTTTGCCCTTTCTTTTCATTAGGAAGACTGAACCGCACTCCTTTCAGAAACCTGACAGTTGGTGTGCCCCCATTTTAAAAAAAAAATAAACAAAACAAAGCCATTTACTTCTCATTTTGTGCCATTATTCCAAGCAATTGATGAGGAAAATGGAACATCAGAGGAACTGGTATAAGCACCCACACATTCTTATGCAATTAACTCGAGTGCAGTCCTCCACCAAAGCTAAACAACATTATTACCCCGCCCCCCTGGAAAATTTGCTGAAAAATGTAGTCAATTGAATTACAAAATCGAAACATTTCTTTTAATCTGCAGGACCTTTATCCAGATCTGCACCAAATGCCACGTGCTTTAAGGACACAAAATATGGCAACATGCCAACTTTCTGGCAGAAATAATTATACAGTACATCTCAGAACTCACATCAAAACACCTTCAAGTCTTAATTTCATAACAGCAAGAAAAACCTCACTGAGGTCTCGTTAAGATTCCTGGAAGGAGATAACAAAAAAAAAATGCTTCGGCAGCTGCTATAACTATCGAGACAGCAATAAGTGCTTGTTCAAAAAAGAAGAAAGAAAAAAAAAATATGAAAAGCTTGGTGTTTGTTTTGCTGCCAAGTAACACATTTCAACACACTTTGACAGCGTTTGATCCATCTGCTATATCTCTGAAACGAGCCTTGCATATGAAAAATCGCACCAGCAATAAGTTTTAAATGTGTTTATAATTGAAAACAACACAGCAGTTATTTCTAACACCCAAATGTATAAGTAATACTTGAAATAAAAAAAAGGGCTATAGCTTTGTGCCAAGATGACACAAACAATTAGTTTTAACATTAATAAATCAGCAGTATAGTAATATTTTATTGAGCCAAAATAAAAATTGTTCAGTACTTAAATTAATTTATGCTATTGTGTTAAAATAAAATAAACGTGTTTTCGGGTTATTTAAAATTTGTTCAATACGTTGTTATTGATAGACACATTTTGATTGTTAATATTTATGCATTTTTTAAAGTGAAATCATGTTAGCTTCGACTCACCTTGAAAGCAACCGGCAGCGTCTTGTTACATCGCCAGTGCGACGGCAGCACGGAGCACAAAAAGTTGGGGCTGTCCGTGCGCACCAGCTCCGCCGGATGGTCGGCGATGATCTCGGCCATGCTGCGGTTCTCGTGGGCGCGCAGCCGCGGCACCACTGCCGCCGCCGAAGCCGCGTCCGCCTGCCCAGCGGGGCCACCACCTCCGCCGCCGCCGCCGCCGCCACCTCCGCCGCCACCCGGGGAGCTCACGTCCGTCATCTTGCCCGCAAGCGGCTGCAAGCTGCTGGACGGCGGGCTGAACCTCCGGCTGGCGCTCGGGTCTACGGGGATGCGCATCACAAACAACGGGGCTGGATTAAAAGCCAATTAAATCGTCTATACGAAAAGAATCAAAAAGAAAAGGGGGAAGAAAAAAAAAAGGAAGGTCGAGATCCTTCCTCTGTAGCACCGCGACTGGGAAAGCCTCCTTTCTGCTGGGCAGGAGGAGGAAAACCACGCGTGGGGAGTGTGAGAAAAAGGAGGAGGAGGGTGGTGGTCGTGGTGGTGAGGGTGGTGGTCTCTGCGGCTTCTTAAAAAGTCGGCGCGCCACCACGCATGTGTGGCTATAAATAACTTCAAATGGACGTCCACGCGCGTGGGGGTATTAAAAATAATATATGTCGGGGCAGCGTCCAGGTGCGTCACAGACAAATTTGAATGAGTTGGCGGGTGTGATTCACGTCTTTAAAAAAGAATCCTCAAAATTAAAGTATGGATGAAAAATTATTGTAAAACTCGAAAGAAAACTTTAAATTAAAAAATAATTCTTAGTCCCCCAATTTACACATGCGCAAGGGAGGAGGATACGCTTTTTCGTGGGCCGGGATTTCCCGTCCGCGTTTTTTTCCTCATTTTTTTTTTTTTTTAATGTGATTCAATATAACTTGAGGGGGCGTTACGCCTCACACACACACGCGTGTACGTACCCGCATGATCCACAGTGACGACGACCGCAACAAAGTCATAAGAGCATACAAGTGTTGCCTTCACGGAGAGCGTCCTCTGAGCACGTGTGCTGCGTTCACGACGTGACGACAGTGCGTGTGTTGCGTTCAGGAAGCGTCCCGAACGTGTGTTTTGCTTTGAGCGACTCCAGCCTGTTGTGTTCAAGGAGCGTCCTCAGTGAGTGTGTATCCGGAAGAGTCTCGAATGCGCGAGTGTGTATGGCGTTCACACAGGCTCAAGTGTGCATGTTGCGTTCAAGGACTAGCCAATCGCGTGTGCTGCGTTCACTGCGCGTAACCAGCCATGTAGGCCTATTAAAAAAAATTCCTCCAACTATAAACTCTTAAAATATCTTTACGTGTACAGAACATACAAGCTAATTAAAATGCATCAAAAGTCACAGTTACTAGCAGCGTTTAAGGCATTATTAATTTTAAAAAAGTAGCATCGAATGGGGGATTTTGACAAGTCATTTTAACGCGTGAAAAAAATAATTACCTGAAATATTTAACCAAACAGAAAATCACCAATTCTAATGTACAAAATAATCCTGAAGGTAGAACAGGCAACAGTACAGAAACTACCGTGTAATTATAAAAGTAAACAAACCAATTACTACTTAATTACAATATGAAAAAAAAAAATCACCAAAGCTTTACTACAAGTGATACTCAGTCGTTACTATCACTATATATATTACACAGTATCACTAGAACATTGTTATTACTATACTTTTACTTTACACTAATATACACAAACAAGGGAATGTGATACACTGTGCTCCCATCTGGTGGGCAAAAACTAACAAAAGCAAAAAGATTATATGCGCAAAAGCAAGCTGCATAGGTTGCCATGAAAAAATGTGTGTGTGTGTGTGTGTGTGTGTGTGTGGTGGTGGTGTGTGTGTGGGGGGGGGGGGTAATACAAAAAACCCCACAATAACACATAGTTGTTCTTGCAATAGAATCACCAAATGAATAAATAAATAAATGTGCAAAATTAAGATATATGGTCCTGAACAAAAATACATAATTCATTAAAAAAGTATATATTTTTAATTACGATGTGGAAAAAAAGATATGCTGAAAGAAACTTTATTCCTATTTTTTTCCCAAATTAAATAAAAAATAAATATATACACTTTTTAAAAATAAAATTGTAAAGTACAAAGTTGTGTCAGTTCTGAAATGTAATAAATATCCACAGGGTAATAGTGTGTGCGTGTCTACTGTAGAGGGCATCATTGACCCTCTGTGAGGCTCTCATTCATTCTCACCAATTTGCCCAACCCCCTGATTAGACATCAGTCTCCAGTCAGTCTCCTGGCTGCCACATCACACACACTAACGAATGTGTGTGTCTGTGTCTGCGCGTCTAATGCCACTGCTGCTTTTCCACTGCACTCAACCAACTTTTATTGCATGCTAGTGCTTTGATTCCTTTCAAAATAAGAGCTGAACGTCAGGCACCTTCAAGGTGGAATATGAATGGAAAACATTTGTATTGCTCCTTATGCAAAACACATACAAGGTACACTATGAGTGTGTGCATAGATGTTACGTTAATTATAAACTTTCAGACAACCGCTACTATAACACACACAGAGCGGCAACACATACAAACTGATCATATATATATATATAAAATACTCACACAACAAATCTCACTGGAGCTTTAGGCAGTTGGGGACCTTATCTGCCACTTATTCTATTACACTACATGTCAGCCAGTAGACCAATGGCACAATGTGGTACCCGAATAAAGGCTCTAGAAAGACTATATTGGGACTTGCCTGGAAACTGTAAAACCCTCGAATTAGCAATATAGCAAAACTCCTACACAGCGATATAGCGGGAGAACACTGTACAAAGTCTGAAAGCACTGACACGCATCTGGCACCTCGTCAAGTGGACGATTGGGTTACATTTCCCCCTCCACGAGCCCGGCGCGGCGGGAATATGCTTCATTTTGTCCCGACGTTCCCAAACATCAGCTCACGGTTCGCAGACGGATGCACGCGAATCGTCGGAATTGTATCTGGAATAAAGATAAACTCCAGGCCAAAAGCGGGAAGCATGCGCACATTTACTAGGAAATTGAACTAAAAACGTTTACATATTACCAGTATTGCATACCTCAGTAAATGAAACTTATGTGAAAAGCAGTAGCTGTCAAAAACATTGAATATTTATTGAAAAAGGTCAATGACAGTCAAGCAAACACGTCACCATATCCTAAACGACGATGAGCGGTGTTTGGGGATTTCTCGGAAATGCTATTAGCCTAAATTGCCAATTCTGTCCTTATTTCTGGAGAGCTGCAATTCCTCGATGGCGTTCAGAGCGCTTGCCTTTCTCGCCTCGGCCGTTGTTTGCTAGCAACGAAGAAGTGCGCATGGTTTTATGATCTATGGGAATATTGGAATGCTGCCACCTAGCTTTCAGTGATGTCTACGTACTGTTGAGATATCACACATGTACATAAACGTTTCTGCCCTGATTCCAACTTGCAGTTGCTTCAAAACACAACTATGTCCATATGCATATGTCTATACCATCGACAGCTAACTAACTAGCATTAAGAGATAACAGCATATAGTTATAATATAGACATACAAAGATGATAGCAAACAACCCGTTATTATTAAATTGAGTGACTATAATAGGCGGGCTCAATTTTGGCTGTTTACTTTCCCTTCTTTTGTTTTTGTGTGTTTTGACCATCAATAAACGTCTGAAAGTAAATTGTGATTGAGGCTCTCCTTTTTTCACTTCCCTCGAGTGGCAGCGTATGTGAAGGTACTACTGTATTATGGTACAAATGCTAAAAACATGACTGCACAACAGAGGCCTGGCCTGTTTTTTACCAGCGTCATCAGCGAGGAGGGGAAAAGACGGGAGGATTAAGGCTCCATTTCACAGCGGTGCATTTTTCAAGACCCTTAATTACAGCTTCTTGGAGAAGGCCGCCGCCGAGGCTTTCGGTTAGCAGAGAGATGTTTCCACGTTGGAGAAGACGCCTGCCAGCGCCGCCAGGTCCGGGATACGGCCAAAGGAGCCAATCAGCGGGATAAAAGCGGGACGGGAAAGGCCGCCCCGGGAGCGAGGCTGGCACCGGAGATGGCCGACCTGCTCGAGGACAACGAATGATGAGGGCAGGTAACCTAACTCTGGGTGACCTCATGGCGGTTCGGATCAGAGCTAAGCCCATAATTAATGTTTGTCACCCGGCCCGTGACATCAGCGTAAGGGTCTCTAATATTCCACTCAACCGCTTCAGAGAGTATAGTGAACTCCTCGTTAAAAGGTGAAAATCTGATCTACAGAAGACATTAAGATTTTTTTTAAATGACATTTACGTATTTAATTATTTTTCTAGTTTTACATAGGGGTGTGCATCTGTCCAATAATAGATGATTCAATACGTCTCTCGATACATAGAGCACGATACGATTCGATTCAAGGACGGTTTCGATTTGATAAGGTTCAGCTCAGTTCGAGAGGGTATGATGCAATGCGGCTCGGAATACTCAACTGGTTCTCCGCAAATTCGCTGAGGAATAACAGGAACAGTATTTTCTTTGGCGCCATCTTGTGGTATCTTGGTGCCAAGCAACTATGTTGAAGCCATTATCTTGCGGCATCTGTATGCAATTACAAACTTTTTGGGGGGGGTATCATTTGCTCACAGATATTCACTTGGCTGTCACGGTCAAGAAATTGGATATGTAGTATAACATCACTTTGAAGAAACGAAAAGACACTCTCGCTCACACAGTTCTCCAAAGAGGGGCTGAGCGTGCTTGCTTCAGCTGTTTTACGAGCATTAAACATTGTATATTTGAACACCAAAATGTTCAAAACCATGTAATTTCGTCTAACAAAAACCCGCTAGCTTAACGCTATTAAGTAATGTGAAACGCATAGATGTGCGTCTTCAAATAAGAGCATGCGTTCTTCAATGTGTTTGTCACTCCCAGTTGAAGTTTACTGTAACATTGAGACACAAAACACTTCACCTCCCAACACACACAAAAAAAAATAAAAATCCATGAATAGGTGAATTTACCATCGCAAATGTGGGGTGCCTTTTAAACGCCAAAATGTTCAATCAAATCATTTAAATTCAAAGGAAAATGTCATGTCATGTCATCTTCCAAACCGCTTATCCTATATAGGGTCGCGGGGAGTTGCTGGAGCCTATCCCAGCCGTCAATGGGCGAAGGCAGACTACACCCCGAACTGGTCGCCAGCCAGTCGCAGGGCACACATAGACACTGTCACTGAGCGGGAATCGATCCCACGCTGCCCGCACACAACTCAGGCGTGTGTACCACTACACTATCAGCGGACATTCAAAGGAAAATCTGGTATCTTAATTCTAACATATAATCCGAAAGCCATAGACAGAAACGAACTCAGATGTTAGGATAATCATAAAAGTTCAAGCAAATGGCAGTTTAACATACATGGAGCAGCAACACATACAAACGGAGCGTATGGTAGCCCGCGACTATTCCTGTTGGGAACAGTGTAAGAGGATTGAGACGGAAACGTGGAGTGGGCGGCTTCTCGCGGGTCGTAGCGAGCAAGCGAAGGCCGTAAAGGCGGCAAGGCACGAGGGAGGTTGTGGAGGAGGCGGTGGGGGTATGAGGACAATTTCCTCTGGGCTTTTACTGCTCTGACTGTCTGCTGCCTAGCGCCTTCACGGAGGTCCCTAATTGACATCACTTGTAGGCAAAAAATAGGCACCAGAGAGGAACTTCTGTGGGCTGGCAGAGAAAATAAAGCAGCGAGACCTGAGACGGTTAAAACACTCCCAAGGACACATGTGAGGGGGCGACATGTTGCCACTGAGACACACAGCACAGCTCAGTTCAGATCACAGCAGTACGGTTTGGATTTGTTAATCCCGGTCCGGCTTGTGTTTTTAAATGGAGCTGGTGATTTGGTAATTGCCTGTTGCAGCCACTTTCACTCAAAATCTTAGCAAAATTGGCACATGTGAGACCACGGTGTGGGAAGTACAAATACACTTGGTTACTGTAGATTTTTTCAGGTATTTAATTTTTCTATCAACCCTAATGAGTATAGTTTGGATATTTCAGGATATGAGGAAAATGTGCACAATAGCAAACTGAACCAAATGTACTGTATTTTGTGGTGGAAACAGGGCTGATGTGTGTTGCTTTTGTTTTGGTTTTTAATGAGGTGAATGTCATATCCATTCATCTCAACAAATGCGTGATTCATTGTAAATAATGAGATAAAAAAAAAGCCAGTTTGTAAATGCATTTAACATGCGTTGATTGATTTTCATTAACTGTGATTATTCTCTCATAGTCCCTTGTTTATCGCAGGGGTTATGTTCCTATATATACTGTTAGCTATAAAGCTTTATACTTAGGGATGAGCGAGTACCGATACTATTCGTGGAGGCCGCCGTTACCAAGCTACTGATACTTAAGGCAAAAAAATAAGAACATCCCTTCATATACCAATACAAAATATGCATATGAGGAACAGGTGTTTGTCCAGTTTGGGTCGGCCTCCTCACCTTCTAACAGTAGTATCTGTGACTTTGAATGTGTGTAGCTTTAAAAGGCAGGGCCTGGCCTGTTCAGAGACATCAGCCAGCAAATGCAAGTGCAGAGCTGTCAGGATAGAGCTGGCTATTAAGTGGCTAACTGTTCTTGACTATGAGCTAACACTCATGGCTATGTGAGCCTGCAGTAATGGCCAGTGCAGGAAAATGATCATAAATTCCCACGTTATAGTGAAAATCTGCGATTTAACAGATGTAGGATTTAAAAATCTGCAAAAAGCGAAGCACGGTATAGCGAGGGAAATAAAATAAAACATTCTAAACAAATATTTATTGAAATAATTTACATACATATTTATAAATGGCCCATGTGTTTCTTTTTAAAAAAATGAAACGATCAAAAGTTTGCCCCACTCGTGATCGAGAGTGAACCTCGAACAAAAGTGTGCTGTAACATGCGACAGGATTTTTGATCTTTGAAGTTTTGATCTTTAGGCATGTTCACAATGGAAACAGCCACTAATACGTTCTGAGTGTTTCTGTGCGAGTATGGTTTGTGATGGGGTGACATTGCTTGGGTTGGCGGCCAAAAACATGCCAGAAAAAATAAGACGGGATTTCAACTTTTCCGCTTTTGCATGCAACCAAATATCTTAACAGGCTTGAGGCGTTTTGGCCCGTGCCGCTCTCTATGCAGCCTTTGTGTCACTCGCTATACTATTATTAGCCCTTCACTTCAGTTCAGCCACGCCGCCGTCAAAATCTGCCCAGAGCCGCCACACTGTTGGCCCGGAGTGTCTCCAAGGTTGTCTGCTTTTCCCTTCCATCACTCAATCAGATTCGAGCGCTCTACAGTGAAGCCCCGTTTATCGCGGGGCGTACATTACAGACCCTGCAGAGGTTGGTGAAAAACTGCAATATAGAGACTGAATTAAACTAAATAGACACTTTCAAAACGTAAAAAAAATCCTACAATATCATTTTGAGGAAATGAAAAGAAGACTCTTGCGCAGTTCTTTAAATAAGATTCAAAGCAGGTTTGCTTCAAGATGTTCACTCTCAGTTAACTGTAAAGCTGGGACAAAACAGTGGGGGCAAGGGTCGAGCCATGCCACCAACAGCGAGTAATTGCTTATAGATACTACAAAATGGCGGTAAAGCACTACTTTTGTCCAAATCTCCTTAAAAAAAAATCTGCGAACAGGCGAATTCCTAAAATGCCGAACCACTAATACGCACTGTATGCACCAATATTTTTAACCAAACCGTTTAATTTCATCAAACGGACCTCCAGTAGCTTAATGCTAACATACAATGCGAAAGCCACTGGCAGGCTAATTGAAATTAGCATAGATGTCAATCATCTGCCACTTCAACCCATTAAGGACTAAAGTGCTTGTCTCAACAGCTCCCCAAAACCTAAGGTCGCCTTTGGAATTACCCTTGAAAACCTGAAGTTCTCCCAGAACTTCAACACCTACAAAATAATTAATATCTCAGCCCCTGTAGCAGACAGAAACATAATTCCCCCAAAATTTGAGACCTTAGACATGTGGCTTTCACACAGGCAGAATTTATTATTATTTACTGTTTCAAACATACATGGAGCAGCAACACACAATGGACACTGGAGATTCGTTAAACGTTTTTCTGCCTCGGTGTTTTGCTCTTAATTACATTGAGTCTCTTCCAGTTGGCCTCAGAGCTGTCCGGCATGTTGTGGCACAACTTCGTACCACAGTTGAAGACTTGTAATGCCTATAAAGCCATAAAGATCGGTTGCTTAAAAATCTGCGATATACTGTATCGGCGGGCACAAACGATGGACCATGATATAGCGGGGGTTCAATGTACAGTATTAATCAAATATGAGCCCACCCTCTTCCTCCTCCTCCTCCTCCTCCTCAAGGATCAGCTCGAGGGGAAATGCGGCGCATCGAGGAGCGCAACGGGAACTCTGGTAAGGAGCGTTGTTCTTGGACGGCGAGCCTCCGAAGGTGCTAAAGACAATACAGACGCTCGTTCCGGGCCAACATTCCGCTTGACACTTTCCCCCCTCTCCGCACCTCTGCGCGTTTCGACCGGCCCCGCTTCCTCTCCACGCACGAGTATCCAAATATTAGGAGTACATCAGCAAAGACACGCTGTTCTCATGTTATCCGAACTGGCGTTTCACTGGGCGAGGTAAAACTAACAGCGGATTTATCGGCCGCCGTTTCTCCTCTGTCGATCTTGGCGCCGTTCTGTCACGAGCCGGGATGATTGATGCGACGGCGGGTGATTAACGAGGCTCGGGCGAGGGGGATACAGCGACCGTGGGGACGCGGAGCGCCACTCGCCGGGGAGCTATCGGTTAGCACGTCCGCTTCCAGGTTGAGGGAACGTAGCGAAGGACAGAAATGACAGAAAGAATGATGGGCTTCTATATTTACCTCCATTACTATTACTATTAGTAGTACAATATTAGCAATAGAGATGTTGATTCAAGGGTTCTCGCGTGACTTTGAGAAGGAGTCAATAAAACCTGGAATACATTCCCATTCCCAGTGGCTAATGTCCTGTTCTTTCCAAACAGAAAAGAGACTGTGACGTGCTATTGCAAATATTGTTAGTATTAGTTAAAAGAGAATTGCCCGTGGCTGCTCGAGGGTTGACGCAACATGGGCTCAATATTATATAACAACATTTTAAGAAATTTTGCAACCATATTTTTTTAATATACCACACACAGTCCTGCCGAAAGGGTTTTAGAGTTCTGAAGTCCCAACAGTAGAACGTATTAGAAACGGGCAGCCAAAACCTGATCCATATGAGATGTGCCTTTAGGGGGAAAAAAATTTGAAAAATGGTTGAAGCTGTTGCAGACTAAAATGAATGTTTGTCTTCATTTTAAGGGCAATCACTCTTTTATTTCCCTGGCAGAAAGAGAAGGCCTGTCAAAAAGCATCACAATCAAAATCAGATAAACAGGAAATAATAATAATAGAATTTTGGGGGTTTGGATCTTCTGGCGACATTCCGGCCGAGCGCCACACCGCAATGCTTGAACTCCGCAACCCGGACTGGCACACTCCGACGGTTTTCACGCTACCGCTCGAGTACAGGAGGAATTTTGGTCTGGACCAAGTGTGAAAATGGCCCAAAGCCACGTTTTCCACCAAGTGGTTCAGTTCAGTTTGCCAGAGTTTGCACGGTTAAATCCTGATCCTGATCCTGGATTACATTTGCACTACGGGACGGCCAATGGCAGCATTAGCATTATCATTAGCATTAGCCCCTTACACAGCATGACAACAGTGCAGCAAGACTCACCAGTAAATGCAACAAAGAAGTTAAACATGACATGGGGCTGTGCTGCGTGAAATTCTTGGAAAACGTCTGGCAGTGAACAAGTTAACTACATTAGGCCGCAAAAAAGTAGCGCTACGGCGCTGGTGTCTTTTCTCATAACATTCCCGTCGGCTGTGCTCCGACGCCAGCGAGTCCCAGCGGGAACATCATTGTCAAACTTTGCGCCTCTCAAACATTTCACGCTGTTGTATGATGGCAGCGGCTTCGGCGGGATGCGGTCGCAAGCTGACACTAAAATTGCGCACGTGAAATACGACCGGCCTTAAATCTCCCAAGTTGGATCTCTTTATGGCCTCGTAGATCACGCGTAAAATCTCAGGAGAAAGGGGAGAAAAAAAAGGGTTCCCGTCACGTGTATGGTTGTCGCTCACCGACAGACAATTAAAGCATCCATCTTGTCTTTTAAACAATGCCAGTCAAATGCTTGACTTGCTGCCAAATAGACTTTGAGGCGACAAAAGAAAATGGGCAGACATCACACGGTCAAAATCCAAATGATTAAAATTTTGAAATATTTTGATTATCATCAATAATCATCAACGCTTTCTTTGCAGATTCAGCTCATTCAATTTTTTTACTCTTTAAAAATATACTTAAATATTAACATCTTTAAGACACTTTATACATTTTAAGCTTCTACAAATACAGGATGAATATCCTGTATTTTGCCCCATCAAAAAAAAAAAATCAAATATCTTTTCATCATGTAACAATTTTTTTTTTACATTTTTAAAAAACGTTTGTTTGTAAAATGTTGTAGTTCTTTGACATTTTTTATTGGATTGTATTTTGTTATTTTTAAAATTGATATTTTAGATTTTTGATTGATTAATGAGTTTTAAAATTTTTAGATGTATTTATATTTTTAAATTGTTGTATTGTATTTAACATATATTTATTCATTTATCATTTTTAATTTATTTTTAACCTTTTATTCTCAAATATAAATTTTAAATTTTCATTTTTTAAATTTAAATTTCATTTTGGAATTTTTGTCTGGCATTTATTATATATCAATGTAGAAAATGTTTTCTCACTTTCAGCATTTTCAATTTTGCAAGTCCTTCATTTGACAGTTTTTTAAAAATTATTTTTAAAAATAAAATAGCTATAACTTTGACATTTGATGATGCGTTTTTATTTTTTTTATTGGAGCTTTTTAATCTGTTTTAATTTTCGGTTTTTAATTTCTTAAATTTGGCATCACGGCATCGTAGCACATATTCACCATTACAGTATTATTACTATTACTGATACTATTTTTATTTAAACATGACGTAATGCATACATTTTCAAGGAACCACAACCACAGGCAAGCGTACATTTGTCTATTTGACATGGATATATTGACGGCCATTTTGTAGTGGAAATGTGGTCAGAAGGAAGAAGGTATCCATCATTCTGTGCGCCAGAGGATGTTCTTTTCTCCCCAAAAACAATCACAGAAAATTATAGTTCATCACTGCCAAACGCTGCAAAAAAATAAAAATAAAAAAATTACAACCGCAGTCAGTTCTTTCCTCACGCTACGCACTCACTGAACACCGAACGACTGTATCATAAAATTGTGCTTTTATGAAAATAATTGTCAATTTTGAGCATTAGACATTAATTTTTGTAACAATATGTTGATATAATAGGAGTTTTAAAAAATCCTGTCAGTGCTTGATTTAGAGAGGACATTTTATTTTATTTTGGGAGGGGATGGTTGGGAAAGTGTTGAAGGACACAGGTTTAATAATGAAGGATTTAAGACCTTTTGAAAATGACTTCCACCAAAATGAAGACCTCGCCTTCAGTAAGTGACCATGAGGAGTGGGCGATGTTGGGGTCAATAACTCAGAATTGCACAACACATTTTTAAAAAAATATTTTTGATAGACAGCAGGTTTTGGACAGACACAGTTAAGACCCTTTTAAATGCCACTTGCAAAACATTTAAGACCTCCCCTTCAGTAAATTTGGTCACTGCGAAAGCTCAATATCTGAGTCAATATCTCGCGTATTGTATAAAGTAAATCTTTTTGAGATAGAAAGTTTAATGAAGCAAAATTAATATGTTTTAAAGACATGTTTAAAGGCCACTTTCATAAAATTTAAGACCTCTCATTCAGTCAACTCGACCAATGAGAGTGGGCCACCTTTTAACATCTCCTGTGCTGCATGTTACAATTTTCAACATGAATATAAGACCTGCCTATTTTTCTGATGACAAAGGTCACAAATAAGCATCTCTATTTGCATCAGACGTGTCAGCAAAAAAAAAAAAAAAAAAAAATCTTTTTTTTTTGTTTTGTTTGTGCCAAGACAGAAGCAGTGCAGACAACAAATGTGACGGAAAAGCAGGATGGGAGCGGAACGTCGTTTAACTTTGAATCGGCGGAGTTGCTAGACGTGGCATCTTAAAATTCCATCAAAAGCGTCTGCCACTCTGATCAAATATTCCCGCCTCCTCCACCTTTTGCTCGTTCAGCATCAGGAGAGGAAAAAAGGGACACAGACCTACTTCCTGTCGGGAGCGGCGCAACAGTTGAGGGAGCAAATAAAAAGACTAGACACACAAAGTCGACATCAGAAGACTGTAGTGACACCGAACAGCGATGATGTCGGAAAAGCAAAAGATAAGGTGGAAAAATGACAAAGAGGGAAGAAAGTATGTATGATGTTTGCAAAGTTGCCCTGCAAGCAGAAAATGCACAAAACTTCAACATTTAATTGACGCAAACTTTGACAACATTTGACAGCATTTAACACTAGACTTACGATTTTTTTTAAGGCTGCTTTGTTAAAATGTAAGGCATAATAATATATCGGCTGATTTTCAGAAATGTATTGATACTTTTGAATGAGTAAATATGAAAATATTTTTATAGTGAAAGCAGAAGATGCAGTTTTCAAAAATAATAATTAACCCTAACCCAAAATGATGAGTGATGTGCTGTTGCATTTATATGTGATGAGGATGACGACGGGATCGCAGAGAAATTTATTAGAGGTAATTAAAAAAAAATTAAATTTCCTGGTGTCATACTTGTGTTTTATGGGGAGGCCAGAACGGATGAATGGCACTTCCATTCACTTCATTCGAGTTTCTTTATCCTGTCCTCTGTCCTTTTTTCTTAATAGGGTTAACCTTAAATCTCACCTGGAAGCCTAGTAACCACCAACCACATTTTCTTTCCCTTCCCGTCGGGAAGTAGATGACAATACGAGGGAATTTGTAAACCCGCGCACCGCCCACCAGTCAATCTGAGCCGCACGTTCTGTTTTCACTTCAAAGACTTTACATCCACCTGCGCGCA